>NW_006293007.1:1647815-1678788 GCF_000327345.1 Myotis davidii
GGAAGCCGGGGCCCATGGCTCTGCAGTCATGCCCCATGGATCCTCCCCCCTCCTGTTTCACCCTGGGGCCCAGCCTGCAGACACCTTCCCGATCTACCAGGGTCCCTGGGGTTTCCTCTGCCTTTCCACAGCTGGGCACACACGCCTGCACTGTGGTTAGCCGTGCAACCTTTGCCCCCACTGCCACTAGTAAGTTCCTATGGGTAGGGCCCCCGTGTTGTCTTTATGTGTTGCTCCCTTCCATTGCTCCGCACGGCGCCTTGCATGTAGCATGTGCCTGGTAAATGCTTGTTGAATGGCAAGTCAAACACTAAAACCACACAAAGGGCCGTGCTATCTTCAAATGCTCATGGAAGGCAGAGGAGGACTCCGGATGCTGGGGGCTCTTTGGGATTACCCAGAACACGTTTCCGTGTTTACATAGTGAAATCACTCAGTCGTACGTAGCAAAGCCCTCTGTGACCGTAGAATGAAGTGCACATATTTGCATGCGTACGTGCGTGGTGAAAAGCAGTGTATTTTTTATACCAGTTTGTTTTGTTTATTTACCTATTTCTTTGGTTGAGGGGGCCTCCACACACAGGCCGACCGCTGTTATCTCCTCCAACACTGGAGGGACTTACTGAGAGATGCTAGTTACTCAAGACCACGCATGCTGTCCACGGGGACCAAGGACTTTTTCAAGGGTAATTTTTTTTTCTATTATAGGTTTTTATTTTTTTAAACAGCAACAATGAATTCAATATTATTTTGCATTAGTTTCAGGTGTACAGCATAGTGGTTAGACCACTGGTTCTCAACCTGGGCTGCACATTAGAATCACCCGGAATCTTTTTAAAATCCTGATTCCTGGGCCTTATCCTCCAGAAATTCTGTTTCTTTGTTATGGGGTGAGGCCACAACATTAGTAACAAAGAAACAGAATTTCCGGAGGATGGGGCCCAGAAATCAGGATTTTAAAAAGATTCCCAGGTGATTCTAATGTGCAGCCAAGGTTGACAACCACTGGGTTAGACAATCATATACTTTACAAAGTGTTCCCCTGATGTTTCCAGTTCCCACCTGACACCATAGTTACTACAATGTTATCGACCATATTTCCTGGGCTGTACTTTAGAGCCCCTTGACTGTTTTGTAACTGCCAACTTGTACTTTTAATTCCTTCACCTTTTCACCCAGACCCCCTCAAACGCCCTCCCGCCTGGCAGCCATCAGTTTGTTCTCTGTATCTGTGAGTCTGTTTCTGTTCTGTTTGTTTTAGGATCTTCGTTAATGCATCGCTGAATTCAGTTTGCTAGTATCTTGTTGAGGATTTTTGCATCTATGTTCATCAGGGATATTGGCCTGTAATTTTATTTCTTTTAGTGTCTTTATCTGGTTTTGGAATCAGGTTATGGTGGCCTCGTAAAATAAGCTTGGGAGCCTTCCCTCCTCTGGAACTTTTTGGAATAGTTTGAGAAGGACAGGTGTTAATTCTTCTTTGAATGTTTGGTAAAATTCACCTGTGAAGCCATCCAGTCCAGGACTTTTGTTTATCAGGACTTTTTTGATTACTGATTCAATTTCGCTCATAGTAATCTGTCTGCTTAGATTATTTATTTCTTACTGATTCAGTCTTGTAAAAATGTATGTTTCTAGGCATTTGTCCATTTCTTGCAGATTGTTCATTTTGTTGGCATATAATTGTTCATCATATTTTCTTATAATTCCTTGTACTTCTGTGGTGTCAGTTGTCACTTCCCTTTCATTTCTGATTTTTTTTGGGGTACTTTCAGGTTTATCATTTTTGTTTATCTTTTCAAAGAACCAGCTCTTGGTTTCATTGATCTTTTGTATTGTTTTTTAGATTCTATTTCATTTATTTTTGCTCTGATCTTTATTATTTTCTTCCTTTTTCTCACTTTGGGCTTTGTTGTTCTTTTCCTAGTTTGTTTAGGTGTAACGTTAGATTGTTTACTTGAGGTTGTTTTGTTTCTTTAGGTAGGCCTGCATTGCCATAAATTTTCCTTTAAGGACCACTTTCACTGTGTCCTATAGATTTGGGGACTTAGAACGATTTTGGGATTTTGTGTTTTTATCTTTATTTGTCTCTAGGTGTCTTTTGACTTCTTCCTTGATCTCATGGCTAACCCATTCTAAAGTTGCTACACTTGATGGTTTTGCAGAGGTCCCTTAAACTGTCATCATTTTTTTTTTTCTTTTTGCTCTTCCAGTTGGGTGTTTTCAGTTGCCTTGTCAACCGAATTTGTGATTGGATCCTCTGCTTCATCTAATCTGCTGTTGATTCCTTCTAGTGTATTTGTCATTTCTGACTGGTTCCTTTTTATGGTTTCTATGGCCTTTTAAAAAAATATATTTTTATTGATTTAAGAGAGGAAGGGAGAAGGAGAGATAGAAACATCCATGATGAGAAAGAATCATTGATTGGTGGCCTCCTGCATGCCCCACACTGGGGATTGATTGAGCCCACAACCCAGACATATGCCCTTACCGGGAATCGAATCACAACCTCCTGGCTCATAGGTTGATGCTCAACCACTGAGCCATGCCAGCTGGGCTCTATGTCCCTTTTATGCTCACTGTCTCTCTGTTGAAGTTCTGTCCCTTCAGCATACCTTTTTTATGTATTGATTTAAGAGAGAGGAAGGGAGACAAACATCAGGTTGTTGTTCCACTTACTTATGCACTCATTGGTTGCTTCGTGTATGTGCCCTGATCGAAGCCACAACCTTGACGTATTGTGACGATTCTCTAACCAACTGAGCTACCTGGCCAGGGACCCTTGCACAGTCTTCTAACCAGTGTTGTGAACTCTTATCTGGTATATGTCTTGCCTCTGTTTCAGTTCTTTTTCTAGAGGTTTTTCGTATTCTTTCATTTGGGACATGTTTCTTTGTCTCCCCATTTTGGCTGCCTCTCTGTATTTGTTTCTGTATATTAGGTAGATCTGCTGCAGCTTCTAGTCTTGACAGGGTAGCCTTAAGTAGTAGGTGTCCTGAAGGGCCCAGGGGCACAGCCTCCCTGAATCACCTGAGCCAGGTGTGTCCCTTGTGTGCTCTCTTGTTGTAGTTGAGTCTTTTTTTTAAAAAAGAATATTTTATTGATTTTTTACAGAGAGGAAGAGAGAGGGATAGAGAGTTAGAAACATCAATGAGAAAGGAACATCGATCAGCTGCCTCCTGCACACCTCCTATTAGAGATGTGCCCGCAACCAAGGTACATGCCCTTGACCAGAATCGAACCTGGGACCTTTCAGTCCACAGGCCGACACTCTATCCACTGAGCCAAACCAGCCAGGGCTGTAGTTGAGTCTTAATTGCTGTTGGCATGTCAGTGGGTGGGACTGACCCACAGGCTGGCTGGCTATGAGAATTGGCCACAGCCACAGCATATGAGCTGCTGTGCAGGGGCTGACCACAGAGTGGGGATCCCACCAGGGGGAACCAGTGCTGGCTGAGACCACCCTTTGGGTGGCTGCTCGAGGAGCTAATCAGGTGGTGCTCTACTGTGGTCTGAAGCTGGCCGCTGTGCGTGTTGATTCTGGGGCCTCTTGGGAGGGTCTTGGTAGAGGCCAATGTCAGTCACTGTCTGGGACAGCCTGGGGCTACCTGTTAGGAACCACAAAGTGATCTGCAGTTGATAGCTGCCTGCTGGACCTGGATGTGCGTGGGAGAAGCCACCCTGTGAACTGAGACCGGCTCTACCAGTACCTGGCCTGGGGCAGGCCAGCAGAAGGCACCAGCACTGAGCCCTGCCACGGCCTGCCCTGCTGCTGACAGAGCCTCAGGTGGTATGCAGGTGGGTGAGGCAGGGTCTCAGGGAGCAGCCAGGGTGGGCATGTGGTGTTCGCCAGGTTCATGCAGATTCAGATTTGGCTCCAATGCTGAGCCTGAGGCCACTCAGCAAACGTCTCAGGGTACACTGTGGCCAGCCGCCACCGCCTGGGGCCTGTGGACCTTGGTCATGGGGTGGGGGGTCCCAGAGAGCATCAGATTTGGCTTTGTGGGGTGAGGGCTCAACATGGAGGCAATGGTGGCTGTCTCTCCAGCCCTCACACTGAAGCCACACAGATCAGATACTCCCTGTATGTCTCTGGCGCCCTCCAATCTTGACTGGAACTCCTCAAGAGTGTTTTTAAGGAAGACTGCAATGTAGGCCAATGCTGGCTGCCAGAGAAGCAGCCTCAGGTGGTCCGAAAGGTGGGTGGGGAAGGTCTCAAACAGCCATCGGGGTGGAGCCCAGGCTGATGCTGATTCAGATGTGGCTGTGGGAGGAGGGCTCAACACAGGGACAGCTGAGCCCCCCGACACTGCAGTCCTTCTGCCAGAGCCCAGGGTGAGTGCTTGCAAGCGAGAGTTTGGGAGCCGCCCTTTAGGAGGACACCTGGGCCTCCATCAGCCTGCCCTCTCGTCGCACCAGGACACGGAATCCCTGCCGACTTTCACAGCCAGATGTTTTGTGGGCTTCTCTTCCCGGTGCTGGTGTTCCTGGCCGGGGAGCTCCGTATGGGGCCTGGCCCCCTCATTTTTCAGGGGTGCCTCTGCAGCTGAGCTATCCCTCCTGGTTCTCAGCTGCCACACTTGGGTGTGGGGCCAGCCCTTTTCATGTCTCTGCCTCTCCTACCATTCTCTATGCGGCTTCTTCTTTACATCCTTAGTGATGGGCTCTGTTCAGCCCGTCTCCAGGTGGTTCTCCGGGTTGGTTGTCCTGTAGTTTGCTTGTGATTTGATGTGGTCCTGGGCATGGCAAGCAGGGGCTCACCCACTCCACCCTCTTGACTGGAACTCTCCAGAGTAATATTGAGACTCTCTATTTTAATTTCATTTACTTTCATTTACCTAGTCCATAAGCCCAGTTAAACTAATCTCTACTGTCGTGTTTCATAGCTTTAAAAGCACCTTCAGATCTGTTCCTTCCTTACCTCCCACAACTGAACTCCAACTCCAAGGTTAGTGAAGTACTGTTTTATCACAGGCAGACTGACGGACGTTAAGTAGCTGTACCAGGGCCACACAGTTAACTAAGTGACAGGTCTCCTGGCAAAACCCGGGCCCTTTGAACTGTGCCACCTGGCTTTCATTTGTTGACTTCACATCAGTGTCTGTGATGATCTGCTAATCTACCTTTACAAGAGCACGCTGCTGCATTTAAAAAGAAAATATGATATAATTGCATCATTTGTTCTGCAAATTTTTTTATAGATGCACCCTGCTTTAAGAAAACCCGACATTTAAGAATCTGGATGCATGAAATATAAGCCATGATAAGAGTATTTACAAGATTGCATAGCATTTTCTTAAAACTGTAAATTTCCTTATCTGCTTAAATATATTTACCAAACATTTACCTGCTTCCTCAGAGGCACATCGTGGGTAAAGTGCCTTCTTTAAAGAAAAGAAAAAGTTCTTGTTTTTGAATCACAACTGCTGGGCGTTGGAGGTGGGGAGCTGCTGGCCTGCAGTGGTCCCTCCCTCTTCGTGCCCGTTTCCATCCTGGGCCAGTGGGGCCGGAGCCCAGATGCCCACGCCCAGCGTGGCCTTTACTCGGCAGCCCCGCAGGAGAGCGAGCTTCCAAGTCAGCCCACAGCCCCTTATCTGGGATCTCAGAACCCAGAAGGCCCTGACGACCAAGTGTGTTTTGGTAGTTCATTGGTTAGACTTGGCTGGGTCTGAAGTCATCTCGCCATGGCGGTGGGAAACTCATCCGAATGGGTCCATGTGGCTTCTAATGGTTTTCTTTCACGTGGACTTTCCTCCGCTTTTCTGTGGAGTGTGTGTGAGTGTGACCACAGGTGCTGCCCCAGGCCCTCTGGGGTTTGGGTAACATATGATCTATGTCCTGCGCTTCCATTCTGCGGTCAGAACCAGAATCAGAAGCATCCAAGGGGTGGGGGAAGGCTCTGGGCGACAGGGACCCGATAGCCAAGTGGGCCCTGGGCCGGGGTGGTTCCTGACGAGACTCCATGTGGGTCTTCCCTGGGTCCTACGCCTGACTGACATTCAGTGGGAAGCTGGCTTGCAGGTGAATGGCGGCCTGGGGAACGTGAGGCCAGACCAGGCACCTGTCCCTGCGCCTCTAGAGCCAGCCCTGGCCGCCAGCACAGGCCGCCAGATGGCCAGGTTTTGTCCCGAGAAAGCAAAGTCCGGGGAGAGTCCACTGTCTTCGCTAAATTCTCCCCTCCCTCCGCCCCTCCCTTCCTCCCTCCCCTCCTTCCTTTCTTCTTTATTCCTTCCTCTCTCTCCCTTCCTCCTCCCTCCCTTCCTCCTCCCTCCCTCCCTCACCTCCTTCCTTTCTTCTTTGTTTCTTCCTCTCTTTCTCCATTCCTCCCTTCCTCCCTTCCTCCTCCCTCCCTTCCTCCTCCCTCCCTCCCTTACCTCCTTCCTTTCTTCTTTGTTTCTTCCTCTCTTTCTCCATTCCTCCCTTCCTCCCTTCCTCCTCCCTCCCTTCCTCCTCCCTCCCTCCCTTACCTCCTTCCTTTCTTCTTTGTTTCTTCCTCTCTTTCTCCATTCCTCCCTTCCTCCCTTCCTCCTCCCTCCCTTCCTCCTCCCTCCCTCCCTTACCTCCTTCCTTTCTTCTTTGTTTCTTCCTCTCTTTCTCCATTCCTCCCTTCCTCCCTTCCTCCTCCCTCCCTTCCTCCTCCCTCCCTCCCTCCCTTCCTCCCTTCATCCCTCCCTCCCTTCCTCCCTGCCGTAGGATTTGAGTGTCTACTGTTCACTGGCATCAGCTTGGTCCTTGGCATTGGGAGCGGTGAGACTTCACATCTGCTCACTCTCTGCAGCTCACCATGTGGTTGTAGTTTCTCTGTCCTCACAGCAGCTCCGTGGTTCTGGGTTGGCCTTTTCAGGGTGGAGCAGTGAGGGCCGGTGCTCCCAGGATGCCCCTCTCCACCTGCAGGTCCCAGGCCTGTGCTTTTCCTCTCCTGCTGCCTCCGAGCCCCCCCTCCCGCCCCCCCCAAGTTATTTGGTGATTAGGACCAAGTCTCTACCTTCTGGGATGCAGCTCTTCAAAACCCAGTCCAAGTGAAGTGGCGGCCCTTCTCAGAGTCCCGGACAGAACGCTGACACCACTGGGCCTCGGTGTCCCCGCCATGGAGTGGGCTCTCGAGTACTTGCTAGCGAAACAGTCAGGGACTGCCTGGTGAACCCCAGAATCTGCCTGGCCACGTGGTGAAGCGCTCCCCACTCTCCCTTCTCCCCTCCCACACCCAGATAAGTCTGTCTGCGGCCCCCCGGTTTCCCCATGTCTTTTTGGGGTTCATCTCATGTACTTCTTTCCACACTGTCCCCCCGACACCCTGCGGAGCAAGGCCTCTTGTCTTCACACGGTGTGGAGAGCTGTGCAGCCTCCCGTGCTGAGCAGTGAGCTGCTGGGAGTCGCACCCCGAGATGTGGGTGGGGTGCCAGTGGTGGCCTGGTCTTGCTGACTGTGCCTCAGCAGGCGTGGCCCCCTAACCCCCGAGTCACACGTGTCTGACACCCAAACAACTGGGTGTAGACGGAGAAGTCAAGCAAATGAATGTTTCACCTCAACCTGGAAAGGTCGATTTCAGGCACCGTCCAGCGGTGGCTGCTGTTTGAGGTGCTGCAACTGGGGTCAGCCCGTGCGAGGCTGGTTGGTTTAAGAACCTCGTGGCTTTTGGAGGAGCCGCACGGCACTCAGGTGTTTCTCACGATTCGCCCCCTGCTAGGAGCCTCGGGGTGACCCTCCTCGTGGCACTGTGCACCCCAGGCTGCATCAGCCCCTCCACAGGGCGTCCGGCTCCAGACCAGAGAGGCTCAGTGTCAAGATCTCGGGCCCTCTGACATGGAGGGGGGAGGGGGACGCAGGCTTCCCTGCAGGGCGGCCGCAAGTTTCAAGGGTCAAGGAAATAATGTAAACCTTTGAGTAGAGGCTCCTGAAGAGTTTGTTGAATTCCCAGTGGCTAGCATTTCTGTTATCAACAGCTTTGTTACAATTTGCTTTTCTGTAGCTAAACATTATTACATGGTTTTAAAAGCAAGTGAAGGGATAAAGAGTTTCTAAGTGTAATAATTACCTTTTCTGATCCACTGGGAGAGCGGGCAGAGGGGCTGTAAACCAGGGGCTGGTTTACTCTGCCAGGAATCCAGTCCAGCCGGCTGGTGTGGCTCAGTGGTTGAGCTTCGACCCATGAACCAGGAGGTCACGGTTCGATTCCGGTCAGGGCACATGCCCGGGATGCAGGTTCAATCCCCAGTGTGGGGTGTGCAGGAGGCAGCCAATCCATGATTCTCTTTCATCACTGATGTTTCTATCTCTATCCCTCCCCCTTCCTCTCTCCAAAAAATAAAGTAAAATAAAAATACATTTTTTAAAAAGAATCCGGTCCACAGCTCCACATCTTCCTCCTTAGGGCTGAATAAACAGATGGCCCTTGGCAGTGGAGTAGCCTGCTTGGCCCAGGAGTCTCCCGAGCTACCTTCCTTGAGGAAGGAGATGGAGCTGTTATGCCGCAGGAGGTTATGGCCGAACCTGTTCTGTGTGCTGTGGAATACCAGCCTGTCGATTTGGTTTCTCAGTGACCGAGCAACACATGACAAACTTGTGCAAGAGAAATGCTGGCTTTTGAGTTAAGGCGGGGGGAGGGGGGGGTAAAACAGTCGCTTAGCTTTCTTTCTTTTTAATCTTCAAGGCAAACACTTAGATGCCTTAGCATAGGCATTTATATGGTCTTTTGGTTGTGGAACAGGTAATCTGGTAGATTATCAGAACTGACAAAAATAACTTTTAAAAAATGTAGGGACGTAAGAAGACTGTAAACTTTGCGTGCACAGTCATGATCCACAGACCGGATATGCACGGCGGTCTCAGAAGAGTCACAGAGCTGGGACATCCCTGCGGCCTCGCGGTGATGCGGTTCTGAGCACACCCACGGGCTGCCCGTCCGATGAGAGTGTGGCCCGTGCCGTCGTGTGCAGAACACAGCACTCGGCAACGAGCACGAGCGGCCCCATTACCGGGTTAAGTGTTCATGGCTATTTCGAGCGCACTCTGTCCAGTTATAAAGAGAAGGTTTCTGTAAAAGCGTGTGTGGTGCCCCAGCAGCCTCGCACGCCTGGCGTTCACTGCGATCGCATCGATCCCGGCTGCATCCAGCTCCCGCTCACATCTGTTCTCTCGTGCGGGATCTAATTGTGTGTTGCTTTGTACAGTGGCTGCTGCGCAGGCGTCGCCTGGGTGCGTTGGCGGCATCATAGGCGAGTCGTAGGCCGGACCACCTCGGTGTGTGTGCCGTGCTCTGATGTGCGCACAGTGGCGGCACCCTCTAACGACACTGTCCTCGGAATGTAGCCTCATCATTAAGCCGTGCGTGACTGTAATTATACCAACCCAAGTTAATGACTAGTTAGCAACCTTAATTAAAATGCAGACAGTGGGACACTCATGTTGATGCTCTGGGCACTCTGACCCCAGAGCCCTTCCACGCCTACCTTGAGGTGGCTGGTGCCGAGTCGGCCGCCCAGGGACCAGGTGCTGACTCGGGACCCTCCTCAGCTTCCTGGCGCTGCAAACAGCACACCACGACCTAACGACGTGAAGGCCCAGGTACCTGACACACCTGTAGCTCCCACAGTGTCCTGTTCCCAAGACGCTGAGAGATGACCCTGTTCTTCCCCCAAACACTGAAGGGAAGGGGGAGGGGCGCTGCTGTCATTCTCACAGAAACCTGGAGATTAAAGGGCCTAAAGGGACTCAGTCTGAGCTCACCTTCTTAAAAAACGAATCCGAAGAGAAGATGAAGGAGCCCAGTTTATTATAAAGCATGCTTTGAATGAATAGGTCACAGAGCTGTGAGGCAGAGCCGATTACGGAGTGGAGCACGTGAAGATGTGAGTTACACAGAGGCTGGGCCGCTCAGCCGAGCCCCCTCCCGTCCCCGCCCTCCCTCGGGGATCCCACCCCCAGTGGACCAGTTAGCGCAGAGCCCAGAGATGACCTTCCACTTCCCCAGGCCACCACGTAGGCGTGTCTCGGTGGCCATTGTTCCTGCAAAGTCAGACCCCCAGGGAGGGCCTGCGCCGGACCCTGTGCTGGGTCTGTACGCTCCTTCCTCTTCCTAGCGATCCAGTGGCAGGCAGGCTGGGGACTGGGTTTCCACCTGGAACAGCTGAGGCTCAGAGAGGCCGAGTAACCTGCCCCAGGCCACACAGCCAGGGTGTGGCCGAACCAGTCCTCCAGCTCCAGTTTCTTTATTCCAGAGCCATCCTGTGCAGCCACAGCTCCGAGCCACCTGGTACCCGAGCTTGCATTCCCTCTGTGCTGAACGGAGGAGGCTTTGTCTTAACAACAAACTGTCCGCCTTCTAATAGGGTGCGGACTGCGTCAGGTTAACATGGATTTGTTGTAGAGAATTGTTTTTTTTTTGGGGGGGTGGGTTGTCTTTGTTGAGACGGGGTGAGGAGATATTCACTTTAGATGCCAGGTCGCAGCTTTGAAGCTCCCGCGCCTGGAAGGGCGGCTTCAATTGGAGGCTCATTAGTGACCAAGGGCCATTCTGAGTGGGTCTTGGGGTTTTGTGTTATTTCCTCTCTGTGTTCTTTATGCTCTGAGAGGGGAAGCACGTGGTGACTCTGGCTTGGCTTCCGTGGCGGAGACGCCTAAAGCCGAGCCCTGTGTTTGCTTAGAGGCCAAAGGTGGCTCCTGCAAGGCGACCCCCAGGAGGAAGGTGGGGCTCCCTGCAAGGTAGGTGCTCCCACCTGCTGACCGCTGACACCGCAGAGCAGGAGGGAGGTTCACCTCCTTTACCTGTCCTCACGCTTCCTCTTTACTTGTCACACCCTTTCTTGGGGTGGGGGGAGTGGGGTACCGAGACCAGACCCTACAGCGAAGCCGGGAGTGCGGTCCGGGAGCACCTGTGCTTGGCTCTGACGGGGGAGGGGGGTCCCCCTCGCGGTTTGTTCGCCTCCCACGCACTGTGGGCAGACAGTGCTCCTCGGGCTGCAGACAGGACTGTGATCGCGGGGCTGGGCACTTCGCTCGGCTCGCCTGCTGGCACCGCCGCCCCCCGATGACAGCTGGAGGGTCGTTCTTGGGATGCCTGGTCCGCAGGTGTCTCACGGCCTCTCGGTTCAGTCCAGCTTGAAAGGTTGTGTGCTTCGTTGGAAACGAGGAAAGTGGGTTCAGGTGGGACAGGGTGAGAGCAAGTCCCAGCTTTCTTTCCACTGCGGGGCCCGCGCCAACCCTGGAGAGGGAGGTGGAGGTCGGTGAGCCCGTCTCTCTGCTCAGAGTCCCTCAGGTGGACACGGGAGGTCAGGGGGTCTCAAACCTTGGAGTCCATCTTACCTTTGAACGCTCTGACCAGCGTGTGATTTTGCAGTGTCACTGGAAAAACAGCAACTCCCTGGGCAGGTCTCACTGATACACGTTTCGGTACATGCGTCAGAGTCACACAGGCTGATGCACCGCGGCCACCCGAAAGGCCTTGAGGCCTCGGGAAGCCGTCCGGCTCCGGCGGTGCTGTGTCTCCCAGGGCCCTGGTTTTCTGGAAAGTTGACATCCTCTCATTGGCAGCAAATTCCGACCATTGTTTTCTTGAAGCGACAGGCTCACTCCATTGGCTGTTGGGGAAGTGATTCCAGGCCTCGCGTCTGAGTGAGCACTGCCGGCCGTCTGGGCTGCTCTGCACAGTGGAAGCGGTTCCCGCCCAGCAGCTCAGGGCCCAGGCTCTGCCCCGGGGCAGGTGCGCTCGCTCTGGCCAAGGCACTTCGTGAGCGCTTCTGTCCGTCCCACAGAATATAAAGGCGCATGTTCGTGAGGGTTGAGTTTTAATACAATTAACATGTTTTGCAGCTTCGTCAAAGACGTTCTTACACGAGCTGGGCATTTTTTACTGTCAGTGACAGCAAAGACCATAGGAACTTGTTGCCACCTCCCTTCCCCCCTCTCCCCCCCATCTCGCCAACTGGGCTACGCTCCATATCAGCGCAGGGACAGAGGCAAACAGCGTCTCGGTATTATTATGAAAATCGTTTTGCCCTCATGGACTTCCTGAAGGGGCTCAGGGATATTCAGGGGTCTTGGGACCAGACTTTAAGAACTGCTTGCGGCCCGGCTGGTATGGCTCAGTGGTTGAACATCAAGGTTCAATTCCCAATCGGGCACATGCCTGGTTGAGGGCTCCATCCCTGGTGCGGGGCGTGCAGGAGGCAGCAGATCGATGATGTTTCTCTCTCATCTCATTGATGTTCTATCTCTCCCTCTCCCTTCCTCTCTCTCTAAAAATAATAAAATCAATCAATAAAAACCTATTTTTAAAACACTAGCACACTTCCTAACCATGGACTCTGCCTCAGGAGGCACCCTGCCCGCTGTCGGTTGCTGGTTGGAGCAGAGGCCGGGCGATAAACATGGCCCTTGCAGAGGGATTCTCACTAACTGTACGCCTTCCTGCTGCGGTTAGAGCTGTGTATGGTTGAGGTCTCGGCAGTGACCCTGTGAGGTCAGGTGAGGACATTGCGTCCAGGGTTAAAGGACGTTTTCGTGGTAATGGGACCCTCGCCCGGGTCCTCTCACCGGCTCTCTGTTTATCGCCGTGGCTGCCTCCTGGGTGGGAAGAAGGAGACGCTGGTCTCTGCCAACTCTGGGCCGCCTGCACCAGGTGACAGAAGAGACAAATGGAACAGGAGCCCTCGAGCAGCATGCAGATCGGCATCTGCCGCTGCACTCCTGCTTGCTAGTCTGTCTGTCGGTTCTCTGATTACGTCTGTGGCTAACCACAGCCATTGCCAGGCAGTGTGTCTGCGGTTAGGTAACCAGTGTACCCGCCGCCCGTCTGAGGGCAGGGAGTCAGGAGCTCAGCCTCCAGTGATGCCACGTCGTCACTGTGGAGCACGGGGCAGCCGGACCGACAGCCAGCCTGGCGCGCACAACCAGATCCCAGCTGCGCTTCTGTGTATGAAGGCGCTTCGCAGCCTGTGAGGTGCTTGCAAGTGATGGCGAACGGAGCTCTGGCATCTGAGCAGAGGGCGGACTGCATCATCTTCAGTGCGGTTCCCACTATTAGCATGCTAGTTCCCCCCCCCCCATGCCTTTCTGGATCACAGCGCTGCCTCTCAGTGGTGTTTCTGAATGTCAGTGGCAGGAGCCTGTGTGCACACGAGCGTGGGGACCCTGGCAGCTGATGAATAATCATGTAACGACGTTCAGCTGCTGGAGTTGACACTGGTAATAACCCGTATATTGATAAGGTGTGCTCACTTTCCAGCGCTCTCACGGATGTCATTTGATAACAGGGCTCATGTCATTCTTGTTCCCATCAGGGCTCTGAGGAAGCAGAGCCCCCAGCTGGGGGGTGGGGGGTAGAGGTCTGTTGTCCCCTCGCCCCTTCCACCTCCTGTTTGATTCCTGTGCATCGCACTCATTCATAGAACACCCCCCCCTCCATTTCCTTTCTCTGCCTCCCTCATAGCACATGAGTGATTGAGACCAGCCTGTCTGTTTCGTTTAAAAACACCATCTCTTTTCCTTCTGTCACCCCGTGGGTCCCTCATGAAGGCCTGGAGCTGGAATGTGCTCGCTCGGTTAGCAGTGCAGGAGGCTCGCAGGGTGGATGGCCCGGCCAGCCCTGCTCTTGTCTCCTTCCTTCCATTGTGTCTCCTATTTCCATTCCTCTGGGCCCCGCTTCAGGCAGCTGACACCTCTCTCTAGCCCTTTCGTATTCTCACACTCCCTCTTCTTGGCCTGCGTTGCACTAGCAGACATGCTGGCTGTCGCTGGTCCAGTCCATCTGTGCTTTCTGGATCCACACGGAGTTCAGCTCCTGGACAGGCTGGTCCCGCATGCCTGCGCGCGGGGCCCTCTCAAGCCGCCGCCTCGGGAAGGCGACCAAGACCCCCCTCTGCCTTTCTAGTTCAAACCTCGAACCTCGCCATCCTGCCATGCCCCTCAGTTCCAGAGGCTGGGGAGGGGGCTGGCTTAGGAAGTGTAACCAGCATCTTTTACACCGGCTCCATTTCTTGTTATAACATTGCCACTTGGAGCCCCTGCTGCCAGCAGGATAGCTTGGCCCCGCTGGAGCCTGGCCCAGTCGGGCGTCAGAGCTGGTCCTTCCTGTGTGGTGTGGGGTGGAGCGGGTCCGGGCAGCCTCATGAGACCTGTATGAGGCCTCGAGTCTGGACCCTCTGAGCCTGCAGTTCCACCATCTATGAACTTGGATTAAGTGATGGAGCAATTCCTGAAGCAAGTGAAACAATGTACACGGACAGACGGCGGCCACACGGGCTGGGGGAGTGTTAGTGCTTCCTCCTCCAGGGTGCTTCCTGAGCGCCTCCGGCGAGCCGCGCCTTCCGCTAGGCTCTGGGCACAGGTTGATGCCGGGGTGGGGATGTCCGCCCAGGGGCTGTGCAAGGGCCGAGCAATCATTTGGTCTGGCTCTGCCAAGGCATAAGGTGGGAGCTAATTACATGCTTGACCAAATAAAGCAGGCTAACTTTTTTGTTTTTTTTCTCTTTTAAAATATATTTTTATTGATTTCAAAAAGTCAGGGAAAGGGAGATAGAAACATTAATGATGAGAGAGAATCATTGATCATCTGCCTCCTGCACATCCCACACTGGGGATCGAGCCCGCAACCTGGGCATGGGCCCTGATATTCCGCGGGCACCTGTCTATGAACTGTGATCTGGTTCATAGGTCGACGCTCAACCATTGAGCCACGCTGGCTGGGCACAGGCTGGTTTTTGAGTGGATAATGTTGTCTGGCCCGTAAATGTTGTTACAAACCCCAAATGGCCCTGGCAGAGCACGGGCTCCCCACCCTCTCCTACTGGGAGGGGGACAGTGAACAGGTGAGCAGAGTCGATGAGCAGGTCCTTCTCGCTGGAGCCTGAAGAACATGAGCTGGTGACTGAGCGGCTCAGACTGGTGGCTCAGGTATTGCCAGGTTGAGCACCGCGTCCTCCCTGGCAGGCGTGGCTCAGTGGTTGACCTATGAACCAGGAAGCACCCAGCATGCGGGAGGAGGGCAGGAATTCCACCTGACCTCTCCCTCCCAGAGCCTGCAGTGCCACTTAGCTCCGAGCACTGCTGGGACCATCGCCCGGAGCATCAGCATCGTCGCTTTAAGCCGCGGCCGCAGTGGCCCGCAGTCCCCATCAGCCTCGGGGAATGAGCGCTGTGGCTCGGGTCCCACCACGAACGGAGACTTTCCCTTGTTCCCTGAATCCGGCGTCTCCACCCCCTTAAACACAGGGTCCTGTCCGATGTTAGTATCACCCTGCTTCTTAAAAAAAAAATAGAGCAAAAAAAGACTCTTAGGCTGTTTGAGGACTCTGTGGGTGTTACAAACGCGATTCCATTCTAGAGGGAAAAGGCTGAAGTCCACGTTGATGCCAAAGGGAAGAAACTAGTCGGGAGCAGAGGGGCATTAGGGATCTGTTGTGACCAGGAATGTTCTACAAACAAAGGACTTGGTGTGGCGAGGACAGACCCGCACTGTGGCTGTGAACACTGGGGGAGACCCGTCAGGGCGGCTCCAGATACTGGGTCAGCCCGTGGAGAGTGTCAGTAAATCCACCCGTTCTTATTCATTCAAAACCAGGCATTGTGCATGTAGTAGGTGCAAAATAAATGCAACAGTGACAGTCCTGCTCCACAGGGAGCCTCTCCACAGGGGACTGCAGATACCCTGGCGGCCGTGGGAGCCAGGAGGAAGCAGTGTGTGCAAATCCCTCGGAGAGGAAGTCCTGGGTGCTGTGAACACCGTGTGTTAGGGGCTGAATTGCATCAACCACCCCCTCCCCCCAATATGTTGAAGCCCTAACCCTGTAACTCAGAAAGTGGCTGTCTTTGGAGATGGGTCTTTAAAGAGGTAAGGAAGTTAAAAAGGTCGCCAGGATGGGCCCTGGTTAGGTAGGACCGGTGTCCTTATAAGAAGGGGAGTAGGACACAGACCAGGTGAGGACAGAGAAGGCGGCGAGGAGAGAGAAGGGCCTGAGGAGAAGCCAGCCCTGCCCACCCCTTGGTCCTGGACTGCCAGCCTCCAGAACTGCGAGGAAAAAATGTCTGCTGTTTATGCCACCCGCCTGTGTGGCCTTGTCATGGCAGCCCTGGCAGCTCACCCACCCTCAGAGAGCGCTGGGACCCAGTAGGCTGGCGGGCGTTTGTGGTGTGTGAATATGCTGTAGACACTTGGGTGTGTCCCTCTTTTGGTCATTGTGATAACACACAAGTGTGTAAGTCTGTTCGAGTCCCTGTTTTCCATCCTTTTGGGTGCACACCCTGGGGAGGGAATGGTAATTCTATGTTTAACCCCCCGAGGAGCCACCACACTGTGTTCCCCAGGGCTGCACCGCTCTACGCTCCTCCCAGCAATGTATGGTCCCGTCTCTCCGCATCCTCGCCAAAGCTTGCTTTTTCCATCTTGTTGATCATAGCCATCCTGGTATGTGTGAGGGGCGTCTTGTGACTTTGATTTACAGTTCCCTGATGTCTAACCATGTTAAACATCTCCTCGTGTTCCTGTTGGCCATTCGTGTGTCTGCTTTGGAGAAATGTGTGTTCAGGTCCTTTGCCCATTTCTGAAACTGGATGATCTTGTCATCATTGAACAAAATGGTTCGGACTTTAAAAAGTGGGCTCCTTAAAAGGCTGGACCCTCCTAACGCCTGGCTTTCTTTGAGGGTTCTAGATTGACAGGGATATTTTAATTGTCTCCTGTGCCTCCCCCCTCCCTCTGTTTTACTTTCTCTCCCTCCCCCTCCCCCCATACTGTATTCACATTTCAAATTAAACTTCAAATGACACTCAAAAAATCAGCCTGCAGAATGTCACGTGGCAAACACTCCACTTCACTGCCCAGGTATCCTTCTCAAAGGGTGTTGAACGCTCCTCAGACATGATGGTATGGAAACGTAGTCTGAGTGGGATTTCCCCGCGCATTTGCTTGGGGTTGGAAGCAGCAGAGAGGCACGGGTCCTCTTGGGTAGATCTGAATATCCAGTTGGTGGTTAACCTCAGCCTCACTCTCCGAGCTCTGAGGGGAAGAGAGTGGGTGGGGAATGGGCACCATCAGCAGCGGGGGGTGAGGGGGTGTCGGGAGACAGGGAGGGGTGTTGTATCTTCTGTGGGATTTGGAATTGGAAATTCCCAGTGGGATTTTCAAAGCTAGTCTAAGAGAGTAAAACAGGGGTGGGGGGCCGTGTCGGGGTGGGGGTGGAAACAAAGTTTTGCTAATATGTATCACTGGCCTTGATTTAAAATATTTTTAAGATCTATTAAGAAAAAAATTCTATAAGCTGAGTATTTTCTCTCTTTTTTTGTATCCTGCCTTATTTAATGAAGAAGAGCTTTTGATATCTTGTGACACTTCCGTAGGTTTTCTGAAATAATTTGCATATGTATATTTGGTGTTTTTGTGGGGGTTTTGTTCTCCTTTCCTCTCCTTTTTAAAAAGCTCTCTGGAAGTATTGTTGACGTACAACAATTGGGACCTACTAAGTAAGCAAGTTGGTATGTTTGACATACGCATGTACCCCTGGAACCACAGCCACTATCACAGCAGTGACGTGGCCGTCCTCCTCTGAGGGTCTCTGTGCCCCTTCACCACCCGCAGCTTGGTTTGCGCCTGTGCCATTTCCTGTAAATGGGGTCACACAGCACGGACTCCGTTCACTGGCTCATTCCACTCAGTGTAATTGTTTTAAGACTCACCCATGTCGTTGCGTGTACCCATGTGACATGTGTTTATGACTCAGCAGCATGTCCATGGTGTGGACATACCCCGGGTTGTTTATGCATTTATTTGCTGATAGACATTGGGGCTGTTTCCAGTTCGGGGCCAAGTCGCTTTGACCACTTGTGTCCAGGTCTGTGCGTGAACATGTGGTTTCATTTCCCTTAGGTAAATGCATAGGAGTAGAATGGTTGGACCGGACCGTGGGCGAACTGTGTGAACTGTTTCCCAAAGTGGTTGCACCATGTATAGTCCCACATACATCCCCACACAGTATAACACATAACGCCCACGCAGTGTACCGCGTGCGCTCCCACGCAGGGTACCCCATGCGCTCCCACGCAGGGTACCCGTGCACTCCCACGCAGGGTACCCCTGTTTCCAGTTCGGGGCCAAGTCGCTTTGACCACTTGTGTCCAGGTCTGTGCGTGAACATGTGGTTTCATTTCCCTTAGGTAAATGCATAGGAGTAGAATGGTTGGACCGGACCGTGGGCGAACTGTGCACTGTTTCCCAAAGTGGTTGCACCATGTATAGTCCCACATACATCCCCACACAGTATAACACATAACGCCCACGCAGTGTACCGCGTGCGCTCCCACGCAGGGTACCCCATGCGCTCCCACGCAGGGTACCCGTGCACTCCCACGCAGGGTACCCGTGCATTCCCACACAGTGTTCCACTTACTCTCCCACGCAGTGTGTCGCAGGTCAGGTGCTAACCAACACTGTTTTTGCAATATACTTGTCTGATTTTGGCATTAGAGTAAGGCTGACTTTCATAGATGAGCTGAGAAATATTCCCTCCTCTCCAGTTATCTGGAAGAAGTCTGTGTAGAGTGGTATTATTTCTTCCCGAAATGTTTGGTAGAATCCACCAGTGAAGTTATTTGAGTCTAGGGGATATTTTTGTGGGGGAAAAAATTAACCATAAATTCAAAATTTTTATTAAAGCTGTTCAGGTTATCTACTCTTGCATGAAATTGAGTAGATCTTGTTTTTCGAAGAATTTGTGTGTTATCGACATAGAACGTTTCTTAGTACTCCCTTGTCCTTTTAGGATCTGTAGGTCAGTAGTGCTGTCACCTCTTATTCTGGATGCTGGTATTTTGTGTCCTTTCTCTTTTATTTTCCTAATTAATTTGGATGCAGGTTTGTCCATTTTACTTGCTTTGTGAAGAACTAGCTTTTGGCTTGATTGCCCCTATACTCTGTCCGTGTCATTGGTTTCTGCTCTGCTGTGTATCACCTCCTCTCTTCGGCTTACTCTACGTTTCTTAAGGTAGGCGCTCAGGTAATTTTCCTTCACCTCCTCCTCTTCCTTCTCCTTTCTTCTTTTCTATTCTGGGTGTTTAGTGCTTTAAAATTCTAAGAACTGTTTTAGCCGCATCCCACAAATTTTAATATGCTGTGTTTTCACGTTCATTCAGTTCAAAACGCTTCCTGATTTTCCATTCTATGCCATTTGAGTTCATTTTTGTGAACGTTGTAAGGTCTGTGTCTACGGATGTCTAATTGTCCCAGTGCCACTTGTTAAAAATACTGTCCTTTCTCCATCAACTTGCCTCTGCTCTTTTGTCGGAGATTAGCTGCCTCGATTTGTGGGGAGTGTCTTTTCTCAGAGTTGTCGCCCTCATTCAGCATTGTGTTGGCTATTCTGGGTCTTTGCCTTCCCATGGAAACTCTAGAATCCGTTGGTCAGTATTCACGAAATAGCTTGCTGGGGTTGCGATAGGGATTGTGTTGACTCTACAGATCAAGTTGGGAAGAATTAACATAACAATAGTTGGACTCCTAATCCATGAATGTGAAATATCTCTCCATTCCTTCAGATCTTTTTAAATTCTTTCATCATGATTGGATAGTTTTCTGTATATAGATCTTGTACACATTTTTTTAAAATTGATTTTTAGAGAGAGAGAAAGAGAGAGAGAGAACGATTTGTTGTTCCACTTATTCGTGCATTCATTGGTTGCTCCTTGTATGTGCCCTGACTGGGGGTCGAACCCACAGCCTTGGTGAATTAGGACAACGCTCTAACCAACTGAGCCACCTGCCCAGGGCTAATCCTTACCACATTTTCTTTATTTCTTTTATCGTAATTTTATAGTCAGCTGCATGCACATCCTATACATATGTTGTTGGATTTATACCTATGTATTTTTCTTTCTTTTTTTTGTGTGTTATTGCAAATGGTGGTGTGTTTTTAATTTCAAATTGTTCATTGCTGGCACATAGGAAAGCAGTTGACTTTTGTATTTAACCTTGTATTGTACAATCTTGTTATAATCACTTATTCTAGGAGTTTTTCTCATCTGTTCTTTGGCATTTTCTACATAGATAACTGTGTCATCTGCAGTTTTATTTCTTCTTTCCCAGTTTGTGTATTTTACTTTTTCCTGTCTTCTTGCACCAGCGGGACTTCCAGTAGATGCCGAGCAGGGGCGATGAGAGGCGGCCTCCTTGCCTCACTCCCGTTCTCAGGGGAAAGCACGTTTCTCATCGTGAAGTAGATGAGGGGGTTCTGTGTCCCTCGTTTGCCAGGTTATCTCTTTAACCCTGGTCCGAAGCAGCTTGATTCCGCTCTGCCTTGGTGAAATTTTCTTCATGTTTCTTGTGCTTGGGATTCATTGAACTTCTTGATCTGTGGATTTATCGCTTCCTTCAAATTTGAAAAATTTTCAGTCATTATTTTTCTAATGATTTTTTAAATTCTCCTCTCCTCCCCTTTGGGACTTGAGTTATATAGATATTAGGACTCTTGAGGTTGTCTTACAAACTCCCTGGTGCTCTATTCTTATTCATATTCATTCATTCATTAATCCATTCATTCTCTCTGTCATATCTGTTTTCTCTCAGTATTTCATTTTGAATAGTTTCTATTGCTGTTTCTTTATGTTCACTAATCTTTACAGTTAATCTCATCCAGTGCATTGTTGTTTTCTAGAAGTTTGACTTTAAAAATTATGTAATATGCATATATAACATAAATATATGTAAATAAATGTCACATAAAGTGCAGACTGTGTAATAAAAATACATAATATAAAATATGGCATATATGTAAAATAAATACACACATACTTTCATACCTCTACCTTACATACTCAGCCTTTCCTAGGCTTCTTTAACATACATAAGACAGTTAAAATAACTGTCTACTTTTCCTTGTCTAATTTTATTATCTGTGTCATTTCTGAGTTAGTCTTGCTTGCTTGATTCTTTTCCTGATTATGGGCCATATTTTCCTGCCTGGCCATTGTTACTGGGTACCAGGCATTGTGAATTTCACCTTGTTGGGAGCCAGATCTTTTTATCTATAATAATAAAAGGGTAATATGCTAATTAGACCGGATGTCCTTCCAGGTGTCATTCCAGATGTCCTTCTGGATGAAGCCGGGGCGGAGGGACGCAGCTCGGGGCCCCGGGTGCCAAAGGGAAGCCGGAGCTGGCAGCCGGGGGAAGGAAGGCCTACTCTTGTGCGAATTTTTGTGCATGGCCCCCTCGTATTCCTATAAACACTCCTGAGCTCTGTTCTGGGCTGTAGCTGAGTTACTTGGAAGCAGCTTTGTCAGGGGACCAGCGTTCGGCCTCGGGTGAAATGTTCCGAGTTCTCTCCCAGCCTGGGTCCTGTGGTCTCCACTCAGGCTGGGGGTGGCCGGGACTCTGCCCAGCGCTGTGTGAGCCCTGCTGTCTGTTCTCTTCAGATAGTTCTCCCCCGCTCTGGGGAACGTCCTCCCGCATCCCTGCTGCTCAGTTCTCAGCTGAGGCTCATTCCCGAAGTTTCCCCTCTTTGTAGCCCCCTCCTCTTCAGTCCTCTGTCCTGCGAACTCTAGTCCTGGTGGGTTTCTGGGCTTCCAGCTCGGTCTCCCCAACTTAGGGGTCCCCTCCCCACATCACTTCCTGGGAGCTGCCTCGGGGTCTCCTCTCCTGCTCACCACCTGGGAGCGACCGCTGTCCCTGCCTGTCTGTGTCAAGTAGTTTTCATTGTAGCTCTTTCAAGTAGGGCAGCTGTTACTGCATCTTAGCTAGAAGCAGAAGTTGATGGCACTTTTTAAGAAGTAGTTACACAATGTCAACGAGAAAAGCCGAGAAAAAGTTTTACCATAACAATCACCACGAAAAAGGGATATGGGTGGTGGGAGGTTAGGACTCGGACCTTCCTTTAGGGCAGTGATGGCGAACCTATGACACACTTGTCAGAGGTGACACGTGAACTCATTGTTTTGGTTGATTTTTCTTTGTTAAATGGCATTTAAATATATAAAATAAATATCAAAAATATAAATCTCTGTTTTACTATGGTTGCAAATATCAAAAAATTTCTATATGTGACACGGCACCAGAGTTAAGTTAGGGTTTTTCAAAATGCTGACACGCCGAGCTCAAAAGGTTCACCATCGCTGCTTTAGGGTCTAACTAACCTTAGCCTGTGGCAGCCCCACTTTTTTGTTAGGAACCTAACAGGTGAGCTGTACATGAGAAGCCAGGTGTCTTCAGGGTTACTGTCTGCCATGAGCCCCGTACCTATGGATTATCCCGAAGACACCCACCAGCATCAGTGGGTGTTAGGAAGTTTTGTCCTGGAAAACCAGTTATCTGGTGTCAGCCCCATTGGTGGATTTTTAACATTTGAACTATTCT
Organism: Myotis davidii; assembly: GCF_000327345.1. Taxonomy (NCBI): domain Eukaryota; kingdom Metazoa; phylum Chordata; class Mammalia; order Chiroptera; family Vespertilionidae; genus Myotis; species Myotis davidii. Next base: position 1,670,149 of record NW_006293007.1, read on the forward strand.
TTTCTGATTTTTATTTTTAAGATGTGGTCACTAGCTGAGGACACATGCACTGATTTTTTTTAAATATGTTTTTAATTGATTTCAGGTTTCAAAGAGAGGAAGGGAGAGGGAGAGAGAGATAGAAACAACAATGATAAGAGAGAATCATTGATCAGCTGCCTCCTGCATGCCCCCTACTGGGGATCAAGCCCGTAACCTGGGCATGGGCCCTGACCTGGAATTGAACCGTGACCTCCTGGTTCATGGGTTGATGATCAACCACTGAGCCACACCAGCTGGGCAAGAGTTTTCATCTCAACTATCAAAGGACAGACTTTCATGCGAGGGAATATTGTCTGAAACTAATCCAAACTGTTCAGACTAGAACAGCAGTCGCCAACCTTTCGGACCTCATGGACCACCCGTTGGCGACCACTGGCCTAGAAGACGGTCAGTGCTGTGATAATGTAACTGTATAGTACTTTAAACAGAAACATTTTATACTAATGGAAATTAATAGAAAAATCTAATATAATAATAGCTTTTATTTTATTATTTTTTCAAAATCCATACCTGAGGATATATTTTTACTGATTTGAGAGAGAGAGAGAGAGAGAGAGAGAGAAAGAGAGAGAGAGAAACATCAATGTGAGAACAAAACATCAACCATTGCCTCTGGGGACCCCAGGTGTGTGCCCTGACTGGGAATGGAATCCAAGAGTCTTCGGTGCACAGGACGATGCTCCAGCCAGCTGAGCCGCACCAGCCAAGGCGCATGTTCTTTCTGCTGAGAGGTTTTGAAACGATGTAGCAAATAACCTCTTCTTAAGGCTGCCTTTTTGGATAACTTTCTGTTAAGTCAGTTTAGGAGCCGATGGATGACATCTTATCTAGACATGTAACGGGCGAATGTTGCAATCGTTAGTCTCCCTGTAAAATAGAATTGGGACCACAGCGCCAGATCTTTTCCAGGTCCTACGCTCATGCGCAATATTTTGTCTGCTTGGCCCTCCCCCACCTCCATCATTTTCATCTTTCCTCCTACGGTTAGGACTTGGCAACCTGCCGGCCTTGCTAGGAGTGCTGCTGAAAGGCTGTAGTCTTTTCTTCTGTCATCCCAGCTGTCCCAGACACTGGATGCGCCCTTCCTGCCTGCGCTCCCGGGGCCACTGGGCCCAGCACACAGGCCACGTTGTAAAGCATATTGTCACACGGCACTGGGGGCCGCTTTTCTGCTCAACTGCAGGCAGGAGCCCGTGTTTGCTTTAAGGCTGCGGGGAAAAGGGTTGAACAGCCTTGAAGTACCTGGGTCTTGTAGTTTCTCACAGAAACAAGAAGCAAGATAACTTCTGCAGAGGTAGAGGGGTGTGTGTACGTGTGTGCATACGTGTATGTGAGTGCATGTGTGTGTGCACGTGCTCACGTGTGTGGTGTGTGTGCATTTGTGTGTATGCACGTGTGTGTGTGGTATTAAAAGGACACTCCAAAGACTCCGAAGGCTCCCAGGCTTCCGTGGGAGGTCTTTGTCAGGCAAAAATGAAAAGAGAGTATATTTCAAAATAAAGTCATTGTTTCCTACATACTCAACTCGAGAATGTCCAGGCTGTTCTTTCTGTGACTGTTCTTATTCTTGCTTCATTCATTGAAACTCAGAAACTCACCTGAAATCCCACTTTTCCCCCCGCACCTGTGTTCTGGTCTGGGCTTCTCTGGTCCTCGTGGTACATCCGGAGCCGGCCTTCTTGCCGAGCTGGTGGTCGGGGCGATGGGGGCTGTGCGGTCGCTCTCATTGGGTCCTCCATTTCTGGGCTGGTTATCTGTGGGCCAGTCTCTCTTCTGGCAGACTGAGCGCCTTACAGTTTAGAAGGTTGCATGGTCACTGCATTGCCCGGCACGAGGTCTGGCCCAGAAGGATGCTCAATAACATTTTATTGAATTGAACAAAAAATGTGTTATCTTTAAACCACATCATGTCATCTGAATTCAGCATAGTCATATGTTGCTCCTCAAGATGATGTATGTGTTTCTCCTGGTCTCCAGTTTCACAACCGAAGACTCAGAAAAGATCTTTATACCACTTCCCCCCACCCCCCGCACCACCACCACACACACACACAGGTTCAAGAGGCTCTGCTGAAGTTCCTGTCGTCAGCAGGCAGAGGCCGCATCCACTCCAGTCAAGGACTGTTGTAGGATCACTTCACAGCCAGTTGCGAACGGTAGCTGTTGAGACAGGTGGACCACTGGGTAGGGTCCGTTCTTGTGATGAATCTCAGGACTGACGCTCATGTGGCAGGTCCAGCCCAGGGACGAACAAAGCTCGGGGTTCCTGACTGACCCACACAATCGGGGGAACGAGGAGTCTCAGGAGAGAGGCAGCGGCAGCCCCCCAGCCAGGGCAGGGCCTCAGAGCTGCACATCCGAGGAGCCGGTCCAGACCCTCACTCAGCAGAGGAGGTAGGGCCTCCCCACACCGCCTCTCTGTTTCAGGATGGTCCAGGTGTGACAGTGGAACACAGCTTTCCGCTAACAGTGCCACCATGGAAAGCAGCTGTCATGAGAAGCCTACCTGCAGGTTGCTGAGTGAAAGGCTGTCACTCCTCCCTGCTCACCTGACTGGTTCTAAAATACTAAACCCTGTAATAAGATCCCCCCCAAAATTTGTCTAATATTTTGGAAAAGGTAAAATGGTGCATACTTTACTTAGTACCATGCAAGTCCCACAGGAATGAATGCCCGTCATTGGGTGGACCACGCGATACAGTGGGAAGAGCCGAGCCTTCCACGGTCCCCAGCCCGTCGCTTTCTGCTGTGTGAGTCGAGATGAAGTGGACGCTTCTCCAGTGTCACCGTGCGATGGGAGGATGCTGTGTGGCCTGGAGGGACCCTGAGAGGCGAAGCGTCAGGCACAGTGGGAATAAAGGGCTGCTGTTCTTGTTTTAAGTGAAGAGAGAAGGAAGTAGGAACATCTCAAGGTGAAGGGCAGATTCTAAGTGAACCTTTTAAAATTGATAGCCCCTTGGACTTCCGGGACTCACTCAGGCAGCCGCTGGTCTTCACAGCAGCAGACCTGCAGGGCCAAGAGCTGTGTTCATCTCTAGGTAACGAGACAGTCCTGGGAATGGAGAAAAGAGTGTGCTTCCCTCGCCCTTTGAATGCAATGAAACAGCCAGGTTACTGGGAGATCTTTTCGTGCCACTTTTTACCCTAAGACGGTAGTTCAACTTAAAAGCCATAGCCACAGGAGCCACTGAAGATCCAGGGTAAGGGCAGAGCCTCAAGGTCCTCTTTCTGCCTGTGGAACCAGAGGTGATGTAGGTGCTACCTGGACCCATGACATCACTTTAAGAAGGAAGAGGCGTTTGGCTACATTCTCACGGGCACCAAGTCTGAGACGGAGCCACGGATGTGAGGCCTGGTCCGTCCTTTGCCCACGAATCACGTGCTGCCAGTGCGGGGGCGTAGATGGAACTGTCCTCTCCCCTAAGGTCACTGTCACATCTCCTGGACTGTCCAGAGGTGCTCCCGTCTGCTCTAGTCAGGGCCTCCCTGGGGCCCAGCACGCACAGTTCTCGCGAATGTGCTCAGTAACTATTGTTGATGTGGGGACACTGCCTGACACGGGTGAGTGGGTCCCCGTGGCTTCCTAAGGCCCCAGCCCCAGCCAGTAGTTCAGACAGAATTTAAAAACCCAACAGGTAATAGAGTGTTGTCTTTTTTTCAATCCCCCTCTCCCTCCAACTCCATGAGGTTGGGAAGCTTGACAAGGATGTGAAACTGAGGAAAAGATGGAAACTCTATTGTTAAAACTTTTAATGACCTCCTTGGGTCAGCTGTAGAGGTACAGGAGCGAAAATGACTTGAACATAAATAAGGGTTTTCTTTGTGTGGGAATCCCAGTCTCATGAGGTTTCCTTTGATGGAACTCAGGTGAACTCCCCCGTCTTGTGCTGCAGGACCCTGTGCCGGGTTCAGAGGTGGGAAAGGGGGTGTTGGTTAAGCCAGGCTTTGGGTTGTGCTTTTCATGTGCGAGTCAGCCCCTTCCCGGCTGCACTGGAGGGTAAGGTCCTTTGAACCCTGGCCTGGCTGTGCACACGAAGGGTAAGAACGCCACGCCGCTCACACGCTCCGTCCGGAGGGGGCTGCCTGTGGGAGCATCAGTTCCCAGGGTCACGTATCGCCGGGCCTTAGGGAACAGCTCAGCTGGTCTCATAAGTGGAGGTTCTCTTCGCGGGTCTGGCATTCGGTTTATAATCACTTGTATTTGAGGGCAGGTGTGTGCAGGTGGTTCGGGTTTTTTTGTTGGGTTTGGGGTGCGGGGTTTTTTTAATTTTGTTTTTTGGTAAACTTTTAAAATGAGTTTTTCTTATACAAATTTCGCAATGGAATGAAAACAGAATCTGATGCATGCAGCTTTAGTAAAGCCACCTGCAGCCCTAACTGAGGCCACACGGATGCTCTTTTGCACCATAAATTTTTAAAGCAGGCCTATCGCACTTGATACGTTGTTGTAAACACAAGGCTGTGCGACAGAGGCTGCCAGGCAGTCCCGGGGCCGTGCTGGCCCCCACAGCCACGTGCTCAGGCTCAGCAGTGACAGGGGGCCCTCTCCCGGCCGCGGTCTGCTCAACCCCAGGGGATGACAGAAACGCGTAGGAGCCTGTGTGCCAGATTCCTTTATGACATGGAAAACACACATTATTAATAAAGCACCGATTTCCAATTAATTTTTCAGTACTATTTTGCATGTCGGTGTCTAGACAGCATATAGGAATTTTCAAGGAAATGTTCAACTTGAATCTACTTTGGTAATTTTTATCAGTAATAATCGCTTAATCATAGCTTACATTCATAAAGCACTTACTACCTGCGAAAGGATAGCCTAAGTGCTCTACATATATCAACTCATTTCACGTTACATTAGATAACTGTTGTCCCTGTTTTACAAATGGGGAAATAGAGGCACCGAGGGATGAAATACTGTGCCCTACACCACACACTGGCAAGTCGGAGGGCGGATTTGAACCCAGAGTCCATGCTAAGAATGACCACAGCATTTGCCTCTCCTGCAAGTCCTCTCCAACGCGGGCTTAGCTCAGGAGCCCCTCCCTGCCTTCTTCCTGCGGCCACGGCCTTCCTGGCGAGGTGTGCGGTGGCCCAGGATCCCAGGTGGCAGCTGTCACACAGACTTGTCCTCCCGTCTTGCTCACACGTTGGAGGATTTCATCCAGCTGTTCAGCTCCTCAGAGGGAAGACAGATGGAACATGACCTTTGGTCCTGCTCGCCCCCCTCGCACTTGGCGTGACATTATGAAGGGGGACTTGCCTGTTTTCCCACGCTGGCCCAAGGACACGTGAGGAAATCCCACAGGACCTGTCCATCCATGAGATGTGCTATAGAACGTAAGGACGGCCTCTCTCAAATGAGCTACAAGTACCAGTTTTCATTGAAACGTCCCTTTGCTGAGATGGTATAATAGCAGCCAACCTCAACAAGCAAAAGTAACCCCTGGCTGACAAAGACAGTGGGTAGACCTGCTCTGGCTTGGACTCTTGAAAAGTTTATATATATATTTATATTTGTATTGATTTCAGAGAGTAAGGAAGAGGGAGAGAGATGAAAACATCAATGATGAGAGAGAATCATTGATCAGCTGCCTCCTGCACGCCCCCTGTTGAGGATGAGCCTATAACTCAGGCATGCGCCCAGACCTGGAATCCAACCATGACCTCCTCCCCATAGGTCAGCTGGGCTCCATTGATTTTTAAAGAGAATGAAAGGGAGGGAGGGTAGGAGGAAAAAAGGAGGAGAGAGGAAAGGAAGGGGAGAGAGAGAGAGATTGAGATTGATTTGTTATTCCACCTATTTATGCATCATTGGTTGCTTCTTGTATGTGCCCTTGTATGACTGAAGATCTATTCTGCAACCTCGGCATATCCCGGCGACACTCTTACCAACTGAGTTACCCAGCCAGGGCTTCAAAAGTTATTTTGTGTTTTAGCTTAACATTCAACAAAATTCTCATTTTGAGATAATTCAGTGTATTTTAACACAGTCTTGATGCACGTAACTGCCACCACCATCAGGACACAGAGCTTTTCTATACTCTCCCAAATGCCCTGGTGCTGTGCCCCTCCCCCAGCCCTTGGCACCCACTGATCCGTTCTTCCCTAGGGCCCTGTCTTGTAGAAATCTCATGCATGGACTCATACAGTGTGTAACCTTGGAGACCGGCTTCCTTCCCTCAGCATAATGCCTGGAGAGCCGTCCATGTATCCATCGATCGTTGTGTGTGTCCATCGGTCACTCCTTTCTGTCGCTGAGTAGTACCCCACTGCATGGTGCCGGTCCATGCACCAGTTGGAGCACACCTGAATGGCTTCCCGTCATTACCACGTATGCATGGAGCCACTATAACTCGAGTGTTCGCTTCTCTAGAGTCAGTGCCTAGATTGCGAGGTCACATGGTAATAAGTATACGTTTAACTTTATAAGAAACTGCTAAACCGTTTTCCAGGGTGGCATACCTTTATGTGTGCCCACCAGCCATGTAGCAGAGCTTCCTTTGCCCTATATTCTCACTGCCTGTGGTTTTGTCCGTATTTTATAGTCAAACCATTCCCACAGGTGTGTAGTGCTATCTCACTGTGGGTTTCATTTGCATCTTCCTAATGGCTATTGACATTGAACATATTTTCCGAGGCCTGTTTGTTCTTTAAGGAAGGGTATATTCGAGTGTTTTCTGTAATCCCCAATGGTTTGTTCGTTTTGGATTTGTACTCAACTTGTTTTCTCTTCTCTTAAGAATGTCTTCCGTATCTTGATTCTTCGATGTCCTGAGTGTCCTTGGGTTGCACCTGGGCGTGATGAATGCTTAGCGGTGGAGATGCTGTTTTCTGTTTTCTCCAATGAGCACTGTTTCCTGTGTCTCGGTGGGGACCTTTCTCGTTGGACTTGAACTGCGAGCTCCGTTTCTAGGCTGCAGCTCCGGTCCCAGCCGGATCTTTTGTAGCTAGTTAGCTGGATGGTTGAGTCCGTGAGACCCTGTGTGTGTATAGACAGTTTGGGGATTCCCCTCTCTGTGGGACCCTGTGAATAGACAGTTTGGGGATCCCCTCTGGCTTTTTCCTTCCTGGGATTTCCCCGCTTTCTTCAGTGTCCACCGTCTTTGGACTTCACTTTGGGTTTTCTTAGGGATAAAACTGACGGGTTTTCCGCATGTACCCTCCCCCGTTGTGTGCACCTGGCTCTGGCTGAACACCACAGATGAGGGAATTTACTTGTGTCGTCGTCCATCTGCCTCCGCCAAGCGCATATAAACCCCCATCAGACTGTCTGTGCGGCGGGGCCTGCTTCTAGAACCTTCAGGAAGCTGTTGTGTGTGTTTCCAGGCTTCATACTTGCTTTCTGCAGGGGGTGCTGTCCAGCAGGATCTGTGGTACCTGGAAGCAGAGCGACTCTGATGTGCACATTTTAGCTCGGAGACGGAGACAGTGAGTAGGCACAGGAGCAGTCAGAGTTTGCAGTGAAGCTCTGAAGCAAGAATAAGGTTGAAGAATTGCCACGTGGCAGCATTAGTAAGGCTGTTAAAAAGGTTCTCTGAAGGGCTCCCACTTGAGTGGAGACGTAAAGATCGGGGACTTTGATTATGGGAAAAGCTGGTTGAGAAATGTTTCAGGCAAAGGCAGCAGCAGATACAGAAGCCGCAGGCGGGAGGGAGGTCAGCATGGCCGCTGCATGGTGCCCAGGGGGAGACGACATAAACGGGGTCAGGGAGGCGGGAAGATCACGCAGGGCCTGGTGCCCCTTGAGGAGGACTGGGGACCAGCGATTCCCTACAAGAAAATGTGGTTACCACGGTCCTTCGGGTACGCACACCGCACTGATGGACCCCTCATACTGCTTGGTCAGCGTAGCCAGTCCCTAAAGGGCTTGCCCGATGGGTGGTGTGGCCTTGTGACTATCTGACCTACCTGTGCATGTTGGAGCAAAAGCTGGGAGCTGTGCGTGGGTTGGGCCATGTGTGGGAAGTTGAAATAGGTTCCCATACCCCGCTACCTCCGAGGTCCTCTGCTATCACGGAAGAGATAAGGCGGCCTGCATCTAGAAAATACAGTAGCAGTTACAACACAGTCTAAAACATGAGCAGCCCTGCCCTGGCTGGGTTGCTCAGGTGGTGGGAGCATCATCCCGTACACCAAGAGGTTGCAGGTTCGATTCCTGGTTGGGGCACATATGGGAGATAACCCATGTTTCTCCCTCACATTGATGTTTCTCCTTTCCTATCTCTCCAAAAATCAATGAAAACATATCCTCAGGTGAGGATAAAAATAATAAATAAATAAATAAACAGTGAGGAGCACTCCCGAGGTGGGGGGAGACTAGTAGAAGGAGTGCAGCCTTTTGTTTAAAGGCTCCAGGTGATTCTGCAGGGAGGCCGCCGCCTTTGGGTTTAATTACTCTGGGCTGGGCTGGCTCCCCTGGGGTGCACGTGAGACTCACTCGCTCCTTTCCTTGGGTTCAGATGACAGCGCCTCCGCCGCAAGTAGCATGGAGGTGACGGACCGCATCGCCTCCCTGGAGCAGCGGGTCCAGATGCAAGAGGACGACATCCAGCTGCTGAAGTCGGCTCTGGCGGACGTGGTGCGGCGGCTGAACAT
>NW_006293007.1:1678866-1696881 GCF_000327345.1 Myotis davidii
GTCGGGCTCCTGGTCGGCCCCTCCCCGGGCCGCCGCACTGCTGATACTGACAGGGACCCACACGCAGAAAAAGGGCCGCAGCCGCAGCCACAGCCGCACTGGTCACCCCGCGGGCAGGGCAGTGTTCTCCTCTGTTGCAAGAAACCCGCCCTCCCGTGGGTGCCCTTGGGAGGCGTTGGCTAACTCCCCGCCCCTTCTCAGTGCTCACCTGACACCTGAGGCTGGGCCCTCCCTGAGGAGCTCAGAGCCCTGAGGTTTAGCCTTGCCCCCCCACACACACGCACACGCACACATGCATGCACATGCACACACGCGTGTGCACATCACACACACACACACACTAGCTAGTGAGCTCCTCCTGGGCAACCCCGTTTCCCTTGAATCCCCTTCTCTGCTCTCCGTGAGCACAGCCTCCCCCAGGCTCCTGTGTCCGTGGGCTTCTGGGAAATGGACACTCCTTTCATTTCCCGGGGCACTGGGAACAACACATAACAAAGGCAGTAGTTTTTATTTTGTTTGTTTGTGTGTTTTTTTAATATATTTTTTATTGATTAAGATATTACATCTGTGTCCTTATCCCCACGTTACCCCCTACCTTCCCCTACCTTTCAGCATTTCATATAATCCTGGTTGGTGGTGATGAACTCCTTTAGCTTTTCCTTATCTGTGAAGCTCTTTATCTGACCTTCAATTCTGAATGATAGCTTTGCTGGATAAAGTAATCTTGGTTGTAGGTTCTTGGCATTCATCACTTTGAATATTTCTTTCCACTCCCTTCTGGCCTGCAGTGCTTTTGTTTAAGTCACTTGGTAGGGACCTTCTTTTTGGAATGTTGGGAATGAATTACCTCCTGACAGCTTCTGTCCGGCTAGTTGGTGCCCTGATGTCTGCTTCCAGCCCATACACGTGGCTCACCTTTTGCCAGAATGACTTTTCCTCGTGGCCACCCTCCGAAGCGGAATTAAATTCCTCTTGTCTGTGGAATTCCTTCGGTTAGTTTTACAGCGGTTCTCAACCTGTGGGTCGTGACCCCTTTGGGGGGTCGAACGAACCTTTCACAGGGGTCGCCTAAGATCATCCTGCATATCAGATATTTACATTGCGATTCATAACAGTAGCAACATTACAGTTATGAAGTAGCAATGAAAATAATTTTATGGTTGGGTCACAACATGAACTGTATTTAAAGGGCCAGAAGGTTGAGAACCACTGGGTTACAACATTTGAGATTGCGGCCTGTAATATCCCTTTCTTTCATTTTTATTTTTTTTATTGACTTCAGAGAGGAAGGGAGAGAGAGATAGAAACACCAATGATTAGAATCATTGATCGACTCCACCTGCGCACCCTAAACTGAGGATCGAGTCCGGCAACCCGGGCATGAGCCCTGACCAGGAATCAAACCCTGACCTCCTGGTTCATAGATACAGATGCCCAACCACGGAGCCACACCGGCCGGGCTGTAATGTCCCTTTAAAATGGACTTTCTTATTTCATTTGGATTTGACAGGTGATTGACAGTTCCCATGCTTTCCTGGAGTCAGGGGGGCCTGTCTCCTGCGGGTGCGAGCTGTTCCTCCAGGACTCGGCTGTGTTCACATTCCTGTGGAAGGAAGTCTATTTCTTTGTGCCTTGGGGTCGTCACCGCCAGCTCCTATGAGATATACACGTTAGCAGCGTCTGCATTTTGAATAATTCTTTCAAGTAATCTTTCTCTCCTACTAAATGGCAAAGCAATCAGGCGTTTTAAATAGAAACCAGGTTATTTTAGGTATTCTTGACCTACTCAGCTTTCCAAAAATAATTGTGATGACTACTGTATCTTAAAGGGTACATTTGAAGTAGTTGCTTCATGTAAAACTCCAGACTTGTGCAATGTCTTTATTTTTAGAAAATTAGGGGGGAGATAATAAGAGAAGGCTGTCCAGGAGTTATCTTTTCTTGATTCACAGTAAAGTTCGCCCTGGCTGGTGGTGGGGTTCAGTAGTTGGAGTGCCAGCCTGGGCCCAAAGGATCTCAGGTTTGATTCCCAGTCAAGGGCACATACCTGAGTTGTAGGTTCTAGCCCCCCTCTCTCCCCCCCTCCCTCCTGTCCACTCTCTCTAAAAATCAATGGAAGAAATATCCTCCTGTGAGGATTTTAAAAAAAGAGTGAAGTTTGATTTTTATAAAACTCCTAGGAGAAATCATTTTTTTTCATAGTTAGAGCTGGTGTTTCTTATAACATCCTTTTTATAAGTGAAAGTAAGTCAAAGCAGAACAGCCAGAAGGTCACGTCAGGAAAAGGAGAAAGGCCACGGAGGCCGGTGCGGGGGGGAGCCCTGAGGGAGGGGTGGTTCTCCCTGCTCACCTGCTGCTCCCTCCACACAGGACCCTGGAGCTGGGGGGAGGTGTCCTTCACCAGCTCTGGGTGCTGTTGCTTCCGAGGGCCGGCGTTGGCCCACACGCGCACCCCCTGCCTGGAAGGCTGGCACTCCGCAGCCCTGGTTTGGTCGGGGCATCTTTTAGAGAAGATGGGTTTTGGACAAACCTCCTTTGGTTTCTAAAAGGCCACGTTGTTATCACTTCACTCTGCTGGCCATCCTAATACAGGCCTGAACTAGCCTGGACACGTGGCATTCTAACTTTTAAATATTCAGGTCCCCGTGCTGTTTGCAGCGGCAGGGACGGGGCTGGGCGCAGTCAGCATCCAGCGCCCAGAGCAAGTGCAGGGTGAGCTGTGGCCTGTGCTGTCCCGTCCCCGGCGGTTGGACTGCCCTGTCCACTCACTGGCCTCAGCGTGGCCTGCGAGGCCATGGACGATCGTCCCGGTTCCTCTCCACTTGCTGGAGGAGAGGCAAGCCGTCCGAGCTGGGACTCACCTGGTCTTTCCTCCTAGGACTTAACCAGTGTGACAACGAGAACTGTGGTCCCCGACATAACTCACTCAGATCAAGTGCGAGGCTTCCTGAGACGGAAGACTGCGGCCACCCCCTCAAGTGCCTGTGGGCCTAGTTTAAGTGGAGGGAGTGTGTCTCGGGCTACTCGTCCTTTTTACAATATTCTCCTGCCTTCAAATGGCCTACTGCACTCATTCCCCAACTCTTCTTAGCCCAGCGATACTGGCTCATAGCCAACCTCAGCCAAGCCCCCCACCGTGCCATCTCTTTTTCCTTTTCCTTTCATATGTTTTTTAATATTAAGAACTGGTTGCCTCACCTGTGTCTTTACTGTAGAGAATGTCTGCCTACAAAGTTAGCTTTGTCCACGTTGGATCCACGTGCAGACGGGAAGATTTGCTGAACTTGGCTTACCATAGAGCGGAGAAGAGAGAATCAACCGCTTGCGGGGCATGTATTCTAAAACTCTCGCTGGTATTCAGGTTTTCTCAGCGTTGTGGTTGCAGTGGGGCTGTACTCACTGCTGGTAGAATGACATGAACTGACCCCTTTATCTGTTGCTATTGTGAGTGTAAATACAGAAAATGCTTGTGAATAAAGGGGTTCATTGTGGCATTATGCACAAGGGGAATTGGATGGGAAACAATAGGGGGAAGCAAGTGCAGGGCATGGCCAGAAAACTGTGGCATCTCCTGATTGGACGCTGTGTATCTTTAAAAATATCTGATTGGTAACAACAGCGAAAATGCTCATGTATTATGTATTATATTCCGAGTCAAAAGCTGGATATCAAGCTGTAAAGACTAAATTCCAACCACATAGACCAAATCTATGCAAACATTTGAAAGAACCATACCAACAGTTATTATCGGGTTTTCCCCTCGGTGGTAGGAGTATGATGGTTTACATTTCTACTTTAGTTGGCTTCTAAATGTTCTTTGGTGAATAGTCCTTCATAAGCAAAAGACATTTATGTTTAAGAGTGATTCCGTCCTCACCGAATCTGACCTTTGCTGCTCTGAGGCAAGCAGCAGGCTCTCCGCTGGCTTCCGGGGCTGGAGTTGGCTCACGTGCTTCACAAATTTGTTAAATGAATAACGGACCCATTGTACACGTGCTCGGCTAACTGCCCTGTCAGTGCCAGGAGAGCGTCATGGGGTTCTACATGTAAAATGTGGGCTGCAATATGGTTGTTGCCCCAGCATCTGGGTCGTAGGCTTTGTTGACATTAACCAGTGAGTAGCTCCTGTTGCTCACTTTAATTTGGCTGCGATTGGACAGCTTGCCTTTTGTAAAACTTTCATGTACCTTTGCAGACTTTTTAATCAATAGCCTCATTGATGATCAAAGACTTAATAAATATAACCAAACACCCCTGCTGGCGGTGCTAGTGATCTTTAACAGTGTAGCCTCTGCTGCAGACACTTCTCCTGATGTTTAAAATGTCACCGTAGCTACCACTCACTAGCCGGCTAGGGGCTGGGCTTTGCAGTAGATATTGGGTCTACCAATTCATTTCACCTCCCACAATCCTTTGAGGGCGGTATTAACATGCCCATTTCACGGAGGAGGCAGCAGCCTCCAGGACAGAATAATCTGTCCCAGGCTACACAGCTAGTGAGGGGGGATCTGGGTCTGGACCCCAAGGCCACTGGACGCATGAGGGGGTTCTTTCCGCCACCCATGCTGCTTTGCTGTGCTCACCTCTTAGCAGTGTTATTCAAATTTGCATTATGCAAATCAAGTCAAATCTTTAAGAAATGCATAACTATATGACTGGGAATGAGGGCTCTTTTCTCAAGGTCTGATTTGATTGGCAAAGTATCCCAAGTACAGTAGATCCTATTCAGCACATAATTGTGTGAAAGACTATGTTATGATCCCTTCACAAATCTTATTAGATAGAGACAACTAGCAAATTTGCAGTGAGTTAAAGAATCATGAACTTAGTTCTTTATCCTGGTTAACCACAATTACAGCACCGTTTTCCCCTCTCTCCCGTCGACTGTGCTTTCTCCTTTTCTCTCGCCTTACCCATCAGTTATTAGGGAAAGTCACTTCTGCTTTCTGTTGCGCAGAGCACACCACAGTCCCTTCTGTTTTCTCACTCCCCAATTTAGGTAGGAATGCTTTAGTGATTTATAGAAAAGGGTTAGTAGGTATAGTCACTTTTTCAGAGACCAAGAAAGATTGTTTTTGAACTTTATGAAAATGTTCACGTGTATATAAAAGTAGAAAGAAAAATACCTCTTTCCTTTTACACCACTGCATAGTACTCCACTGTGGGGATGAGCCATGGTTGATGCCAGTCCCTATTGGCAGTCCTTTGTTTTACAAATAATTTATTTTTTTTAATTTTATTGATTTTTTACAGAGAGGAAGGGAGAGAGATAGTCAGAAACATCGATGAGAGAGAAACATCGACCAGCTGCCTCCTGTACATCTCCTACTGGGGATGTGCCCACAACCCAGGTACATGCCCTTGACTGGAATCGAACCTGGGACCTTTCAGTCTGCAGGCCAATGCTCTATCCACTGAGCCAAACCGGTTTTGGCATGTTTTACAAATAATTTAAAAATAATTGTACATATGCCATGTTGTATTATTCCAGCACATCGTTAGGGCAGATTCCTGGAAGTAGGGTTACTGGATCAAAGGTAGAATTAGAAGCATCTGCAGTTTCCCTGGGTATTGGTGACAGGAATCATGCCCAGCACTTAATCAGTTATCTACTTTGTCTTACAATTTAGCAAAAGCAGGTAGCCTTCTCCAATTCCAAATATAGACATATTTTAAATTTTTAAAAAGGTAATTGGGAATTCTAGGTCCACACTGGTCAGATATGCTAAAGCTAAACTGTGGATTTCACATGTAATCACGCACATAGTCATGCTTTGCATAATTGAATTTATTTTTAGGCCTAGTGGGAAGTTTTACTTAACAAATGTTGCACATTGAGTTGTTAATATCAGTCTTGATCTTAGATTATAACTTAATATCAATGTCACAATAGGCATTGGTGGATTTGACCAGCTACACTCGAATTTCCATACTTGCATCAACTGTCGTTTTGAAAATATATTCTCATGGATAGTACTTTTTGAAGTCTGGTTCCCCCAGTCGACCACTTAGAAAGATGAGAAACATGTTCCTTTCAGGCTTGCGTGCACACATTTTAGACCTGACATTCGGAATACCTCACAGCCAGAGTCCCGTCAGCACCCTGTGGATGGTGTACAGGAGTTTCACTCCAGGTAGAGTGTGGGGACCTTCTGTTGCATGTATGCCAAGTCACTGCTGGCCCCGGCGCCACACCTGTGCCGGGGTCTCCAGCTCCCCGTTCTCCTCACCTCCCCCTCCCCCCACTGGGCCTGTCCACTTCCGCCTCGGACTCCTCTTCTTTCACTTCCTGTGGGTTGGCGAGTCAGAGAGAACCCACCAGGGTGTTGCTTTTCAGAGCCCGTTCTCACATGAGTTAGGATCATAGGTCTCAGAGCAGGAGGGGACGCCCTTGGAGCACTTGCAGACTAAAGCCTCTACTTTATGGGTTAGGAAAATGGGCCCCGGGGGTCTTGCCTGTGGTCACACTGCCCTTCGGGTGTGCTAGGCCCACTGGGCCCAGAGGCACAAAACGAGGGAGTGACTCAGATGTGGCAACATAATGCCTTTCCTTTGAAGCGGGGATTTTGTTATCGGAATTTAATGCAGCCGGGTCCACAAATACATGTCGAATACCTCCTGGGTGGGGTGTCGTCACAGGTGCCACTTCCAGGAGCCTTCAGTCTCGACAGCCAGGCCAAGACACAGGGGATGACCACGTGGGCGTTTATCTCTTCTCCCCCATTCAGTCATTTACTCAGTCACTTATGTGCATCAGTGTGGACTTGTGGCATTTATTTTAAACTTGGGGCTACAATCCAATGCAGCTTGATTTATCTCGTTGCTCAGATTGTTCCAGCTTTGGCCGTCGGGAGCTTTCTGTTGGCTCCCGCCTCCCTTTGACTCACCGTCCCGTCATCAATACAGAGTTTTGGGGTTTTGTTAGCACTTCCTTACTCTCTGACACTATGAGATGCTCCAGGCTCATGTGGTATGTTCCTGCCCTTGCCCTAGATGTAGTACTTCCCCAGGGGGGCCTGTTCCTTTCACTGTAGAATGATATTAGAAACCAAGGTTTGGGCACTGGGTGTCCCTGCTTTAGGCTCTCAGCAGACAGAGCTGGGAAATCCATGTGTTTACACCAGCCTGTGTACACACACGTGTCTACGATTTTGTATCTGTCCAGCTAGACGTGGCTTCATCCAACGTCTCCTCCTCGGCCATCACCACCTGTTCCTTCCAGCCTGCCCCTTCTGGTCTTTACCACCCTCCCGACAGCGAGAAGCCTGGCTCCGCCCATCCTCCGTGCATTCGCTCAGCTGTTCAACCTAGTATTTATGTATAGTGGTTTCAGAATTGTGTCCCCATGGGAAGCAACTTTACTAAGTAGAATACAGGGCTCCGTGCAGTTCCTTCTGTAATCTTACCTCCTCCCCTCGCTTCCAGAATCACTTGTCAGCACCTTTCCTCTCCACTCCCATCCAGGAGGCTAGAGCATATCTGTGTAGTAAGTTAGATTCTTTTGTCACAATCTGCATCCCATCCTGAGGTTCCCCCATCTCCTAATTGACTTTATTTGCATCCTTTCAAGTTCACTCTAGGCTTTCACAAATGCATGGTGTCACTTCCCACCACCACAGTAGTGTTCAGAAGAGTTTGACCACCCTAAAAAGTCTCCGATGCTTTGCCTGGCCAACCCCTCTCCTCACTGCCACCACCGCTAAACTCTAGCAACCTCTGATCTGGTCTTGGTCCCTATAGTTTTGCCTTTTATAGGCTGTCATGGGAGGCTACAGTAGGTAGCCTTTCAGACTGGCTCTTTTCACTTAGCAACATAGAAATAGGGCTCATCCGTGTTGCCTAATGGATTGGTTCATTGGCCTTTTTGCTGAGTCACATTCCACTGTATGGACGTACCAGAGTTTGTTTATCCACTCACCAGCGGAAGGATATCTTAGTTGCTTCCGGTTGTTGACAGTTATGGATAAAGCTGCTATAAATATTAAATGCAGGTTTCTATAGACGTAAGTTTTCCAATCATTGGGAAAATACCTCGTGTCACTCAATTGCTGGGTTGTATGGTCAGACTATGTATAGCAGCTGCCAAACTGTCTTCCAGGGTGACTACGCTTTCGCATCCCACCAGCAAGGCATGAATTCCTGTGGCTGAGTCCTGCCCAGCAGTTGGTGTTTTGTCTCCTTTCTGGAGGTTAGCCATCCTAATAGGTGTACAGAGATAGCTCATTACTGTTTTAATTTGCATTTCCCTGGTGACAAGAGATGCTGAGCGTCTTTTCATATGCTTATTTGCCATCTGTGCATCTTTGGTGAGGGGTCTGTTCGGATCTTTTGCCTTTTTTTTTTAATGTGCTGTTTGTTTGCTTACTGTTGAGTTTTTAGATGTGTTTTTTGTTAATATTCTGTGTTCAAATCCTTTATCAGCCATGTGATTTGCAGATATTTTCTCCCAGGCTATGACTTCTCTTTTTATCCTCTTCACAATGTCTTTCGCAGAGCGAAAATTTTTATAATGTTAATGAAGTCCAAGCTATTAATTTTTTCTTTATGGATTGGCCTTGTGATGTTGTATCTAAAAAAAAAAAAAAGTCATCTCCAAACCCAGGTCCCATTTCTCCCATGTTTTCATCTAGAAGTTTTATCACTTTGCATTTGACACTTAGATATGTGGTCCATTGTGCGTGAGTTTCTGAATGAGGTGTGAGGGTGGTGTCGAGGTTCTGTGTTCCAGCACCACTTGCTAAAAATCCCCATGAGTGAGTTGCCTTTGCACCTTTGTTCATTTTTGCTGACATTGATAAACACCGATGCCTTTCTACGGATCTTAAAGAGGGACCTTGACAAGGGGCACGTTCTGATTTCCTTTTCTGCTTGTCTTACAGCAAGACCCCTGGTGCAGACCTTGCCTTTAAGAACCACCGTCAACAACGGCACCGTGTTACCAAAGAAACCTAGTGGCTCTCTGCCGTCCCCCTCCGGGACCAGGAAAGAAACTGCTGTGCCGGCAATAACCAAAAGGTAGGCACAAAGTGACTTAAAGGACGCCTAAAAGAAATCCATCTCAGATGTTTAAGTACATATTAAAAACATATTCCTGCCCTAACTGGTTTGGCTCAGTGGATAGAGCGTGGGCCTGCGGCCTAAAGGTTCAATTCCAGACAAGGGCGGGCTCGATCCCCAGTAGGGGGCATGCAGGAGGCAGCTAATCAGTGATTCTCATCATTGATGTTTCTCTATCTCTCTCTCCCTCTCCCGTCCTCTCTGAAATCAATAAAAATATATTTTTTAAAAAAAGGCTATCTTTAAAAAAATGTATTTCTGTTCTTATATGACACTTTACAATTTCTCCTCTAATTAAAGCTTGTAAAAGTATAATATTGGTGTGTTGCCATAACAGAAACCATATAGATTTATTATTCTGCTTTTTAAAATTTAATCATATTTTTTGCTATTTATTTACTTTTTCAATTACAGTTGACATTCTATATTATTTTTTTAAATATATTTTATTGATTTTTTCTACAGAGAGGAAGGGAGAGAGATAGAGAGTTAGAAACATCGATGAGAGAGAAACATCGATCAGCTGCCTCCTGCACATCTCCCACTGGGGATGTGCCCGCAGCCGAGGCACATGCCCTTGACCGGAATCGAACCTGGGACCCTTCAGTCCGCAAGCCGACGCTCTATCCACTGAGCCAAACCGGTTTCGGCTATATTATTTTATATTAGTTCCAGGTGTACAGCATAGCAGTTAGGCATTTATACCATTTACAAAATGTTCCCCTGGTAAGTCCAATATCCAGCTGGTTCCATACATAATTATTACAGTGTTATTGACTCTATTTCCTGTGCCGTATTTCACGTCCCTGTAAAATTTAATCATAGTACCTTTGAAAAACCCATTACCTAAACTACACTGTACCGCCTTGTATTTTTTTTACTTACAATTCTCTTTTGAAGAAAAATGGGGGTATAACCCAGGTAAAAAAGAAAATGCTGTTCCCAGGCCTATACTTGGCACATGGCAAAATTTAGGTTACCACAACCTTCATGTTGCAGTCCACCTTTAGTCTTCTGCATGTAGATATTCAATTTTCCACGTACCATTTGTTGAAAAGACTGTCCTTTCCCCGTTGTGTAGTCCTGGCATCTTTGCCAAAAGTCATTTGGCCATATGCACAATGGTTTATTTCTGAGCTCTCTGTTCTATTCCATTGGTCTGTATTGTCTGTCTTTATGCCAATAAAGACACCACAGCAGTTTGATTACTGTTATTTTGCATTATGTTTTGAAATCAGGAAGTGTGAGGCCTCTAACTTTGTTTCTTTTCAAGTTTATTTTGGTTATTTGGGGTCCCCTGAGATTTCTTATGAATTTTACAATTTTTTTCTGTTTTTACCAAAAAAAAATGCCATTGAGATTTTGATAGGGATTATACTGACTCTGTAGATTACTTTGGGTAGGATAGTATCTTAACAGTAGTAAAGAGTTCCAATCCATGAATATGGGATGTGCTTCCATTTATCATTTTTCAATTTTTTTAGCAATTTTTTGTCATTTTCTTTATTTTTAATTGAATTTATTAGGGTGATATTGGTTAATAAAATTATATAGCTTTCAGGTGTATAATTCCATAATTCATCATCTGTATATTGAGTTGTGTGTCCACCACTCCAAGTCAAGTCTCCTTCCATCACCATTTATCCCCCCTTTACAACCTCTTCTGTCTCTTCCCATGAAGTTTTTTTGTACAAGTCTTTCACCTCCTTGGTTAAATTTTTCTTAAGTATTTTATTCTTTTTGATGCTATAGCAAATATGGTTGTTTTCTTAATTTCCTTTTTGGATTAGCTGTTGTTAATGTATAGACATGCAACTGATTTTTGTGTGTTGATTTTTCTATCTGTAACTTTGCTGAAATTGTTTATTAGTTTTAAATTTTTTGTGTGTGGAATCTTTAGTGTTTTTTACATGTAAGATAATGTTCTCTGTAAACAGGTAACTTTATTTCTTCCTTTCTAATTTAAATGCTTTTTATTTGTTTTTCTTGTCTAATCGCACTGGGAGGACCTCCAGTGCTATGTTGAGTAGCAGTGGGGACAGTGGGTATCCTTGCTTTGTCCTGTTCTCAGAAGAAAAGCCTTTAGTCTTTCACCACTGAATGTGACGTGAGCTGTGGGCTGCTCATGGATTGCTTTTACTATGTTACGGTATTTTCCTTCTATTCTAGCTTGTTGAGTATTTTTAATATGAAAGGATGTTGAATTTTGTCAGGTACTTTTTCTGCATCAAGACAAACATTTGTTATTTGTCCTTCATTCTGTTAATGTTGTGTATTACATTGGTTGCTTTTCATATGCCAATCCCTGCTTTCCAAATGTGAATCCCACTTGGTCATGGTATATATAATTATTTTAATGTACTGTTCAATTCAGTTTGGTCTTATTTTGTTGAGGATTTTTGCATCAATGTTCATCAGGAATATCGGTCTGTGTAGTTTTTCTTGTTGTGTCTTTGATTTGGTATCAGAATAATGCTGCCCTCATAGAATGAAATTGGAAGTGTGTCCCTCCCACCCCCTCAGTTCTTTGGAAGAGTTTGAAGAGGATTGGTATTAATTCCTCTTTAAATATTTGGTAGAATTCTCTAGTGAGGCCATCTGGCCCTGGGCTTTTGTTTGTTGGGAGAGTTTTGATTACTGCTTCAATGTCCATCCAATCATAGATGTGTTCAGAATTTTTATTTGCTTCTGATTCAGTCTTGGTTGGTTGTATGTATTGAAGAATTTATCCATTTCCTCTAGGTTATCAGTTTGTTGGCATATATTTGTTCATAGTAGTCTCTTACAATCTTTTTTCTGTGACAACTTTTATTTCTGATTTTACTTGTGTCTTCTCTTCCTTAGTCAAGCTGAGGATTTGTCAAGTTTGTTGAACTTTTAAAAAAAATTCTTGATTTCACTGATCTTTTTTTTGTTTTTCTTCTCTATTTTATTTATCTCTGCTGTACTCTTTATTATCTCCTTACTTTTGCTAACTTTTGTGTTTTTCTGTTCCTAGTTGCTTGTGGTTAAAAATTAGGTTGTTGATTTGAGATCCTTTTTCTTTTTAGTGTATGTGTTTATGGCTATAGATTTCCCTCTTAATACTGCTTTTTCGCATCCCATAAGTTTTAGTATGTTTTGTTTTTATTTCTATTTGTCGGCAGATATTTTCTAAATTCTATACTAATGTCTTCTTTGACCCATTGGTTCTTTAGGAGTGAGTTGTTTAATTTTTAGATTGACTTTTTTAAGGAGCAAATAGTTAATGGGGGAGAAAATGAGATTCCCTTTTTTCTTGAAGAAAATATAATTTTATAATTTATGCCTCTTTTAGATACTTGGAACTTAAAGGACATTCTTTTCAGAGCTTAAAAAATAAAAGTAAAGTTATTATCTAGCTGCGAATTAGAAATACACAGTTTCCTGAGATGGAGTGTCCCAGACTCTTGGTTTCTGTATAGAGTAGGGATCCACTTACGTCTTTTCTCTGGCTTTTGTGGGCTTCTGTGGATGTGAGTTCCCATCATTTGGAAGTTGGAAGCCCAAACAGTAGCATCTGATGGTTACTCCCTGTTTGTAAAGTTCCACTAGTCTCTCATTAGGAGAGAATTTTGAAAACAAAGATGAAGAAAAAACAAAGACAGACATTGTATATATTAGGATTTAAAACAACTTCCAAGCACTTCAAATGTGTTTACAACCGTGTAGAAACGGTCCTGTCATCGGAGTTCCAGATTCGCCGCGCTGGAGCATCTGTGGTGTGCGGATGGGCTGTTTGTTTTCTTTCCTGGGGGCTCAGCCCAGTGCTGAAGAACAAAATCCCCTGGAAATTTTCCAGGGCCCAGTGGTTGTGCTTTGTGTTGTCAATTAAGACTTGGAAGGGGGCTGGTCTTGGCCTCCTTGGGAAAAGCTTTGTTTCCAGTAGTCAAAGGAAAAAAGGCAGAAAATCCGGGAAGATGTTGTAGGTCATACCTTGCTCAGTGGGGGTGCTGCAGCTGACAATAGACGAACACTTCCACGGGTTCAGCACAGATCAGCACTCGTTCTTCCCACTCCTACGTGGGGCTTTACAGCGGGCGGCGCTGTGAGAGGGGAGATGGAGAGAACAAAGCGGGTGCAGAAGGAGAGCATAATTTTACAATCACTCTGCTCGGGGTGGAAGGCAGGACGGTCAACCCGCTTGCTTCCAGACAGACAGCTGGCGGTCCTCAGGAAAGGGAGTCGCACTTGTTAGAGATGCTCCTTTTATAGATGCACCACAGCCAGATACGGACCGTGCACGACTTAAATAGACAAACAAAATCTGCTTTCGTTGGTTTTTAAATGTTTATTTCTAATATTTTGTTATTGAGGAGCATCGAAATGTAGGCGTGAAATTCATGCTCTGGGTCTGTTCTCGGCAGCAGAATAGAGATGGAAATATTCTCCTGTGAGCAGAGGAAGACCACTCGGCTCCTACCCTTTAGCAGGCGGGATCCCCTCTCCTCTCTGGGCGCAGGGAGTCGGCCGCATGTGGCAGAAAAACCCCCACACACTTCTTGTGATCTGTCGATTCTCCAAGAACACCGGCCTTCTTTTTGTTGTTGTTGATCCTCACCAGAGGATATTTGTGCTTTGACTTTTTTAGAGAAAGTGGAAGGGAGAGGGAGAGACAGAGAGAGAAGCATCGATGTGAGACATCATCGATTGATTGCCTCCCGCATGCAACCCAACCAGTGTCAGGGATCGAGCCTGCAACCGAGGTGCGTGCCCTTGTCCGGGAACACCAGCCTTCTTTTTGTTGTTATTGATCCTCACCAGAGGATATTTGTGCTTTGACTTTTTTAGAGAAAGTGGAAGGGAGAGGGAGAGACAGAGAGAGAAGCATCGATGTGAGACATCATCGATTGATTGCCTCCCGCATGCAACCCAACCAGTGTCAGGGATCGAGCCTGCAACCGAGGTGCGTGCCCTTGTCCGGAATCAAACCCAGGGTCTTCCAGTCTACAAGGCGAAGCTCTATCCACTGAGTCAAACCAGCTAGGGCAAGACCACCAGCCTTCTTAGGAAATCACTTGATTTTTGCCAAAAAATTATGTCTTTAGACAGTGAGAGATAAGAGCTGTTTTTAATCATTGAAGCAGTGACCTCGGTCTGTCAGATTTAGCTCAGGCTTTGATTTTTTGTTTTTTGGGTTTTTTTCTTGGCATTTCTTTCCTTTTTTCTTTTTTTAATATGTTTTTATTGATTCGAGCCCATAAGCCAAGCACATGCCCTTGACCGGAATCAAACCCAGGACCCTTCTGTCTGCAGTCTGACGCTTTGTCCACTGAGCCAAACCGGCTAGGGCAGTGGTCGGCAAACTGTGGCTCGCTAGCCACATGCGGCTCTTTGGCCCCTTGAGTGTGGCTCTTCCACAAAATACCACATGCAGGCGCACACGCACAGTGCGATTGAAACTTCGTGGCCCATGCACAGAAGTCGGTATTTTGTGGAAGAGCCACACTCAAGGGGCCAAAGAGCCGCATGTGGCTCACAAGCCGCAGTTTGCCAACCACAGGGCTAGGGCATCGCTCAGACTTTTTAGGACAAAAGCCACGTTGTGGCCCCACGTTGACTCCCCAGTGCTCTGCGTGGCGCCCAAGATAAGGTTGGTGCCCAGTAAGGGTTTGCTGAGTGGATAATTGTTTTAATCCAGAGTTAGTGCTGCGGCTGCCGTGACACCATCTGGGAACCCTGGTCTTGCATAATAGCTACCTGGCAGGTTTCTGGTTTTTCTACTGTAAAAAATGTGGGGTCATTTGGCAAAAGTTTGTAAAACCAGTTCTCAGTTCCAAGTCACATACAAAAGAAAGACATAATGATAGTTTATATGCTTAGAGTTATCTGATCATAAAAAAAAGACTGCCACTTTTTTTCTGGTGACCGATTTCCCTGGCAAAAATTTCATGAGGTTGGCAAAAAACATCGAATGCATATGTAAGTGTGAAGTCTGGAGTGCTGTGATCTTTTCAGAACTTAGGTGTTTTATTTGAAAAGGTAGCAAAGACCAGAAGGAACAAGAAAAAGGGGTGGCATCTGTGTACCTCTGCCCCGGAAAGCCTCTAAAAAGACGCCTGTGTCGCCAGCCAGCCTTCCTGCGACCCTCAGAATAAAGGGCACTCTTCCGTCCAGAAGGAATACCCCGCTGGTTACTATGGAGGTGCCTCCCACTGCGGATACAGTATTACTCCCTCTGCCGCCCTGGTTTCTGCCAGTGTCTTGTCTTCCGGCTCATTTTCTGTCCTTCACTCTGGGCCCCAGTAAATCCTTGCATGCATAAGAGCTCTGGCTCTCAAAAGGAAATGTCTTGTTTCTTCTATGCATCCAACAATGGTAGGTTAAAAAAATAAAAGCTTTACATTTTAATGCAAATGTGTGAAGGACCAGTATGCAGAAAGAGTTGTGATGGATTATACCCACGTCTGTATATGCAAACGGCGTGTTTTTCCACCCAGCACGTGGTGTGAGTTCTGTAACTTCGGCAGCTCACTGAGCTATTTCTCCAGCCCTGATGATGGCGCTCGCGTTTCTTCCGCTTTGTTTCTGCGCCTTACACGTAGATGGAACGGGTCTGAGTCTCCCCAGTGCAGGCAAACTGAGTAGGTACCACCCAAGGGAGGGCCACCTACTGTACTTGGTAACCCTGGCTGCCTCCCCAGTAACCTCCGCTCCTTTTTTAAAATGTGGATAGATAGATAGATAGATAGATAGATAGATAGATAGATAGATAGATAGATAGATAGACTTCAGAGAGAGATAGAAAATAGATAGATAGATAGATAGATAGATAGATAGATAGATAGATAGATAGATAGATTGATTTCAGAGAGCGATAGAAACATCAGTGATGAGCGAGAATCATTGATTGGCTGCCTCCTTCACACCCCTACTGGGGATCCAGCCGGTAACCCAGGCATGTGCCTTGACTGGGAATTGAACCTTGACCTCCTGGTTTATCGGCCACACTCAACCATGAGGCACACCGGCCAGGCTCAGCTCCCTGTTAGACAGTAGCTTAGAGATCTTAGTGCCTCCCGTTCATCAGGTCTCAGACCTGTGCCTCAGCAGGTCCTCAGAGGTCCTGAGCGAGGGCTCTCATGGACTGCAGGGCGTCACGAGGGGGCTCGAGGGAGAGAGCAGGGGGTGAAGGACCCGCAGCGGGTGGCTCTGTCCCCAAATCTGTTCCCTCGCCTGTGAAATGGGCGGTGATGCTTCTGCAGGGGCTTTGTGAGGTTGGAATTAGGTGACAGGTAAAAGGCAGGGTCCTTAATATACGTCACCTGTTGCTGCTGCGCTGGTTTCCATCATTACTGTTCCCTGTTAACGCTTCCAGCCACCAGGTTGAGTGTTAATGACCAGAAAATGGGGCTTTTGGCTCTTGACGGGCGTGTTTATCCAAGCCGTTATTTATTTATTTTCCCCAGCACCTTCTGTGTTCAGAGGCCCTTCACAGACCGTTTGAGCTGGGAGGGAACTTAGGGGCCACTTTCTCCACTTTGCAAATCAAGACAGTCCATCCGTGAAAGGGACCAAGGGCAGGGGTGGGAAGCTCAGGTTTGCCCAACGAGCATCTGTTCTCCAGGCGTTTTTCAGAGCATTTCATCCCATTGAGAGTTTGAATTTTTTATTTGACTGTTTTGGGTGAGGAAGCTGAGCCTAGAGTTTCAGGACCGTGTCCAAGGCCAAGGTCCCGGGCTTCATCAGCACTGCCCCAGGGGCTTGCAGGAAGCCGACCTGGTCCCCGCCCCCGAGAGACGCAGTCGGTACAACAGTGACAGCCAGCAACAAGCAGGGCACTCTGCCGCCAAGCTGACCGACTGCCCACCGTGCTGCAGGCCCCTTCCTTAGTTTTTATTGAATTTATTGAGGGACTTTGGTTAACACAGTTATATAGGTTTCAGGTGCACAATTCTATAATAATTGTCTGTATATTATACCATGTGCTCACCACCCCAAGTGAAGTCCTGTCCCATCTCCATCCCTCCCCTCCCCCTCGTTAAATTGCTGTGAACTTGCCGTGAACTCCCACAAGGACCCCGCGGAGGCTGCCTCCCTGCCTCCGGGTGCCCAGGAGCCTCCTACGGGATGACTGGCCCAGAATGACCCCTGACGTCGCGTCAGCCTGTGCTTTTCCTCAGTGAGAGATCTTGAACTTTAAGCACAAAGGTTTCTATCATTTTAAGATGTCAATCCCCACATTTCAGAAATGTCATGCTCTCCTAAGATCTGTAATTTCCTTGTCCCCAAATTGCACATTCCAAAAATTCCCGTTGGCTGGGGCCCGCCCGCCCCTGCTGATAGCTGGGAGGTGCAGGGCTGCGCCCTCAGAGCCTCCTCCGCCGCCAGCGGGCGTGCAGGGAGCTCATTTTAGTTCTGTTTGCTCACGTAGAGAGGGAGTGGTTTCTCAAATGCTGGCACACCGTGCGGTTTTTAAAAACATGCTAAGAGGAAGGATGGAAGTCACGAAGGGAGGAGGACTGCACGGTGCCCGGAGGGGGGAGGGACAGAGCGGAGCCGGAGCGCACCTGTGCAGGCGGGGCTTGCAGCACTGGGGGTGTAATTATGGGGGCTCAGGCCAGGGGACTGCCTGGCAGTCTCCCGCCCTCCCCTGGAGCCGTGCAGCCGGAGCCTCGCAGACAGACTTCTCTGTCACCTCTCCTCCCTCCCGCAGCGCCAGCCCCTAACCAGTCCTGCCGCATTTTCTCTGCTTGGGCCTCGCTCTCCTGGCTCCTGCCTTCCCTGCCCCTCGGGGTTTCTCTGCGCCTCAGGCTCCTGAGCAGTTTCTCGGCCCACAACCGACAGCTTTCTCTGACCTGGATTCCTCTCAGCTCCTTCCTCACGCATGGTTTCCTCCCCGGCTGTGGTTCGGTGCCGCCCTGAGCGCCATGTGGTCACAGGCTGGCATTAGGACGCCCACCCCCACAGGCTCCTCCACAGGCGCCAGACCCGACTCCC
>NW_006293007.1:1696901-1715991 GCF_000327345.1 Myotis davidii
CGAGTCTCCCCGCAGCCCCAGCCCTGACCTGCCCACCAGCCTCTCCGCCCCTCGTGCTGCTAGAGCAGGTGCTCAACTGAAACACTCATGTCTCTTCCTGTGACAGGGTCAAAGCACGAGGCGCCCTGTATTAGTCACTACTTCACCCTTTCCTAATAAATATTTATCAAGCTCCAGTGCCAAAAAGTATACAAGAATGGTAAGTGAGATCAGATCTCAAGACATGTATGGCCAGTGGTGATTTCAAAACTCTGCAGGGACCTGTGCTGCAGTCACATGACCCAAGAGCAGAGCAGTCAGCGTGCGCCCCTGCCCGGCCCTGGGTTGCCCCCACCTGGGAGTTTCCTGAGGCTGGGGCGTGCCTGTGGGTTACAGCTCTTCCCCACTGTGTCATTTCAGTTCATTAAAGCCCTTTATCTCTCCCAGAAAGGCAGTCTTCAGGCGTCTTCCCCAGACATTCCCCCCAGTTCCCAACCACTCCGTCCCCGGAAAGGGCCCTGCCCCACGTGGTCTGCCTTGGCCGGTAGCATGTGGCTTCTTGACTTTGGACAGGGAAGATTCACACGAGTCCAGGTGATTTTGAGAGGACGTTTATTAAATTTGGGAGCAATAGTGAAACAGGAAGGGCCTAGGAGAGAAGCAGCAACAGGAAAGAGACGAAGCAGGCTGCTCGGGCTCTAGAAACGTCGTGGGAGAGACGTGAGCCACACGGGGTGCTGGCGGCTCACTGAGAGTCAGAGAAAAGGAGGCCTTAGGGACAGGTTCAGGGGGTTAGCTTGGGACGAGCTGCCGCTGCCCACTGCTCCCCTGGGTGCAAATCTTGGGGGACCCTGAGAGTTTAGGAGAGAGAAGGCACGGGGGCGGGGGGGACAGGCGTGGGCATGCTCCAGAGAGAGCCTGCAGAGTCGGTTACTTGAGGGCTCTTACCTACTTTCCAAGGTGGGGATCCGAGGGGAGGTCCATGGAGGGTCTCGCTAGAATGTTCCTCGGCTTCCCAGGTGTGCTCTTTAAGATGCTGACGTGCTGAAGTGAACGGCGCAAAGAGGGACCGGCCGTTTTCCGGTCGCTCTCCCTCTATTGTGGGTTTGCTTGGTCCTAATTGGGTTGGTTATTTATCCCCCTGACTTATCCGCCCCTGGGTTTGGCTGGCACAGAGGGCACTAATCGGGTCTCTGGTATCTACCTCCCTGACCAGGTGGTTTAAGCTCTTTACTTTCTGGTTAAAAAAGAGAAGTGGAACCATTTGCTCCCGTGCCCTTGGCGGGGAAGATGAGATCTTGCCGTTTACTAGCTGCCTGTAAATCGCTCCAATTGTTTGGCCCCATCTGTCTAACCATCTAGCTCAGTTTCCCTTTCTGGTCAAAAATTCTATAACATCTAACCATCCCACCTCCACCCTAGTCCTCAGTTTTCCAGAGGGAAGTCAGTGCTTCCATGGCACCACCTCTAAGCACAGGCCTGACACAGCTGGGCTGTTCCGTCCCGGCCCATGGCGTCCTGTTTGTGTTGGTCCCACGTGTGCCTTCCGACCAGACTTCTTCAGTGTCCGCACCATTGACGTTGGGGGGCTGGCACCGCCTTTGTTGGGGGCTGTCCTGGGCATGGTCGGACATGCATGCCAATAGCACTGGCATGCTAAGTGGCATCCCAGGCCTCTGTCTAATAGATGTGGGCAGTAGCATCACCCACCCCCCACTCCACCCCCCACCCAGACCCTGACAACCAAAATGTCTCGGACACTGCCCAGTGCCCAGTGTCCGTGGGGCACAGCCAGCCGAGTTGAGCACCTTGGGCTAATCTGAAGCTGCCCAGGGACAGGTGGCCTCCCGCTACGCCCTGGGGTTCTCTCACCCGTGCTGTGGGCTTCTTCCTTCCAGTGTCCTCTGTGCCTTTCACCGCTACTAATTGACAAGGTTACGAAACAGCGAGCAGAGGCAGAGTCCAAGTCACATTCAGAAAAGTGGTGTTTGATCTCCATAGTCAGGACTTGAGACTCGACCCGTCCTTCAAGCATCCACGGGGAAGCGGGGTGTTCTGGGCGTATATTTTTATACTCGGCCGTAAGGAAGGCCCCCCTCCCACCCTGGTAAGGCTCTCACTGTCCTCTGCATCTCCCCTCAGCACCATCAAGAGGACCAGCTCTTCGGAACGCGTGTCCCCAGGCGGCCGAAGGGAAAGCTACGGGGACTCCAAAGGCAACCGGAACCGCACGGGCTCCACCAGCAGCTCTTCGAGCGGCAAAAAGAACAGCGAAAGGTACGGGGCCCCAAGCCCGCTGGGTCCCTCTCTTCCCCAGAGATGAGCAGAGACCTGACCACACACCCGCACCGAGCCAGGGCCCTCGAGGGCGCCGCTCAGGCTGCGGCAGTTCCTGTCCGGGTGGGAGTTACTCCGGGGACTCCCAGCCGGGCCCGAGGGCCTGTTTCCATCGGCTCATGGAATTGGGGGGGCTAGTCCGAATTTCCGCAGGCAGCGCTGTGTCTCCCGCATACCCTGAAAGCTAGTGTGAGCGCATCGCTGAGTCTGTCAGCAGCATTTTCTCTGGTCGGGTGGGTGAAACGTTGTACTTTTAT
This sequence comes from Myotis davidii, assembly GCF_000327345.1. Classification (NCBI taxonomy): domain Eukaryota; kingdom Metazoa; phylum Chordata; class Mammalia; order Chiroptera; family Vespertilionidae; genus Myotis; species Myotis davidii. Next base: position 1,699,475 of record NW_006293007.1, read on the forward strand.
GATTTGTTAGAAACCATCTGAACTAATGCCAGAAGCAGGAACCTTTTTTTGTTTACTGGTTTCAGGAAATACGATTACTCCTAATTTTGAATTTTTCTTTGAGGTTAGTGTATAGTGGATTTTGACAAATATCTATAAACTAATAGAAACATTTTGTGAGTGAGAGCTCATTTTTGGCATTTTAATGGCTTTTCATGCTGACGAATGTATCGTGTAGATGAGGTCCCTTTCTCTGTGTATAGCGACCTAATGTACTTTGCTCTGCCTTTTTAAACATTGTGCTTTATTTTTATTCTCTCTGTTGAGCGAGGCTTAGGGAGGAATTTCAGCTTCAGAGGCAAATACTCTTTGTTTTTGCAAGTGCTCATGTAAGGAAAAAGCTTAGTCATCAAGCAATTAGCTCCAGCCCACAGTCTGTAAAAATTCCAAGTTTGTAAACCCGTCCCCATTCAGTCCTGTAAAGGAAGCTTAAACCATTTTCCACTTCATCTCTGAAAGATATCTTTTGCAGAAGAGAAGCGAGCACTTCTCACATCCTCAGCAGGTCAAGTTCATGGCCGATTAAACCATTGACATGGGTTCTGTCTTCTAATGAAGACTATTAGTGCTTCTTATCAGAAGATTATGTTAATTGGGTGATAATACCCTGGAAATAAGGCCAGGTGGTTACAATGGCAACAGAGGGCGAGTCCAGCAGGCACTCAGTGGCCTGTGGGCTTCTCTGAGCTCAGGGTGAGCTTGCAAGTCGACCTGAGAGGTCTAGATTTTGGCAGCTGTGGAAAACTTGGCCCCTTCTTTGCACATCTGCATTTTATTAAGAATTTCCAAAAGGAGTCTGCATTGTGCAAACTCCAGATCGGTTTTATCTTTTAAATCCTCTGGCTTTGGTGAATATGCTGGGTAAATATTTCCATAAAAGGTATTTTAAAAGGGATTTTTTTTTTCCAAAAAATAAATGCCACAGTAGGACATTTTGATTGGGAAATGAGGGTCTGAGTAAATTTACTAATCATGTTCTCAAAATAATGTAAGCAACCGAATGTGTCCATTTAAAAATAATTCCCTGTCCTATGAGAGCCTCCTCCACTCAGGTCTCCCTGCAGCAGCTGCCAGGATGGCGCCATGCTCTGAGGGCCATGCACCAGGCTGGGTGTTTTCCTACTGGTTCTTATAAATTTGTAAGACTCAAGGGTGTTAGATATAAAGTACCTACTTCACAGGGGGAAGTACCGAGGTCCAGAGCGTTCAGGGGCAGAACTGATGTACAAACCCAGACCCTTTTCTTACTCCAGAGCCTGTGCCCTTTCCGTTATGCCTCGCTGCCGACAGTAACCAAGCAGGACATCCTTTTTAAAAGTGAGACAGCGTCCCAGAACCACGGACAAATACTAGTGAGTGGTGGGTAGGAGACCACGAAATCTAAAAGTGGTTCGGTGGGGATCAAGTGTGGTAAATCCTCGAGGTTCCCACGGCCGTTAATGTCACATTAGAATGAGCTGGTCTGTGTTCAGGGAACTACATCAGACCGAGAAAGACAAATACTGTATGATTTCACTTATATGCGGCATCAAAACACACACACACACACACACACAAACGCAAATGAACAAGCGAAACAAAACAGAAACAGACGCATAGAGAGAACAAGCTGATGGTTGTCAGAGGAGGGAAGGGGGACATGGGTGAAATTTTTTTTAAAAAGAAACCAAGATACCTTGTCATTGGGCTGAAGGTGCCAGTCCTTTAAGCCAGGCTTTGACAACAGAAAATGAAGCAAAAGAAAATAGGTCACATACACTAAAGGCTCAACACTCAGACTGGCTTTAGCCTGGTCCTCTCACGGGGGCAGCTGGAAGACTGTATATCTTAAAAAGGGGGGCGGGGGGTGATGAGCTGGTCTGCAGGTCTGGTGATTCAGGACCACTCATCAGAATGCAGGTGGGTGAGGTGATGCTCTCAGAAGGAGAATCTGGATCTGCCCTGATCTGGGGACAAACAAGTCATGCACCGGCGCTGCTTTCACTGGTGTCAGTCACCGGCCAGCTGCTGTAAAGCTCACAGTCACCACACGCCATAGGCAAGCTGTCGTTAGCACGTGTGACTCTGCAAAAATTAGTAAAAGGCTCCTCTTCCTGGAGAAAAAGGAGGCTTTTTTGCACAAGCATATATAGTTCTCAATAACAGTGATTACAGCGAGTGAAAAGCCGGTCGATATAAATTGTGCAAATCTTACTGTTGAACCTAAAATAATAGTGTTCTTGAGATCTCACCATTCACATTTTCTAAGATGTGATTCATTTTAAAATCGTTCCATTTTGCTCCCATAGCCACTCTATTTATGATAGTGTCAGTCTTCTTGCTTCTGTTTCTCATTTTCTATGGAAATGGTCACTGGATTTGACAATCTTCCATGTGACATTGTAGACTTTTATCTTAGAATGCTTAACGTTTTTATAATACTTGGTAGTAACAAGCCACAAAAGTTTAATAGCACTTAATCTTTGCACTGACAAAACTTACAGAAAAACAATAGCAATATATGGCAATGTAATATTTTCTTTATATATTATTAATGGCAATAAATACTAACAATTATATAGTGATTCATGTCACAGGGAAGTACTTATTAAATTTAAATAGGGAATCGACAATAACATCCTGATGAACGACCTGGACTATCTAATGTAGCCCCTATACCAATCCAATAGGATTTTTTTTTTAATTTTAAAAGGTGTTTTATTTCAGACAGAAAAAGTTACTATTTAGAATGCATAATTTATGTTAGATGTTAGACTGATAAACTGTTTCAATTATAAAACTGGTTCCCCCTTTGTAATCTGGGAATGAGACATAGCAACTTAAAAAAATACTTTGTGTCCATCAAAATGCTGTTCTAATGGTTGGATTTTTAGAAATATTTCAACCATCTGCTAGAAAGCTTGTTGTAACAAACATACAAGCTGTCCTTCGGAGTCAACATATATGAAAAAAACTTCAAAATAACGGAGATGCTGCCCTGGCTGGTGTGGCTCAGTGGTCGGGTGTTGTCCTTGCATGGCAAGGCTGCCCGTTCAATCCCTGGTCAGGGCACGTGCCCAGGGTTTCAGACTTGATCCCCAGGAGGGGCGTGTCGGAGACAGCTGATTGATGTTTTGCTCTCACATAGATGTTTTTCTCCCCCTCTCCCTTCCTCTCTCAAATCAGTATGTGTGTGTGAAAATATAAAGATATCTATGTGTGGAAGTGGTCCCCTCTATGCCCTTTTGTCTTGCACAACCCGTGCACCTGTACCAGCCGTGTTATCCAGCCTGTAAGGTCCAGACCACTAGGCTGCACACTCTGAGCTCCATCCTGAGTGACACATGGAGGCCCTGAGATTTGTGTCTTAGCATCGCTGATGGTGCAGCCTCGCTCCTAACCCTCCCCCAGGGCCTCCAGCCACCTCCTGACTCCTCGTCCGCCCTGTGCCCTGAGAGCCACGCCTCTCAACACCAGCTCTCACTTTTCCCCAGCAAGGTTTTTTGTTTGTTTTCAGTTATCTTGTTTTTTGGTGTGTGGTTTTCGTGTGTGTGTGTGTGTGTTTGTTTGTTTTTGAGGAAACTTATTTATTTCATAAGTAACATGTGTTTTAGGAAACCCAGATGTTAAAAAAAAAAAGAGGAAATGGAAATTACCTATAATCTCACCCACTCAGAGAACTCATAGCTTAACATTTTATTACATTTCCATCTGGTTTTGTTTCTGGGGTGTAGTGTATAATTTTGACAAAAATTATACTCTTCAGCATATGTTTGGTAGCCTTCTTTTTCATTTGCTCTGTGACCAGGTCTTTGTGTCAGTAAATATACTCTTCCAACTTTATTTTAGATGCGGATCATCATTTTTCTAGGCAAATGCACTTTAGTTTCACGCTCAGTTACCAGCAAGGTTTTTCTAATCCAGTTTGACCAGCCCCACCCTCTAGAGCACTGCCTGGCACATAGTAGGGACTCAATAAACATTTGTTGAGTGTATCTTTTCACCCCAATCAATATAACGAAAGAGGTTAAACTGGCAGGCGATACAGCCGTAAGCCAGTGTTACTCCCAGCCCTGCCGCTTTCTGTGTGACTGTGGACAGAATACTCAATGTCTCTGGGCTTTTTTCCTCAGAGCCAGTAAAATCAGCACTTACTTCCCGGGCCTGCCGTGAGGATTAAATAAGTCCCGTATGTGGAATCCTTAGCATGGAGCTTGCTACCGTTGGCCCTCGGTAAATGGTAGCTGCAGTTACTCCTTTTCTCTCCCAAAGTGTGGGTGCTGCTGTGTGCACACCTTTCTAGCTCCACTACCCAGTCTTGAGGCCCCTCTCCTCATTGGGACATTTTGGAATCTTCCAACTCCTGTTTCGGCCCTCACCCCTCCACCCCCACTGGGAAAGGGAGGAATCAGAAGTTCTGGACATTTCTGTCACCTTACTCATTCAGTTCCACAGCACTGCCTAACTTACTGAGCACCTACTATGCACAGAACACAGTGCAAGTCTTGGTGGTAAATGAAAGGATTTGCACACAAAGTTCATTCTCTCAACAGACATTAGTGACACGTGCAAGTGAAAAGGACTAGTTTCCCTCATTTCCAAAGGACTCAACACACACACACACACAAAAAAAAAACAGTGAGGAAAAGGACAACAACTCAGTAGAAAAATGGGTGAAGGGTTTGGACAGGTTCTCTCTGAGACATACAAATACCAACTAATGAAAAGATGGTCAAACTCAAGTCTTAATTAAAGAAATGCAAACCTAAGCAAGAAGATAGCGTATTTAGAAAAATCTTTATTATAAAACACAGATACCATAAACACACACACACAAATGCATAGCTTAATGAATTAAACTTTCTAGCACTTTCTCCTGAGTGACATATATGTATACACACACTTTGAGTAATTATAAGGCAGTGTTTGTTAACCCCTTCCCCGGCAGAAACGTGTATACACGTTTTCACAAAATGTTCTTTTTTCAGTCGTCGACGAGTATACTCGTCTAAAACTTTACCTTCAAAAACCAGCTACATACGTACCATTCTAAATAATTTCATCTAGAAACTTTCTGAGGAAATACTATTCTTAACCACAAAAATGGGAAGAAAAAATAATTACAAACTGTTTTCATAACCAGCATCAAAAATACTATATAGAACCAAAATAAAAAAATTAGTCTGAAAAAGAAACGTTTTTAACAAAAAAATTGTTGGGGAAGGGGTTAAAATACATCTCATCTTCATTTAACAGACCAGCTGTTAAAGTGTGTGCATGCATTTTGGGGGACACCCTGTATATGTGTCTGGGAATCCGCTGGGAGAGGGTGTCGGGTATGTGTGGAGGAGCTCTGGCTTGTCCTTCCAGTATGTAGCTGGTTGAATGAATGAAAGGATAGTGCCTGTTTAAAACCATTTAAGAAGTGTGTAAACAGCGCCACCTATGGGCAGATGCTTTTAACACAACATTTTAGGTTCTGACACATTTTGCACTAGAAATCAGGTGATTAAAATTTGTTTGTTTTTTTTTAACTGAAGAGATTATTTCATTTTTGAGGCCCCAGGGGTCATTTATCCTTTAATAAATGTTAAAGTAATAAATGCTAATATTCTTACATTGTTTTAGTTTTGAGGCTGTTAGGTGAAGAGCCCAGAAATACATACACTCGTGTCAATGAAGTCAGGAGGAAGAGGGAAGTGATAGTAACTGGTCACCATGCACCGGGCACTTTGTACATGACTTAGTTGATTCTGACAGTGCCCCTCGGTGGTCTCATCCGTTTGTAGACAAAGGAAGCTAAGGCCTGTGCACGGGAAGTGTCTTGCCCGACTGGAACTCAAGGCAGCTGACTTCACCATCCGTTGTCCGACATGGCCCGCTGGGAGTCGTGGTGGGAAATGTCTACAAAGCTGTAGTTTTTGTCCTCAATAAGGTCTTCAGTAACTTCTAAACCTTTTTAATAGATGGGTTCCTAAATGATCCTATTTCTAGTCGCTTGGGGCTATTTCTATAAAGAATCTTTGCTTGCATAGGGTAGTATTTTGACTTCCAGCAGGGATTTTATTTCATTGAGTTAACTCTTTGGAGAAGGAGTCATGGAATGCGCGATGAGGAAGTTTTTACAGGTGATATGTCACAGAGAAATAAGATGTTTGACTCTGCAGAGGTCTCTTCCTTGGTCCAGCCTTACCAGTCATTTTCAAAAGCCAGTATCTCTACTCAAACAGCATTTGGCCTGTCAGTGCTGCTTAGTCCTGGCCACCCAGGGCTCCCTGCTGCACAAGTCACCTGCGTGTTGACCTGCAGCGCAGCCCGAGCCCCTTTCAGGAACTTGGGGTAAATTAGGGAGCAGGTACGAAAGTGCTGTGCGACCCAACTCAGAGGAGGAGGCAGTGAACACTCGGTGGATTGAATCTGGACATGGTCCCTGCTGGTCTCTCTCCTCATAAACACCCAGGCTGCAGGTGGCAAGTGTGAGTTTTACCAGATGCAAAGAAAGCCGGCCACACTGAGCCCCTGCACCCCAAGGCCGCAATGCAGAGTGTTTCCCGGGATTGGTAATGACATGACTGAGTCGTAGCTGCTTTGTGGGAGTGCAGACCTTGGTCCAACTTCCTGGTTTTCAAATCCTGCTGCCTCCAGACCCAGCCACGGGTCTAGTGAAGGCTCCAGGCTCCCCATACCCGCTGTGAGCCCCCAGGTCCTGTGTGAACCATGTCCTGCGTGGTTCAGGGTTCGGGATCTGGAGAAGGGCCGTGCGCAAATGACAGAGACAAGACAAGAGATAATAATTTGGAAATATTGGGGGCCAGGTGGGAAGCCTAACACAAGGGAAAAGACTTCCACCAGTGCCCAGGCCTTGCCAACCTTCTATTCAATTTTGGATGCACATCTAGCCCTTAGGCAGGTAATTGTGGTAACAGACAGACAATCTTAAAGGTCAGTAAATATTAGAAAGATTTACTCTGAGACTATTTGGTCAGGAAATTGCTTGAGCCGCCATTGTCTGGACTAAACAATCGGTGCATAGCTCTGGCCCTTGCCAGGGCTCAAGGTTCACCAGCATTCTGGGCTCCTTGTTTACACTTCTCTGATAGTGAAGAGAATGGGTGGCTTCCTACAAGGTCCTGCTTGTAAGAGGCCTTGGGAGAGTCTCTCCCAGCTCGAGGGAGTGTAAGCCAGGCTCCTCCAGCCACCTCCTTCCTGACAGAACATGGCAGTAAAACCACCCAGATTCCAACACTGTTCATTTGCAGATACTGGCCGCAGCCTAGTGTTGAGGTAGCTGAGACATGAGGGGTTGCTTGCCAGTGGGCACATCCCTCCTCCCCTCTGGGCTTAGCTCTCTCCTGGGCCTCTCTGGAGGGTGGTGACACCTGTGTCAACTCCATGCTCGGACAGGGATGGACGAGGTCTCATCAGGTCCCGGGGCCTATTCCCCCGCCTGAGAGAGTGTCGTCACCCACTTCATCTTCCCAGTGAGCCCCCACTAAGGAATGGTAATCAGGGACATTGCATGACACCTGCGAGGCGATCTCCAGTGAACTCACAGCCAGCAGGTCTCACGTGGTGCTGGCTTGAAGGCCACTCCCAACCCCCCTGCCTGTGAGCTCTGGAAGGACTCGTGTCCATGCATTTTGACGAGAGGCCACAGTGTCCTTCATGTTGGGTCATTGGCATCCTCGCCCGTTCCGTGGGCCTGCCCTTCTGTGCATGGCCGTGTCCTATGTCTGTTAGCGAGACATGCACACACGCGTGGAATTACCTTCCCAGGCACCCTTCTCGCCTCTCAGGACAGTTGGTGCGTTGGCAGGGATAATGATTCTAAAGTCAACATAGTATCTTTTTTCTATAAAAACATAAATTTCTAAAATAATGCAACATAGCGGCAGTCTGCTTTCTAAATACAGTAGGCCAAAAAGTGATGCAGAGTTTAGGCCAGCCGTGGGCAAACTACGGCCCGCGGGCCGGATCTGGCCCGTTCAGCTGTTCTATCCGGCCTGTGGAGCCGAAAGAGTGGAGGGTTCTCTTGCTCTCCCCTCCGCTCCTTCACCAGCAGCAGTGTTACCATGGCAACGTCGGGAAACACGCCGCAGCTCCTTTGAGTCCAGTTTAAGAACCCAGTTTGGCCCTCGAGGCAAAAAGTTTGCCCACCCCTGGTTTAGGGCAAGACGTAAGGAGCGTGAACACCTCAGCGCTGCCCGGTGCCTCTCAGGTGACGGCCCGGCGTCACGCGCAGGCCGCCCTTTCTAACCCTTTGCGGAGACTCGTCCTCCTCCTGCGCTGCCTCGACATCGGAAGCCCATGGCCGCCCAGTGCCGCGCTCAGGTCCCCTGCGATTTCCTTTCTAAGAGGAACACAGGCATGGTTGCTGTCGCGTTCCCCAGGAAAGGCGCTGGGCGGCTTATTTCTGTGTTCATAGCTCTCGAGTTTTTCTATTTCTGTGACCAAAGCCGTGCTGGACAGAACAGCTTCCTCTTCGGATCCCTGCCTGCGCCCCTGCCCTCGTGCCTCTGTGGGGGGTGCCTGTGACCTGTCTTCCCCTCCGCCTGTGTCCTTACCCTGCCTGCGAATCTAATAACATACACAGTGTGGAGTGGGGGCTGGTGCTTCCGCTTAGAAATCACAAGTGTCGCTTCCCCGCAACAAGGGGACACACCGGGTAGCCTATGAAATGGAGCTATTTTAACCCGACCAGGGCCACACAGAAAGGCTGCCTGTGTCCGGCTGAGCTGCAGGCAGAGGGAGTCTCGGTGCTGGGAGGAAGGAGGGCGGCTGGAGGCTCGGAGTCTGGAAAGCTGAGTGCAGCCTGAAGGACCTGAGCACAGGGGCCCCTCCCACCACACCCCCTCTCACAGACCTCGGGGGGCTGGGGAAGACTGCTGGCAGGTTGGGAGGTGCTGAGCCCAGCACGCAGGCCTGCTGTCCGAGGGCAGAGCCGAGAGCCCGGAGAAGTCCACACTGTGATGGCACAGGTGCCAGGCCATCCACGTGGGAGGGATGGGAGACCCAGACAGGGCCCCGGGGTGCAGGCAAAGTGGAGTCAGGCCCACAGAGGGCCTCACCCCAGGTACCAGCTACCAGGCAGCAGTGTCTCCTCGCCCCAACCTGGGCACAGCCCCACAGGCTGCTGGAGTCTGAGGAGGGACAGCGGAGAGAAGTCCCTGCGACTCCAGAGGTCACCGACTTCCTGGCCTGAGCGCAGCAGGGAGCAGCGCTGAGACCCCACCTCCTGCACGTACCCCCTGGCGGGAAAAGCAAACCGGGTGCCTTGGCTAACAGGGCTTCAGGGGAAAATAGGGCGATGGACTGGGAGGCTCGGGGGCAGGGCCTGAGGTGCCTGCAGGTGGAGCGGCGCAGACCCCACTCGGCCTGGGGCTCCCACGCACTGGCCGCCAGGCGGGGGCTCCTGGCACGTGTGAGGGCGGCGCCGGCGGCGTGGCTGGATGCCGCGACGTTGGGCAGAGTATAAGGGCAGTAGGTGGTTCGGGGCCTTTAGGCCAAGGTCAGGCGAGGCTTTTCCTCATGGGTGTGCGGTCAGTGAGGAGTTTCAGTGACCAGAGGTCAGAGGTCAGGAAGCTGACCCTGTAACGTCCCTGAGAGCACATGAGCAGTGCAGAGTCTGCAGCATCCGCAGGCCCCACGACGGCACACAGCGCCCGGGAAACCCAGGACATTATGTATCACATCGCGGGGCGAGGGCAATTCTGCGGCTGGTGTTTCAAGTTTAAAATTAAGGAGAAAAGTCTTATTAGGGTGATATCTGCTCAGGGACATTTTCTTAAATACGCACATACACGAAATCAGTGAGTTCTTATTCCTCCGCAGGCTCACCCCCCTCCAGGCTCCCTTAGGCGGGGTTTCATTTACGGTGTCTCGTCTGTACCCCAAAGTGGGACGCGATCAGGGAAGCTGCTTGGATGTCGGAGCCTCACTGACCTGGGTCACGTAGGGCTCTGGTCTGAACGGTGCACTTCTTGCCCCGCCTGAGCTCCCTTTCCGCACTGGCGGGGCTGCCCCACAGGGGGACTGTCTCCCCGGCACCCGGACTCCTCGTGGGGCTCGTCCTGTCGGGAGCTTGCCCAGGGTGACCTCCGTCCCTCTGTGGCCCGACCTTGAAGGCTTTGGGGGATTGCTTTCCCGGGTGCAGTCATGGGGCGGCCTCAGCCTGGCCAAGTCCACAGTGGGGTCCCCACACCTCCGATGACATGCCCCCCAAACCTCACTATTCTTCCCTCCTGTCTCCCTCCCGCCCTGTCTCCCTCCCCATGGCCTCCCTGTGGAGTCGGGCTCTGAAACTCCTCACCAAGCCCCTCTCCCAGGAACCCACTGGTTTTTGTTTTGTTTTTTGTAAATATATATTTTATTGATTTTTTACAGAGAGGAAGGGAGAGGGATAGAGAGTTAGAAACATTGATGAGAGAGAAACATCGATCAGCTGCCTCCTGCACACCCCCTACTGGGATGTGCCTGCAACCAAGGTACATGCCCTTGACCTGAATCGAACCTGGGACTCTTCAGTCCACAGGCCAACGCTCTATCCACTGAGCCAAACCGGTTAGGGCCCCACTTGTTTTAAATAAGTTCTTTAAGTGACCATTCCGAAGGGCACAGGGAGGAAAACAAACCTTCTACACCCTTAGGCTGCGCCGTGCCCACCTCGATGAACCAGAGGTTTCCTCTCCAACCTCACCCGCTTGCGAGGAGCACAGCTTCCGGAGGAGGCGGAATCACAGTCTCCGGCCCCGGTTTTGGAAGTTTTTGCTCACGCTTGCTCCTTTTTAGTGGTTCTGTTTTCCTCGTTAACACGTGCCCCTCACGCAGCACGCGTGTGACAAGCCAGCTGACCACTGGGGGGTCTTGCATGCATGGGGTCAGCCTTCCTCTAAAATCTGGTTTTCTTTTCTCCACAGCAAACCCAAGGAGCCCGTCTTCAGCGCAGGTAAGTCTGCACCTTTGCCAGTGCCCTCACTCCCCTCGGAGCCTGGGCACAGCTCAGAAGCAGCTGGGCCTGGGCCACGTCGACACCAGAACTTGGGTGTCTGCGTGGCGAGGCTGATGTCGGCCGGTCCCGGGGGCCCACCGCTCAGATCATACAGACCGAACCTTTACTGGCCCCTTTAAGAGCTGGTTTCCGATACGCCCACCAGGAGGAGGAGGATGCCAGCGGGCAGCGCAGGGCACTCGGGTCCTCAGACCTGCCGCCTCTTCCCGCTCAGGGGTTCCCGGCATCAGCGTTTGCCTTTCCTGACAAGGGGCGTCTCCCACGCACCGAGTGTCACTTTTCTGCAGGAGCTCTTCTTCCTGTCCTGCTGTGGTTTCCTAACCTGCAAACGAATAGTTCGTTTGGACCTTTCCGTAGAGCTTTTTTAAACACATTTCATAATAAGGTACATGCTATCTATAGGGTATTAACCTTATTTAAACGTGCATTTAAAATGCAGAGAAATTGACACGCGAGTAACTGGGTAAATCCACTCACTTAATTTTCGTCTTCCCAGTGTTTTCCCATTTGGAATCGAAGCATAGAAGTCACAGAGTTCCGATGTGTCAGCAAGTGCTGTCGTATTCGTTGCGTTTCCAGGGAGCGTGAGATCGCTCACTGACGGTGTCATGGCCACAGCCTGCAGAGCTAGGCGTCCCTGTCGGAATCCCTGAAATGTGCCCAGGATTTTGGGGCGGGGGAGGGTAGCCTCTCCCACTGAGAGCCAGAGAGCGCTCGCCCAGGCAGGCAGCCCCCCTGCAGTTCTCCGCATCTCTTTATCTAGCCCTTCTGTCTCTGTCTCCGAAATCGCAAGGGAAGCGCCGGGTGACGCACTGCCAAGGTAGGCCGCCTGCCTGCACCCTCATAGCTCTCTGAGCGAAGCTGTGGCCCAGGCTCCGGAAACGCTGTCCATGCGTCAGACACACCCTCTCCCCGTGTGAGAGCGTTTCTGCGACGCGCACTTGGCTGGAAGTTCAGCCCCTGAGCATTTGACTAAGAAGCTGTCATTCGGGTCTTGGTTGATTATGGGCTGATTACAGGAACTTTCCCAAAAAATCTGTATAAGCCTTAAGAGAGCTACAGGACAAGGCCGGGCGCCCACTGTGTGCGATGGCCCTGCACCCTGCTGGCCTGCCCCCGCCTCCGGTGTGCTGGCTGTGCTGCCACCCTAACACGCCTGAGAAACGTCGCTTCCCCTCGCCGCATCGGGGCGTTAGGTGTAGGCCATCTGCATTCCCAGGACAAAACCAGGCCAAGGTCAGTGTCTCCATAGGACGTAGGCAGCAGTTGAGATTTGCGCAGGGAGTGAACCTCAGTCGTAAGGCCCTCGTAAGCAGCACCTACCGCAGTGCACGCAAGTAGATGTACTTGATCACATTCAGACACGGATTAAACCCAGCCACGGGCTCTGCGTGTGCTGCAGAAGCGGCACTGTGTTCTCTCGACCCCTGACCTGCAGTCCGATTCCTCTCTCACAAGGAGAGGGGGTGGACTCATTCCGAGTTAATGTGCAGCTGTCATGCGGCCCCTCTCTTCACGGCTGTCGGTCTGCTGGGTGCTTTAGGCTCTCCAGTGGGAGCCACGCATGAGCTCAGATCTTGGTGAGGGGTTAAGGATGGGAAGAGGTTTGAGGCCAGGAGAAGAGCCTGTTAGGGGTCCAGAGCAGGACAGATGTGTGGGGTGGCCCGGAAACGCAGCTGGCCAGAGAGGAGAACCCACGTGGGTGGTTGTGGCCGAGCTGTTAGACCTTTGCATCCAGCACGTCAGAGGCAAGTTGAGGATTTGGGGTAGAGACTCCGTGAAGTCCAGGTTGGGCCTTCATGGGTTCGGCCACAGAATGTGAGACGGTCCAGGGCAGTGGTCGGCAAACTCATTAATCAACAGAGCCAAATATCAACAGTACAATGATTGAAATTTCTTTTGAGAGCCAAAATTTTTAAACTTAAACTATATAGGTAGGTACATTGTTATTAACTTAATTAGGGTACTCCTAAGGCTTAGGAAGAGCCACACTTAAGGGGCCAAAGAGCCCCATGTGGCTCGCAGCCGCAGTTTGCCGACCGCATGCCTAGGGGACCGATAGGAGAGCCTGCAGTGCCGGGTCTCAGGTGGGCTGGACTCAGCGCATTAGGGAGTTCGGAGCCCAGTGAAGCATTCCAGTGGGATCCACAGCCCGGCTGCGGCTCTCTGTGCGGGATGAACGCGTGCTGCTCTGACCTCAGAACCCTCTGCACGTGTGGAGTGAAGAGTGTGTCACGTGCATGCATCAGGCCTGGGGCACGCACATGGCAACAGTAGAGCTGGCCTCGGGCCGCTGGGCAGCAGTGCATGCGGCGTGGTTTGACACCCTTGGGGCTAAGACAAAACTAACGTGTGATGGTGGCACCTGGCGGTGCTGGAATGATTTCCTGTTTGCTCACCACCTTCCTCCTGAGTATGGCTTCTGTGGATTACCACAGATCTCCCTGGTCCCAGCTGCCCAATTTAAGTGCCTCTCGGCTGGTCCTTTGATCCGCAGTGACACACCCGAGCGCAGCGAGCGCTGACGGGGAACCGCATTCTTCAGGAGCACCCACCAGAACCTCCTCTGGTCTTACCATGACCTGAAATCACTACCGGGAAATCCCAAGTTATTTCCTTCCCAAAGTCCAGGCGATGCCATGTCGATAGATCCCTGGGTTTTACTTTTGTCCCCACAATTTATGAAAACATTGAAAGTTATTTTATTATGAAAGTGTTTGCTCCAGAAAGTTTTCTTTCCCAGTTTCCCTCTCTGATGGGCCTTTTGCTCGTTCGTTTTCCATTTCTAGCTTTCCGTTGAGCGTTTCCCTTTTTGCATGCGTCCTAGCATGTACTTCTGCTTTGAGGTTCTTCACACGGGACAGCATTGTCCCACGTAACAGACACGTAGAGACACATTTTTACATCGCCATGTAACCAACCAATTTAAACATTGGAGGATATCTTATGACTTTCGATGTGGAAATTATATATACATGGAGCTCAGAGAGTTTCAGTGGATTTCTTGTGTTATGGGAGGAGTACCTTTTTCTTCCTCTTGATGATAAAATATGCAGGCACTGAAATCTCATGGAAAAATAATGGAATCCAGTTCTTGCCTGCTTTTTACAGCTTCTTATAGACTTCATGGACGTAGTGAGCAGAAGGTCAGAGAGGACCAGGTGACATTAGACATTAGACATTCGTTAGAAGCGACAGGAAAGGGCAGCGATTTCCCTTTGCACTGAGAGGCTAGGAAGGGACGTGGCTCGCAGGTGCCCCGGCGCCGAGCTGTCTCACGCATCTGTTCTCCTTGCAGAAGAGGGCTACGTGAAGATGTTCCTCCGCGGCCGCCCGGTCACCATGTACATGCCCAGGGACCAGGTGGAGTCCTACAACTTGGAAGCCAAGATGGACCTTCCAACCAAGAGGCTCAAGCTGGAGTGGGTGTATCCTCGTCCCTCGCGCGGGGCTCGCACGAGCCATCGCTGATCATGCTTTGGGCTTGATGCTCAACTGTAGAAACTCTTAAAACTTAATTTCTCTTAAGCTTCTTTAAAAAACATCAAAAACATTTTCTTATTTAAAATTAATTTAACAGGATCGGCCATTAGTCAGCACCCCGTAGACTAGAAAAGTCGTTCCATCAGAGCTAGCGATGAAGAAGGGCGCCGACTTGTCATTCCTGAGGTCGATATTTGTGGTCCTCACTCAAATACATATATATCATCTTCCTGAAGAGAGAATATTAAAATGTTCTATGGCTGAACGATTCTTTTGGACAGTTGTGGGAAAATGCATCACTAGTTTCTGGCCAGTATTTTAATTTTTCTGACAGAATAAAGTTAGTAGTTAGTTAAAAACTCCTAGAAAAGCAAATTTAGCAGAAATCATCTCAGTGGGTAAAGGTTAGGATTCTAATGAACATGGGAGCGGGGAAGGAAGGACACATACCCCCTCCAGCCCAGCAGGGACTCGGCCGCTGCGGAGCCGGACTGCAGGTTAACACGGCCTCGCTGAGGGGCTTCTGTCAGCGAGAACCCACGTCCTGCACGGAACCCCCATGTGGCATAGCTATGATACCCCCTAAAAACCATAAAAAACCTCTCCCCCACCCCCAAATCTAGGCCACAGAAATGCCAGTCGGCCATATGACTACGGTCCTTGGCATTAAGCTGCTGCCCAGCCTTTGCGGGGTGAGGTTTGGAAAGTGAAGGAGCTTCCCAAGGAGATGCTGAGAGCCTGGGGAAGGGCTGAATTAAATGTTGACATTTTATTTTACTTTATTTTATTTTTTATTTTATTTTATTTTACTTTCAGTTCACTTAGAGGAAGCCTGCAGAGGCTACCTTCCAATCCACGCAGATTTTAAGACAAAGCAAAAACCCTTCCTCCCCCTCAAACAGATATGGATCGATTTCCAGTATAATGCAAAGCCCCAAACACGGGTTATACGAAGCAGGTTTAAACGGAAGCTGTTGCAGTTTGACTTACGAGAATTGCTACTGTATTTGAAGTTATGGACTCGGGTTCTTTGGAGTGTTTTTAGAATTAGCATCTGTACCTAAATTTCCCTCCAAAATATATATTTTTTTATTTTTCAAATTCAGATGTCATAAGCATTTCCCTGCCCCTCGTTTTCAATCTATTTGGGCGCCTGGAGTTGGAGTTCTTTAAGTCAGTCATTGTTAAATTGGCTAAATCAGATCTGGAAAGCATTATTGGAAAAAACACATTTGCTCAGCCTACTCCCTGTCTATATTGTAGAAAATATAAAACAGTGGAATTTGCTCCCAATAAGTGGTGTTTTTTGCCAGGTTACTTTTCCATATCCAAGTTCACATGTTTTGCTCGCAAAATAGTTTTCAAGGTTTGGAAGTGTTCATGCCAAAATCTCCGTGGTAATTAGCCTAAGCAGCAGGGAGTGGTTGGAGGAAGGACCTAAATGTTTTACTTTTTATTTGTGTGTGTGTGTGTGTGTGTGTGAGAGAGAGAGAGAGAGAGAGAGAGAAAGAGAGAGTGGTTTGCACCTTTTACAAGTACTTTTATAAAGATTGAGCTCCAAGATTACAATAAGAAACAAACCCATAATTGACTTAATAACCGTAGTATGTTAAAGTCCATTATCAGCATCTTAACTCTTTTAAAAATAAAACATAGGAATTATCAAAGCTCAAAGTTTTTTCTTGGAGTGGGATTGATAGCCTCACTTAACATTTTGAGATGTATTTTGTTTTCCATACAAGCTACCAAAGACTCGAACTATAATAGGATTCGGTTAATTTCCCAACCATGACTGTAGAACCAGGCTTGCTCTCTCGTTAACCCACAGAGTAAGGCCATTTCAGGTCCCCATTGAAGGTTTGAGTCCCAAGACGACAGTGACATGGAGATGTGGATGAGTGCAGGCTCTGCTGGGCCTGTGGCTCCTTCTGGTTCTGGTTCCCAGCGTCAGGCCTCGCTCGCCTCTAGAGAGCAGAGGGAAAGTGAACACCCCGTGGGCCCCGGTGGT
>NW_006293007.1:1716134-1718182 GCF_000327345.1 Myotis davidii
TCCCCGTGGGTGGGTGGTGCAGCAGACCTGAGCAGTGTGATAACTGGAGATAAACGTTAAGCAAGCAAGGCAGCAGGAGGGAGCGAGGGGGGAAATGTGGTGCCAAGTATTCTAGCATTCTTGTGAAATGAGTGTCTACAGCAGAGGTCCTCCAACTTTTTAAACAGGGGGCCAGTTCACTGTCCCTCAGACATTCCACACATGCGCACTCAGGCCCTGGATGAGTCGGCTGCTAAGCAGGACAGGCAGCGGCGACAAAAACACCCGGCGGGCCGGATAAATGTTTTCAGAGGGCCGCATGTGGCCCGTGGGCCGTAGTTTGAGGACCCCTGGTCTACAGCTTCAGGTGAGTTCAATTCTGGAGGCAGGATGTCACAGTTGTCAGCCTTTCAGAATACCAGCTTGGCCAAATTTAAAGGGAGACGAGGTGCAAAGAAGACAGGCATCCACATAAAATCCAACAGCTCAGCATAAAAATGTGCCTCGGCCGTCGCTCCCCAGAGCCAGGATTAATAGGCTGAGTCAGAAAGAGTTCGTCTGCCGGTGACGTCACGAATGTCTGATCTAGTTACCTTTCGTAAATAAAGTAATAAGTTACCACTTTTGATCAAGCTTAAACAATTCAGCTTTCAAAATATAATAATTACTTTCGCCCGCCCGCTGTGGCAGGTGGTTGAGCGTTGACCTATGAACCAGGAAGTCATGGTTTGATTGCTGGTCAGGGCACATGTCTGAGTTGTGGGCTCGATCCCCAGTGTGCAGTGTGCAGGAGGCAGCTGATCAATGATTCTTTCTCATCATTGATGCTTCTATCTCTCTTCCCCTCTCCCTTCCATTCTGAAATTAATTTAAAATACACACACACACACACACACACACATTCTTAAAATAAAACCAAATCTTCATATTGTTAAAAATAAGTGTTCACATTAAATCAATGGCCATTTCCAACTTCATTGCCTTCCTATTTAGGGAGTGAGATATATTCGGCCCCCTAGGTAACATTTTGTGTAATTGATGGTAATAGTCGTGTAGAATTGTTTGCCTGTTAGATACAGCTGATGTTCGTCAGCTCTTCAGAAGAAAACAGTTTTCTCTTGACATACACGAAGCTACGGGTACAGGGGCCGGGACTGTCGGAACAACCTGTACCTGCTCCCGACGGGCGAGACTGTGTACTTCATCGCGTCCGTGGTCGTGCTGTACAACGTGGAGGAGCAACTCCAGAGGCATTACGCCGGCCACAATGACGACGTGAAGTGGTGAGTCCCCCGGGCCCTGAGGCAGGCTGCTCCTGTGTAGCTGTTAGCAGGAAGGGCTCCCATCGGGGCATCACTAAAGAGAAGGGACCTGACAGAAGCGTTTCGTGTTCTGTGCTGTCCACTAGCTCCCTGGCCTCTAAGACACCTTTGGAGTTTTCTGTTTTTATAACCCATAATCTTAACCAACCACCTTACCTGAACCAGTAGCTCTAATAGACCCCTGATTAGAAGGCCTTCTTAACACATCTCATGAGAACGGCTTCTAATTTGGGTCTTTATTTTTTAATAAAAAGTAAAATGTTTTGCCTTGTGTTTTGGGCTGGCTCTGCTATTCCTGTAATTTGTTCAAAGCCTTCGATTTGGAAAGATGGATGGATGAAGCGATGGATTTATGCTTTTCTATTTGCCCTAGGTCCCTAGTCTGTTATAAAAGTCCTGTTGAAAACAGTGGTGTCTTTGCTATTTGATATACACAACATGGCTTTTTTAAAAAGCTTGCTGACTAAGTAGTTCTGAGATTGAAATGATATTTTCCAGCAACAACAACAACAAAAATGCTTTTTCCTTGAGTTGAAAATTCTCTAGAGATGAAGGAATCAAGATGAAATGAAATAGGCACTAATTGTCTAAAGTCATTGGAGTGCTCAGATGACTTACTGTGAGTCTGTAAGAAATTAGGCATTCTATATTTTTATATTTAAACTAGTGACCTGGTGCACGGATTCATGCACATTGAAAGGAAGTTAATTATTTTTTTTTGATTTTTAATTTATTTTTTTTTTTTTC
>NW_006293007.1:1718217-1722721 GCF_000327345.1 Myotis davidii
TATTTCACTTAGCATAATGCTCTCCAGTTCCATCCATGCCGTTGCAAATGGTAAGAGTTCCTTCGAAAGGAAGTTAATTAGAAGGTGGCTGGCAGGGAGGGTCTGGGCAAGACGGGCCAGACGCATTCTGGAGCCAATCTCCCGTGGTCCCTCCCTGCCAGGGGTGGTGCCATGGCTCAAAGGGTATCTGCAAAGTGAGCAGGATCCCTCCAGCAGATGGGGTCCCTCAGCCTGGCCTGCAGAGATTGGGCCGAAACTGGCTCTGCGACATCCCCCGAGGGGCCCCGGAGTGCAAGAGCTGCAGTGACTTGGCAGTGGCAGTTCTCAGGTGACGCACCCCGAAACCAGAGAAGAGGGAGTCTGATTCCTCGTGGAGTGTCTGCCCCCTGGTGGTCAGTATGTGTCATAGCTACCGGTCAGACAGACACTTCGCATATTAGCTTTTATATAGAGAGATTGTCAGCTAGATTATATTTGATCAAGGAAAAAATAAAGCTTACCTTTAAAGAGTAAGAATCTTATAAGTATCTTTTTTATAGCCTAGCAGTTCATCCAGATAAGATTACAATAGCAACAGGACAAGTCGCGGGCACTTCCAAGGATGGGAAGGTGAGTTACGTTATCTCTTCCTCTTTGTATAACATAACATTTTGCTGATGAACAAGCCTGCTTAGATATAAAGCACCTGAACACTTCTTAATCTCTCATTAGAACTTTTTATTGCAAATTAAAAATTTTACAGTAATCTTAAAAACCCTTTAAATTCACCTTAATTTCAGCCAATTTTTAAATAACATTATTCTTGCCTAAGAATTCACTAATTCTTAAGATATTTACATACATGATAAACATTAAAATACCAAGTACACATTTAATGCGTAAAATTGAAATCATCATGACATGATTTGAAGTGGGCCTTTTGCCTCTCTGGTGACTTCAGATACATTCTCTTGATCCCTGGAATCAGGACCTCAGCCCTGGAGTTTGCATCTGCGTGAGATCCACAGAGACCGCTGGGCTTTCGCACAAGTTCTGTAATCGGAGGGGAACTAGTGGAATTCAACAGAGAACAATTCAGAACGGCTGTCCTTTCCTCATTTACTGCAGGCTGTGGTCATTGTCATGTCTAATCCAAAACTCCTTGTAGCTTTTATTTGTTGTTGTGATTGTTGTTAATCGTTACCCGAGGATATTTTTTCATTAATAATTGTTTTTTAGAGAGGAAGAGACACAGAGAGAGCAACATCGATTGGTTGCCTCCTGCATGAGCCCTGACCAGGGCCCGGGATTGAGCCTACAGCTGAGGTATATGCCCTTGACCGGAATTGAACCTGAGACCCTTCAGTCCTCAGGCCAATGCTCCTACCACTGAGCAAACAGCTAGGGCTCCTTGTAGCTTTTTTGACACCTGCCTAAGGATAGCTTATTATGGAGCAATAGATGATCTGATACTCATCACAGGAAATACTTCCATTTTTATCAACACTGCCTTCCAGCAAACCCAAGTGTTACCATTTTTTGGAAAATATTGCAATGACATCAACTATTAAATATTAACTGTTTTCTATTTTCCATTAAAATTCTACACTTGAAGTAACAGGAACAATAAATCAGACCACTATTATGTAAATACACATGCATGGAACAGAGTCGCCTGTTTTTGTTAAATGTTAAATGACCTTAGAAGTTCTTTGAAATTAGTAGTAAGCCATTTGCTCCTCCCTCTGGTGAATTGAACGTGTATTTCTGTTTCTGGCATTGAAATCAGAACTTTGCAGCCAGAGAAGATGTGATGGCTATCTGAGCCTCCCGTTACAAGTTACAGTGGAGAAGTCCAAGGTGGTCATGTGACTGTCTGCAGTCGCCCAGCTGCTTAGAGACCAGTCCACCCCAGAACCTAACTCACCTGACCCCACTGTCCTCGAGGTGCACTGCTGTGCACTGCTGGGCTTTTCTTGACAAATCTGCTGATAGTTCTGGGCTGCTGTTCTCTGTTAAGGAAGAAAAACATTAGTATAAATCCCCGTGAAACACAATTGAGAGGGTATTGAACTGAATCATAGCAATTCTAAATTTTATTTGTGCATAATTAATTGCCTGTTTTGCTCTTATGGGGCCCACGGAGCCCTTAAAATGATTTGGTGGTGACCGTCTTGATGAATTCACACACACACACACCTACCGTAATAAGAATATGAACTTTGTAAGACTAATCCTTATATGAGATTCCATTCTCCTTATCATTTTTTAATTTTAAAATTCAGTTGCGTCCAGATGTATACATTAGAATATCAATTCCTGTGGATTAAAGAATTGGCTATTGCCGAAACCGGTTTGGCTCAGTGGATAGAGCGTCGGCCTGCGGACTGAAAGGTCCCAGGTTCAATTCCGGTCAAGGGCATGTACCTGGGTTGCGGGCACATCCCCAGTGGGAGATGTGTAGGAGGCAGCTGATCGATGTTTCTCTCTCATCGATGTTTCTAACTCTCTATCTCTCTCCCTTCCTCTCTGTAAAAAATCAATAATATATATATATAAAGAATTGGCTATTCAAAATTTAAGACTTGACAGACCTCGCCTAAGGTTAAATGGCACAGAGGCTGTGACCTCCTGAAGACATTGGAAATCTGTCATTTATGTTAAAAGACAGATTTATCAAAGGCAGAATTATCAAAAGGCAGAAGAAGACCTTTTGTCTTGACAAAATTGAAGTCATCTTGTAGCTTCAAGGTAAAGGTAAATTTGTGGAACTCTCACAATTGGCGACCTCGCGTTTTTTCAACAGCAATTGCCCCCACACGTGCGTATCTGGGACTCTGTGACACTGAACACCCTCCACGTCATTGGGACCGGCTTTTTTGACCGAGCGGTCACCTGCATCGCGTTCTCTAAATCTGTAAGTCTGAGCCCTGCTGGCGGCGCACTTTCTCCACAGGGCGGGGTCAGCTCGCGGCCAAAGAGGGAGAGAGTTGCACGGGTGGCTCCTGCCCTCTTCCCGTCCCCACCTTCAGAGGCCACCCTGCTCCAGTCAGCCTTCTGTCCGCGGGGCGAGCAGAGGGGAGGTCCTGCTGCAGCTGTCCTCCGGTTCTGCAGGCCGTTGGCCTGCTCTGGCCTTGAATGTCACCCCCTTCCTAGGGGACCCCAGCATGCCCCTGCTGTCCTCACAGGCTGGTTCACTGTCACAGGGCTAGACGGTGCCAGGGTCTCCTCCAGAGCCTCCCTGTCAACCACGTCGTCATCCAGTTCAGAGACTTATGTCCAAGGCGCATGCCTGTGTCCACATTCACGCAGCACATGCTTCACCCCAGTGCTCTCCCTCCTGGCACAGCCTTTCAGGAACCCCGTTAGCACCAGGTCTGTGCTGTGCTGGGGGAGGGCTGTTTTTAGTGAACCTGCTGAGGGGGAGCCCCCCCGAAGCCCCTCTCCTGCTGCTGTCCCCTCATCAGCCCCCCTTCACCAGCTCTCCTTGTGTATCCGCCCACGTCAGCAGGTCTCAAAGGCAATCGGCAAATATTCTCTAGCCGACATGCGGCAGACTCCATGTTAAAAGTAAAATTATTGTTCATTTTTAATCACGCTCGACCAGTTTATCCTCAAATGTAGTCTTCCCGGGAATCCTTCTCTTTTTCAGAATGGAGGGAGCAACCTGTGTGCCGTGGACGATTCCAACGACCACGTGCTGTCGGTGTGGGACTGGCAGCGGGAGGAGCGGCTGGCGGACGTCAAGGTCTCTCTCCCAGCCTGGCGCTGGCCACGCTGTCATTCTCCATGTGGAGCCTTCTTGGGCCCCGGGCCGCTGTCCCCATCCTCGGGGGACACCTGCCCCAGCATCCCTGTGGCCCGCCCCAGCCCTTCCCTCCCCTCCCAGGATGCCATGCACAAGCCTGGCAGGTTGCTTCCTCTCTTCACAATGTCTGCCAGGGTTTGCCGACCTCATTGTACAGCCATGGCCCTTTAAATTCATTTGTTCACTTTTCCTCGCTTTGATTCCACAAATGCCAAGTGTCCCCTGTGTACCCAAATTCGAACAGGCACTGGAGGTGCAGTGACAGTGAGCCCCAGGCAGGGAGGGGCCGTGAGGGGTGGAGGGAGGAGGTCTGACTGCCAGCCCAGGGCCCAGAGCCCAGGAGTGGGGAAGGGGGGGCCACGCCGGGTCCCAGGCTCCCATGGGATCATCGTGCTCGTGCCCTTAGGGTCTCTCTCTCCCAGCTTTGATCCATTCCGCACAAAATAGCAGTGGACTTCCCCAACCCTTTCTTATGTTTCCCCTTGTTAAGTCATGATTCAGTCTACTTTATAGAATCGACTTCTTATTTCTCATCCCAGCATTCATTAACCTTAGGCAACCTTGCTTCCCTCATATTAAGATTAGCATTGAGTCATCTTATCTGACGTGAGGGGTAGCCTTGGGCACCTTCTCACTTGCGAGTCTGGGGTGCAGACCCTGTATACTAATCTCCCACTTCCTGGCACCTGTGTTCATGCCTCTAGTATCTGGTCAAGG
>NW_006293007.1:1722759-1743380 GCF_000327345.1 Myotis davidii
GGGCAGTAACCAGAGGCAAGTTGTTAGCCAGGTGTGAGAAGGTGTAACTGATTATCAAGCGGAAGGAGCAGGCAGGGTCTTGTTCCTCTGGCCAGGGTGCATAAGAACGCGAGATAACGGGGTGAAAGGTAACCCGAAGAGCTGCATTCCTGAATCCCACCCACTCAGTCCCAGGAATTAGAGCAGGAGGGACTCCCAGGGTGAGTGGTGCCGAATGTCCAGGAGCAGTGGAGCTGTATAACATGCAGACTCCTAGGCCCTCCTCAAGGTCCCGTCACTAGATGGGGACAAGGCCTGGCACCCGCACGAGACACACCCCAGCTGATTCTGCTGTTGGGCAGGGCTGGGATCCACGCCTGGGTGAGGAGGGCAAGTGCTTGCTGCTAAGTCCCCTCCTGCCCCTGCCCCTCCTTCCGCGAACGCCCGCTGCGGGGCCTGCTCTGCGCTAGCTCCTGTGATGGGTCCTCACAGAGAGAGGGCCCCTGCCCTGCCCTCAGGCCACGGGCCAGTGGGGGAGAGAGACAGGAGAGGTCAAGGCCACAGGCTTGGTGTTTATAGACGATAAATTCAGTGGGGAAAATGGAGAGTCTGGGGCTTAGATGAGGGCGTGGTTTATTTGTGGGTCTTGCGAGATCTGAGACATGTGAGTATCCTGTTTCGCTCAGTGCTCTAATGAAGCTGTGTTTGCCGTGGACTTCCACCCCACGGACACGAACATCATAGTCACCTGCGGAAAATCGCACCTCTACTTTTGGACGCTAGAAGGAAACTGCCTCATTAAGAAGCAAGGATTATTCGAGGTGAAGTTCAATTACATTGGTAGTTTGTTCTCACTGAGTGTCTGGTGACCAGCTTTGCTTGTGACCAGGGAGCTGTCAGGCATCCGGTCTCAGAATTTTTTTCAGTGGCCAATGCGGGGGTGCAAGTGGGGGTGTCGTGACAAAGGCTATTCCCAGATCCAGGTCCCTAACAGGATTGGGGAGCCCCTGTGTCATGGGGATGACAGTGGTGATGCCGAGGGGGAAGGTGGGCCGACACGGGGCGCACAGGGAAAGGCTGCCCCGGGAGCCGCCATGATGGCCAAGAGCAGCCGAGAGGCACTTAGGGGTCATCTGAGGAGTCCACCTCTGCCAAGGGTGGTGACACTCTGCCTTTTAGTCCGGCCACGTGGGGCCTGTGAGAGCCCCAGGAACAGCACATCTCTGTGGGGACGATTGCTGCTACACCCGGAGATGGAGGTAGAGTACCTTTATTCTGGGGCCAGGACCCCGCTCCGCAGACTGTAGTCATGACAACACCACCCACCCCTAAGCCCTCTCCAACACCTTCCTCCGCTCGAACTGCCTGCAGCGTTATACATCCCAGGAATTTTTTTAGAGCAGATCATCTCACAGCGTAAGTGACGTAAAGGTACATGAACATGAAAAGCATCGGTGTGGGGGCTCCGTCCAGCTGGGATTATTCGTGTGTTTGACTCGAGGGCCACAATGGGTTCTTAAACTGGACCGGAGGGCCGGAACAAAAGCATGGATGGAGTGTTTGTGTGAACTAATATAAATTCAAAGCAAACATCATTACATAAAAGGGTACGGTCTTTTTTTTTTAATTCTAGAGTGTTAATACAGACGAAAAGCTGCCTTGACTGACTGTATTTATGTATTTACAACATTTGCAGAAGCAAGAGAAGCCAAAGTTTGTCCTCTGTGTGACTTTTTCCGAAAACGGCGACACCATTACCGGAGACTCGAGTGGCAACATCCTGGTCTGGGGAAAAGGTAACGCCTGGTTGCTCCCAGAGCTGACTGGTTTGGCGGTGTTCTGAGAAGTCAAAGGCGACTTCTGTAAGATTTGCCTCTCAGTGAGCCCACAGGCTGAAACCCCACGGTGTGCGGGTTCATACATGCACAGGAGCAGAGGAAAAGGGAGGGAAGGGTCCGTGACCCTCCGTCATCCTAAAAGACTGGTTAAGCCCAGATGTTATGATGGAATAATAGCTTTATTAGAAGATCTGGTAACATACCGTAAGGATGAAGGCATCCATAACTGTTTGCTTAGCTCTGGAATATTTAATAAGTATCTGGTTCACGTAGCATTTGGCAGACGTTATCGATCACCAGTATGCGAGAGGCAGCGTGCTAGAGGCCGGGGCATACAGATGAGTCAGACCCGAGTCCCCCGTGCCAGTGAGCAAACAGAGTGGTACGGAGGAGCCGTCACTCAGAAAACGTCCATTCAGTTACATTCAGTGAGCAGTTATGCACGCTCACCATGTGCCAGGAAATAAGGGGAAGTACACCATCCCTGGCTCAGGACCTTAGAGTTTGGGCCGTGGTGAAGGTGGGAAAGACCCATCCACGTTATTTCCGGCCAATGGGGTGACTTCTGTGGAGTCCCCGCTCCTCTGGGTGCCGGGTGCTTGCTACAGTGTTTTCTTCCCCCTTAGAACAGGCCAGTGGGAAAAGCAGAAGGGAAACTGAGGTAGGGCAGGTAAGTTGCCTGGCCAGAGACACAGGTCCCCAGACTCGAGTCCTCGTTCTGAGCTCAGGTCCCTGGGTTCTCTTTACACTGCCTTCCCTTCAGCAAGTTTCCGTAACGGTGCAGTAATCCTGCCCGTGCCTGCCTGGTGCTCTGTGGACGTCTGCAGATCAGACCCTGTATAGCTAGATGTACACATCAGTGATGTTCTAACCGACAGTGTCAACTTTAAAACGAGTGGAAGCGGCGGGCAGAGGCGGGCCTCTTCGCAAGGGACTAAGGATGGTTTTCTTGGTGTGTCTAGGTACGAATCGAATAAGCTATGCCATTCAAGGGGCCCACGAGGGTGGTATTTTTGCACTTTGTATGTTAAGGGACGGCACCCTGGTGTCGGGAGGCGGGAAGGACCGGAAGCTCATTTCTTGGAATGGAAACTATCAGAAACTTCATAAAACTGAGGTAAGACAGCAAGCAGTCCATTGACATCCGTTTTGAACCTTCAACTGTTGTCCTAACGAGTTTCCTTGTAGGTTTGAAATCTTTAGCCTACAGTTTTGAAAGTTGTTTAGATAAAATTTTATTAAGTAGTGTAGTATTTTATTAAAATCCTGGAGGCAGTTTAAGTACAACTATTAACATGGAATTCTATGTATAAAATCTGAGGTGATAACATATTTCACATTTAGAGTATTTTTATAATAGAACCAATCTCACTTTTCCAAGGGAATATTGTCTACGTCAGTGATGGCGAACCTATGACACGTGTGTCAGAGGTGACACGCGAACTCATTTTTTTGGTTGATTTTTCTTTGTTAAATGGCATTTAAATATATAAAATAAATATCAAAAATATAAATCTCTGTTTTACTATGGTTGCAAATATCAAAAAATTTCTACATGTGACACGGCACCAGAGTTAAGTTAGGGTTTTTCAAAATGCTGACACGCCGAGCTCAAAAGGTTCGCCATCACTGGTCTATGTTTTTACTTACCATTAAAAATCTTTCTCCTTTTGATCACTGTAATCTCCAGGGTGTTGCTTTGGAAAGATTATCGCTTTGAGCTCATGTTTACTGAGTATATACTTTGCACCTGGCTGAGTGCCAGCATGTTCTGTCGTGAGCTCTGAGTCCTTGGCCATCTCTTTCACCTCCTTTTACCTGGTTAGCAGCCTGCAGACGGCAGGAGCCAGAGGCGAGAAATCCAATATTCCCTCCACACTCGCCCCCAGGCCTCAGGAAATTATGAGCAGACGGATAGCGCATCAGTCTGACAGTCGATGGTCTTTCTCCCCACCGGAGAGTGTGCACGCCGAGCACATTTCCTGCCTGGAAGGCAGGTTCTCAAACTCAACAGTAACACACGTTCCATCAGAGAGCGCCGCACCGTGCTTTGGCTGTAGAAGAACTTGGCATTCTGATTATTGCTCTTAACAAAGGAAGGCTTTCATCTGAACTTGGAAGTCACTTTCGCTTTCACAGAGTTTGTTTTTTTTTGTTTGTTTTTTTGTTTTCTAGAGAGAATGGAAGGAAATAGGAGGGGAGAGAGAGAGAGGAGAGAAAGATAGAGAGAAACATCAATGTGAGAGAGACACATCCCTGTATGCCTCCTATTGGGGATCGAGCCCAGAACCCAGCATGTGCCCTGACCAGCAATCAAACTGTGACCTCCTGGGTTCATAGGTTGACACTCAACCACTGAGCCACATCAGCCAGGCAAAAAATGCTTTATTCTTTATTATATTTTTTTAACAGCTTTACTCTTGCTGATTTTTTTAAGGTACATAAAATGTTCAGAGTTTAAAAGTAAAATTTGGTCCACCATTTGATTGTGGACCTTTCCCTGTCTCTCCGTGTATAGCTGTGTGTGTATGTGTGCATGTGTGTGTGAGACTGTGACAGGAACTGTCGTCATGGTATATAAACAAGTAGTTTTAATGACGCCTTCCATCTTCCCTTTTCAATGCAGATTCCAGAACAGTTTGGTCCGATACGGACGGTGGCCGAGGGGAAAGGCGACGTGATCTTGATAGGCACCACCAGGAACTTTGTCCTGCAGGGCACACTGTCAGGGGACTTCTCGGCCATCACTCAGGTGCGTCCCGTAGGCCCACCCCCTCCATCCCTGTTACAGAATATTGGAAGGTGATAGAGCACAACACAAAGGAGGTTACTGCTGCGTTTTATACGAGCACAGCCTGCCTGCACTGCAGGAGTTCCTGCTGGCTGTCCTGACTGAGGTGGGGGAGGAAGACACTCTGATGAGATTAACTGTAAAGCATGCAGCAAGCCTAGCTTGTAATCCTTGAAAGCTCCCGGGCCCAGCAGTGTGGCTCAGTGGTTGAGAGTCGACCTATGAACCAGGAGGTCACCGTTCGATTCCCAGTCAGGGAACATGCCCGGGTTGTGGGTTTGATCACAACTGTGGGGAGTGTTTTGATTTCATCAACTGATGCTTCTATCTCACCCTCTTCCTTCCTCTCTGAAATCAATAAAAATATATTTTAAAAAAGAATGAAAAGGAAAGCTCCCAAGTGCTGGTTGTAGTGTTTCAGAGAGCGTGTATTTGTCTTGGCTCCTTAGGGTCACACTGACGAGCTCTGGGGACTGGCCATCCACGCCTCAAAGCCCCAGTTCCTGACCTGTGGGCACGACAGACATGCCACTCTCTGGGACGCCGTCGGTCACCGGCCCGTCTGGGACAAGATAATAGAGGTAGGTGTGCACATTACATTCCATTTTTCTTGTAGAAATTCATCTGGAACATGTTTATTTATTTGCATGAAATTGATAGATGTTAAATTGTCCTGATGCAAATGTCACTTAGTTTATCTCCTTTGATTCAAATTGTGTTGCTTTAAGCCAGTGGTTCTCAACCTTCCTAATGCCGCAACCTTTTAATACAGTTCCTCATGTTGTGGTGACCCCCAACCATAAAATTATTTTCGTTGCTACTTCATAACTGTAATTTTGCTACTGTTATGAATCGTAATGTAAATATCTGATATGCTATATGTGTTTTCCGATGGTCGCAACACACAGGTTGAGCATTCCTGAGTAGTCTCACCCATGTAATTGTAAAGGTTGCTATCGAACTTTTTTAAAAATATATTTTTATTGATTTCAGGGAGGAAGGGAGAAGGAGAGAGAGAGAGAAACATCAGTGATGAGAGAGAATCCTTGATCAGCTGCTTCCTACATGCCCCACACTGGGGATGGAGCCTGCAACCCAGGCATGTGCCCTGACCAGCAATCTAACCGTGACCTCCTGGTTCATAGGTTGATGCTCAACCACTGAGCCGCACCAGACGGGCACTGTTGAACTTTCTGACAGCAAGTCAGTCCCCCTGAGTCGGTGGTTGGGTTTCCTGACTGCACCCGTCCACTGGCTTAGAGCTGAGAAGTCCTTGTTTGAGCCTGCATTCTGTTCACAATGTACCTGTGGAATGAGAATTATAAACTGTTCTAAAAGCGTACAATTTCTCTCTACAATGCGATGATAACGGCATAGCTTACATTTTAAAGTCCGCATCTCTGATTTTTATGAAAGACCTCAGTTCACATAGCACAGCGCTGAACCGTCCTCCTACGCGTAAGGCAGCCGTGACTGCACATATTGAGCGCCGTTTGCATACCGAGCACCGTGGGTGCATTAACGACCCTTCACCCTGGTGCAGCCCTGTCAGTTGAAGTCTTTGTACCCTGCTCTTATTGATTCGGACACTGAGGCTTAGAGGCGTCACATCGCTTGCCAAGGTCACTGAGTTGGTGACAGAGCCAGTGTTCACCCAGCTCAGCCTGATCCCCAAACCCAGGGTCTTCCACTGCTCCCACTGCTGTGGGCCAGGAGCACATCCTGCAGGGCCCCGTGTTAGGGGGCTCCTCTGTGACCCACACCCTGCAGCCCGCAGAGTTGCCAGCATGCCCCAGCGCGCCGGATCTGAGTCTCAGCCGCCTGCTTTTTGCTTTCAGAGAAGGTCAGGTCGCTGGGAGGGCAGATCATGGGGTGCCGGAGCCTGAGGGGTGGCCCGAGGTGGCAGGGCATGGCTACAGGAGGTCCTGCCTTGTACTTGTCCCCACGCAGGGGCTTCATGTATGAAAAATACATGATTGGTTTGTGCAGATCTGACAGCAGCCACCTGCACAGCAGGGACAGTGGCGGTCCAGGGGGGTGACCGTCCCTGAGGCCTCGGCCAGCACAGCAGCCCTGCTGAAAGCAGTCCGGGCACACACCCGCTCCTGCACCAGGCTGTGAGCTCCCTCCACCTGCATAAGGGTGGGGACTGACCCGGACACCAGAAACATCCAGCGTTAAGTCCTGCCGCCTTTCTCCACTGGCCATGTGACCTGGACAAGACCTCCCTGAACCTCAGTGCCTTCATCTCACGAATGATATACTGGAGCCTCAAGTGGCCGTGACCTCTGTCTGTGTGTCCGTGGCAGCCTGAGCTTCATTCACTACAGCTCCCACTTTGGAAAAAGTGTTGCAGTAACAGATTCAATACCTGAAGAGCTTCTGGTCGCATCTTTTTAGTTTATCCAGAAGTTTCTCCTCCTAATTCTGTTTCCCTTGCTGCTCTTTCCTTGTCTTCCCGGGATTAACCTCTTCTCACTTCAGTGTGTCCTAAACACCCTGCCAGGTGACCGTCTGTCTGTCACAGACTCGATCCTGCACTTTCTCCTGGAAGAAAAAGACCCCTCACTGTGCTGTTTCCTAGTGACCACAGTCCTTAGCATAGCAACGCAGCCCCATTCCCAGTGTCACCGCACGCTTCCCTGTCCCCCACCCCGTGAACTCGGCATTGTAAACCCACTGCCGTTTCTCAGCTGGGCCCCAAACTACATTGCTTCCACCTTTTTTATCACGTTACTGTCCCCTTAACCCTTGATCCCCCAAAATACCGGTGTATCTACTTCCACATTCACCACCGATGGGCCTTCCTGTGGCAGAAGGCGGAGTCAGGCCACGTGCCTCCACCCAGCCTCCCTGTCTGACTCCTCTGACTCCCTGCTCCTGGGACCCCACAGCTTGTCATCCACCACCTTCCATCTTGTATCAGTTAGCATTGAACACGTGTGTGTACCCCCAGACCCAAATGGGAACAGGCCTCGCTCATCTCTGATCCTTCCAGGGCTCCAGGCTGCCCCACCTAACAGCACAGGTGCAGTGGGCATGCGTCCCAACAGATGGCGCTCACCCCACGGCATGGGGTCACCTATGCCGGCTCCCAGGACTTAGAGGATAGGCACACACTTCCTGCCTGCCACCTGACTACTGTAGCTGTGAAAGGGCATAAGGCAGAAAGGGGAAAGCCCCACTTTCCTCCCTGGAGAGGACAGAGATTTAAAACGGGGCCACATGGCCTGGGGGACTGGGGCTGTGCTGTGTTTTTGCTCCCGTGCTGTCCGGCCGTCCATTTACACTTCCTTTACGATATTTTAGGATCCAGCTCAGTCTTCTGGTTTTCATCCTTCAGGGTCTGTGGTTGCAGTTGGAACACTGACCGGGAGGTAAGTCCGCAGCAGCGCGCTGTGCTCACGGTTCAGGGAGTGTGTTTCCCCAGCCTCTGGTGACTTACCCAGTGAGGCCAGAACCCCACAGGGAAATGAAGCCAGGGTCCTTCACGTTTTGGCCCTGAGGAAAGCCTGGGGGGAGCTGTGGCCCTCTCCTGGAGGAGTGCTCACACACATGCATGCACAGGCACACACAGGCACGTGCACACACATGCACATGTACACACGTGCACACATACAGACACATACCCTTGCATCCAGTTTTACAGGATGAGTTGCTCCTCAAGCCCTCTGCTGCCCGTGGTGGGAGGAACCTCAGTTCAGAATCGGGCCAGGAAGCATTTCACACACTGAGAATTTAAAACGCTTCTTCTTGCTGCCCTTTCAGAATTTTAGAAACCGCCCCCATCCTGAGCCTCAGATTCAGACTCAGCTCACATTACTGACCATGTGCCTCCGAAGGCCAGGCAGCAGATCGGTCAGGAGCTCCCGCCTCTCCGCTGGGAGAGTGGGTCATCCGCTGTTGGACATTTGCCAAGTGCCGTGTCCTCATTAGGGATTCGAACCATTTCTGCATCTGTTACAGCCTGCACTGACTTAGCCCTGGGTCTGCACGGTGGTTCTGGGCCCCAACCTCCATCTGACAGCTGAGGGATCAGCCCAGAGGGGTTAACCTCAGACACCAGCCCTCTGCTCGCTATTCTCCCGTTCCCTCCATCGTTTCTTTCACCCGGCTGGTTGCACGCCAGCATTCCTGGAGGTCAGACACTCCACGCAGTTGGACACATCACCACCCCTAAGGGTGTCCCAGCCCCACCTCAGGCACCTGCTCTACTTCACCCTGCGGTGGGGCCACGCAGGGGGTCCCTTTGCCACTTCCTGTGGCCACAGCCCCGAGTTAGGTGTTGGTTCCACTTCTCTCCCCAGAGCTGTCCCTCCTTTTACATGGAAGTGACAAAACTCAGACCTAAGGAGGCCGTCATAGCCTTGGTAACCGAATCATTCCTGGTGGTAGGGTGTGCTCCATGGTAGGGTATGCTCACAGGTAGGACCTTTTCTGTACATGAAAGCTGGGAATAAGTGTTCTTGCTAAGTATTACAGAGGACTTACTAAGCCCTTAGGTTAAAGTTTCTAATAGTCTGACTATTACTGTAATAGTCTTGCTTCACTTCCCACTAAACCACGTATTGTACTTTTCTCCTGTTGGCAACAGGTGGTTCGTGTTTGACACAGAAACAAAAGACTTGGTCACCGTGCACACGGATGGGAACGAGCAGCTGTCCGTCATGCGGTACTCACCAGGTGAGCGCGCGCCGCCCGGGAGGTCTGTGAGGATGTCTTTAAAGGAAGTTTCACATGCCTCCCAGAATGGTCACTATGCTTGTGTTGTTGTCTAACTCTTTATTATGGAAATTTTTAAACAAACAAAACTGGACAGAAGAGCATGCGCCCCCGTGTATCCGTCACCTGCTGCAGCACTGCGGCCTCTCAGCCAGTCTCGTTCATGTGTTTTATCAGAGCCCCCCGGCCCCCATGTTATTTTGAAGCAGTTCACAGACATCTTAGCCTTTCTCCATTAGTATCGCTGTGTCTCAGAAAAGTGAGGACTCTTTTTTAGCAGCTTTATTGAAATATAATTTACATATGACAATTTACCCATTATAAACGTATAACTCAATTGATTCTTAGTGAATTAGTAGAGTTGTGCAACCATCACCACAGTCCAATTTTTGAACCTTTTCAGCACCCCCAAAAAGTCCCCTTCCTGCCCGTTAGCAATTAATCTCCGCCTCCACCCCCAGTTCTGGCACCCTCTAATGCTCTGTGCTGATCTGCAAATGGCCTGTTCTGGACATTTCATATCAGTGGAATCATACAACATGTAGCCTGTTACATCGGCTTCTTGTTTTTAGAATAATGTTTTTGAGATTAATTTATGTTATTGTGCATGTATCAGTACTTTATTCCTTTTTTAATTGAATTTTGGGGGTGGCATTGGTTAATAAAATTATGGGTTTCAGGTGCACAATTCTATAATACATCAACTATATATTGAAGTGTGTGTTCACCACTCCAAGTCAAGTCTCCTTCCATCACCATTTATCCCCCCTATATATCCCTTTTTAATTACTGGATAGTATTCCATTTTGTGGATATACCACATTTTCTTTATCCATTTATCAGTTAACAGACA
Source organism: Myotis davidii (assembly GCF_000327345.1). Classification (NCBI taxonomy): domain Eukaryota; kingdom Metazoa; phylum Chordata; class Mammalia; order Chiroptera; family Vespertilionidae; genus Myotis; species Myotis davidii. The sequence goes on from NW_006293007.1 coordinate 1,732,943, forward strand.
CTAGGATTGTTTCTGCGTTTTGGTTATTAGGAATAACGCTGCTATGAACAGCTATGATATGTACTTTTTGTAGACATTTGTTTTCATTTATCTCGGGTGAGTTCCTAGGAGTGGAATTGGTGGATCATAGGGTAAGTTTATGTTTAACATCTGATGAAAATGCTTCCCAAAGTGGCTGCCCCACTTTACAGTCCCGCCAACACTGTGTCAGGGGTCTAGTTTCTCCACATCCTCACCAACGCCTGCAATAGTCTGTCTTTCAGTAGAGCCCTCCTAATAGAGGTGTAGTGGTTTCTCAGGTGGTTTTAAGTTACGCTTCCATAAAGACTGTCAGAGAGGTTAAGCATCTCTTCATGTATCTACCAGTCATTTCTGTATCTTCTTTGATGAACTCTCTACCCAAATATTTTGCCCATTTTTAATTGGGTTGCTTATCTTACTACTGAGCTGTAAGAACTCTTTCTATATTTTATGAGTTCTTTATCAGCTATATGATTTGCAAATGTTTTCTCTCAGTGTATGGCTTGTCTTTTCATTTTTCTTAATGGGGTCGAAAAAAAGCAGATGCTTTAATTTTGATGAATTCCAGTTGATCCATTTTATTCTTTTATGGATCTTGCTTATGGTGTCATAGTGAAAAGTCACAGAGTTTTTTCCTGTGCTTGCTTTTAGAAGGGTTATTGTTTTAGCCATTTATGTAGGTCTGTGATCCATTTTTGAGTTAATGCTTGTGTACGGTGAGAGGTCCGTCTAAGTTTATTTATTCTGCTTGAAGATATTCAGTTGTCCCAGCACCATTTGTTGAAAATACAATTCTATCCCTATTGGATTATTTTGACACTTTTGTCAAAAGTCCATTAACATGCCCTAGCCGATTTGGCTCAGTGGATAGAGTGTCAGCCCACAGACTGAAGAGTCCTGGGTTCGATTCTGGTCAAGGGCACATATTCAGTTGCTGGCTCGATCCCATGTGGGAGGCAACTAATTGATGTGTCTCTCTCACATCGATGTTTCTCTCTCTGTGTCTCCCTCCCTCCCTTCCACTCTCTCTAAAAAACAATGGAAAATATCATCAGGTCAGGATTAACAACAACAACAGAAAATCCATTAACAATAAATATAAAGGTTAATTTCAAGATTCTCAGTTCTGTTCATTCATTTTTATATCTATCCATATACCAATACCACACAATTTTGATTATTGTACTTTTGCAGTAATTTTTAAAATTGAATTGTGTAATTATTCCAATTCTGTTCTTTTTCAAAATTGTTTTACTTATTTTAGGTCCTTATCATGTCTATGTAAATTTTAGAATCAACTTGTCAAGTCCTAATTTTAAAATCTACCAGGATTGTAATATGTTGAACTTAGAGATCAGTGGTTCTCAACCTTCTGGCCCTTTAAATACAGTTCCTCATGTTGTGACCCAACCATAAAATTATTTTCATTGCTACTTCATAACTGTAATGTTGCTACTTTACATGAATCATAATGTAAATATCTGCTATGCAGAATGGTCTTAGGCGACCCCTATGAAAGGGTTGTTCGACCGCCAAAGGGGTCGTGACCCACAGGTTGAGAACCGCTGTTATAGATCAATATGGGGAGAATTGCTATCTTTACAAGATCGAGTCTTATAATCCTTGAACTTAGAGTGTCTCTCCATTTATTTAGATCTTCAATTTTTATCAGCAATGTTTTACAGTTCTCAGTGCACAAGCCTTATACTTCCGTTGTTAAATTTGTTCCCAAGTTGCTTTTTATGCCATTGTGAAAGAAGTTGTTTTTTCTTTTGTTTTCAGAATGTAGTTTGCTAGTACAGAGAAATAAATTTTTTTGCACATGGATCTTATATCTGTGACCTTTCTAAACTCTTTTATTAGTTTTAATAGGTTTCTTTGTGTGTAAAATTCTTGGGATATTCTTCAAACGGGAGCATGTCATCTGCAAACAACGACAGTTTTACTCATCTTTTTAAATCTGGGGTGCCTTTATTTTTTTCCTTATTGCATTTGCTAGAACCTCCAATGTGATGATGAACAGAAATGGTAAAATGGGTCCTAGCCTTGCTCCCAGTTTTAGGGTGAAACAGTCATTTATTGTTAAATATCATGAGGAAGTTCCCTTCCATTCCTAATCTGGTTGGTTTTTATTATGAATGGGTGTTAGAATTTGCCAAATGCTTTTTCTTTATCTATCAAGATGATCATGTAGTTTTTGTCATTTTATTAATATGGTGCATTACATTAATTTCAGATGTTAAGCCATCTTTGCATTCCTGGGATAAATCTCACGTGGTCATGGTGTCTAATCCTTTTTATATTTTGCTGGATTCTGTTTAATCTTCTGTTAAGGATTTTTGCATCCATGTTTATGAAGGATATTGGCCTGAAGTTTTCTGGTGATGGTTTTGTCTGGCTTAGTTATGAGACTGCTATTGGCCTATAGAGAAACTTGGAAAATGTTTCTTCTTTGTTCATTTTCTGAAAGAGTTTATCGAGGATTGGTGTTATTTCTTTATTAAATATTTGATAGAATTCATGTGAATTCAGTGAGCTATCAGGGCTTTTCTTTGTAGGAAGGTTTTTAATTTCTAATTTAATTTCTCAGCTTCTTATAGATCTATTCAAATGTTTTGTTTTTTCTTAGGTCAGTTTTGGTGATTTTTACATCTGAGTTGTCTAATTTATTGGCATAAAGTTGTTCATAACATTTGTTTTTAATCCTTTTCATTTTTCTGAGGTTGGTAGTGAAGTCTCTTCTTTCGTTCTTGGATCTGGTAACTTGTGTTTTCTTTCCTTTTTTCTTGGTCAACCTAGTTACAGATTTGTCAACTTTGTTGATCTTTTCAATAATCAGGCAGAGGGGGGCAGTGTGCACAGAGATGAGGCGGGAAGGGCCACCCAGGCCGGGAGGAGGCCGTGTTCAGAGGCCTGAGAGAACCGGCAGCTCAGTGAGCAGTGAGTGGATACATCCTGGAGGGCCTTGTGGCCCCATTACAAACTGAGCCTCGGGGCCTCCGCTTCTGCGTGGGGAAGGGTGTTATAGGGAGAGGGACTGGCCAGGTGCGATTCCCGAAAGGTAGTCCTGGAAGTGGGAGAGGAGTCATCCAAGCGCACATTTTCTTTTTGAAATAACTCATTAATCTGGTTGTTTTCTAAATCTGTGATGGCACCTAGCATTACCCCTTATAATTGATCAAGTGTTTATTTTTAATAATTGAATTATAATCTGCCATATCTTTGTAGATGGGAATTTCTTAGCAATAGGCTCCCATGACAACTGTATCTATATCTACGGAGTCAGTGACAATGGGCGGAAGTACACGCGAGTCGGCAAATGCTCGGTAAGCCCGCGATTTCTCATGCCCGTGTCGGGGGTCATTACTGTTGGTCATGAGTTTATCAGACAAGGGAACCTCACAGGCTGTGTTTCTCTCGCAGGGTCATTCCAGCTTCATTACTCACCTGGACTGGTCTGTAAACTCACAGTTCCTCGTATCAAATTCTGGAGACTACGAAATCCTTTACTGTGAGTAGCACCCAGGGTTCCGTTTCCTCTGAGCCCAAAGCTGGCCTCCTGCCAAAGCCGCTTCCCATACACCTCGGGCCTCGGCTCTGTCCTCTGTGAAACAGAAGGTGGGCTGGGCCCCTCGCAAGTCCTTCCCAACGCTGAGACGCCCGAGACCGGGCCGACCACGGTCTTCTCTCGAGGAGATTAGGCCCCGGGAAGGAGAAGGCCAGGCTCTGCACAGAGAAGCCGGAGGGACAGCTGTGGCAGAAGCGAGTGGGGTCAGAGCCGTCACAGTGAGAGCGACCCCGTGGGGACATCATCCCCCTGAGGCAAACCATGAAGGCTCTCCCGCCTGGGTGACAGCAGCCCCTGGGACCCCTCCTCCTCTCCCAACCCCTCTGGCCGGTGTCTGTGCCCAGGAGTGGTGAGGGTCATAATGGCTGGCACTTACTGAGCACATGGTGCATGCCGTGCTCTGCTTCTGCAAACACTTGCCAAGCACCTGCTGCATGCCCAGCTCTGGCTAAACACTGTGGGGGGCGGGGCACAGAGCATTGAGGGCCTGGGCTCCACCTGCTGGAAGGCACTGAAAAGTGTGCTGCTCTGACCTCCATCTCCTCCAGGAGCCACAGCACTTGCAGGCTCATCCCCTTTTGTAAACAAGGAAATCCAGGCCCAGACACGAGGCCATAGGCATCAAAGCCAGCAGGTGGGGGGGCGCGGGGGATCACCCAGTTGTTAAAGAGCCTGGACAGGTGGGGCAGCTAGAGGTGGAGGGAAGGAGAAGAGACCTGGGCCAGGACCGTGCCCCCTCCAGCAGGGCAGGCAGCCAAGGGCAGCCCTCCCGCCCTCTCCAAGGTCCTGCCTTGTGCGGGGCAGAAACAGGGGAAGGTTTTCAGGGACAGGCCCTGGGTCTAGACCAGGGGTCCTCAAAGTTTTTAAACAGGGGGCCAGTTCACTGTCCCTCAGACCGTTGGAGGGCCGGACTATAGTTTAAAAAAAAAACTATGAACAAATTCCTATGCACACTGCACATATCTTATTTTGAAGTAAAAGAACAAAACGGGAACAAATACAATATTTGTATTTGCATGTGGCCCGCGGGCTGTAGTTTGAGGACCCCTGGTCTAGACTCTTCTCAGACACCGTCTCACACTTCACTAGTAAGAGCTCATTTGGGGAACAAACCAGTCACCTGGAAGGCCATAGGTACTTGGTCAACTGGTTTCCATAAGCTTGGAGTTAAAGGGATTGGTGTGTGTGTGTGCGCGCGCTTGTATGTGGGGAGGGGGAGAGGTAGGGAGCTCAAGTTGTGTTCAGGGATCCAGGGGGCACAGGAGCAAGTGGAGGCCTAGGAGCCAGAGGATGGTCAAAGAGAAGAGAAGCCAGACTGGGGGGAACAGACCCCGGGAGGGAGGTGGGAAGACTGCGAGGAAGAGGTGGGCCCCTCGCAGGCCCCAGGCTGGGCTCAGTGCCGCCCAGGAGTGCGATTCCCCTGGGGTGGGAGGTGGATCCGGTCCCTTTCCTGAGGGCCCTGCCTCACCCCAGAAAGAGAGGGGGCTTTTGCTCAGGTGTCACCATACCTGCGTTTGCTTTTTCCAGGGGTTCCCTCCGCATGCAAGCAAGTCGTCAGTGTGGAAACTACAAGAGACATCGAGTGGGCTACATACACCTGCACTTTGGGATTCCACGTCTTTGGTAAGTTTCCACAGCTTTCACGCGGTTCAGATGTAAGTGTGTCCACTTTCAGAATATTGCCCTAACGGTCAGGAAGCCTCCGAGTCGCCAGTTTCGTCAGCGTGCTGAGCCGCTCTGTGAGGCCGCAGGACCCAGTCCCTGCAGCTCTGGGAAGGGCCGGGCGAGAGGAGCCAGGACACGGTGTCCACCCTTTCCTAGTGTGTGAAGGTTGTGCCCGAATTCCTGGGTAGATGGGCAGACGGCACTCCGTCAATTCACTCGTCCTTTGTTAGTTATTACTCTACCTTCTTGGTCCTTAAACTCTATAATTTTCACTTCTAAGTTCAGATTAGGAATATATTCATAAATGATCTAAATTAAATTGCCACAATACAGTATTTATAACTTCTTTCTGCAAGACTACAGGTCAGTCATTTGGTGAGAATTTCACAAATCTCCTTAGAGCTGGCATTTTACCATTTTCTGGTATTAAAAGCGAGGACCCCCGGGTTTACCACAGAACTTCCAGCTGAGAAACTGATGCACACACAGCTCTCTCAGAGCCGAAGTGACTGGGACCAAAGGGGTTTCCTGGAGCAGTGGTCAGGAGACACCAACCCCAGACCACGCTTCCAGCCCACCAGAGCCAGAGCTGCTGCTTCCCCCGGCCCACGGCAGGCAGACAGGACACCTGCCCAGTGTCAGCAAGCAGCAGCCACAAAGAGCTGACCCCAAGAAATGTCTGCAAGGCACACTCAGACTCAGGGTTAAAAAGTTCTTGGGAGAGACTTTCACATATAAAGAGTTGCCTGGCCCTAACCGGTTTGGCTCAGTGGATAGAGCCTGCAGACTGAAAGGTCCCAGGTTCGATTCCGGTCATAGAGCATGTACCTCAGTTGTGGGCACATGCCCAACAGGGGGTGTGCAGGAGACAGCTGATCGCATCGACGTTTCTAACTCTCTATCCCTCTTCCTTCCTCTCTGTAAAATATCAATTATAAAATATTTTTAAAAATATATTTAGAGTTGCCTGGAAAAAAGAACAGTTAGGAAACTGCATGCTTGAGGACTAGTCAGCTTCCCATCAGACACTTGAAGACAAAAGATAGGCACTGTGTCCTAAAGCAGGGTTTCTGGCGCACTCTGTGCTGTATCGTCAGGAAGCCTTGAAGGGGTTCCTGGGAGGCCTGGAGTGGGCTGATCACGGGAACAGGGAGAGACCCAGAACCAGACAGAGCGCTCTCTTGGCCCTGGTCTCAGCCCGGGACATGGGCGATTTTCCTTTGGTGAGAGTTTAAAGCAGTCCCCACGCAGCGGCCAGTGTTTCTGGTATTTCCCATGCTGTCTGTGGTCTTTGTTTTAGGAGTGTGGCCCGAAGGCTCGGATGGGACCGACATCAATGCCGTCTGTCGGGCCCACGAGAAGAAAGTCCTGTCGACGGGCGATGACTTCGGCAAAGTGCACCTCTTCTCTTACCCTTGTTCGCAGTTCAGGGTAAGGACCGGTCTTCACAAACCTCACCCCTCATTGGATGCGCTTGGCCCTTACATAGAAAGGCCCATGAGTGCATGCCACCGATCACAGGTGCAGACCTGGCCCTGTCACCGCTGCCCTTGCGTACTTCAGGGGCTCCCCCTGCCCTCCAGGAAGCCCTTAGACCTGGCTCCGCTGCCTCTGTGGCTTCCTTGGTGGGTCCCTCTCCTCTCCCCTCCACCACAGCCCCTCTGCTGCAGCCCTGCTGTGTTGAGCCAGCACCTCTGCCCAGCTCGCCCCTCCTGGCCCTTCCCTTTCCTGACCCTCCTTCGGCAGAACACCCCTGACCCTCCACCGCTGGCATCTCTGGGGTTGAATGTGTCCACCCAGGACAGTCCCTTGCCCCTGTCTGTCCCCCAGTGGTTGTGTCTGGGTCCCGCCTGAGCTGTGCAGAGCATGGCACAAAGGGGAGGTGCAGGAGTGCGGGGATGTGTGCAGAATTCCCACACCGTCGGCTCCAGATCATCAGATCATGCGCTTTGCGTTGAGCTCCCTCCCTGTCTTCTTCCCAGGCCCCCAGCCACGTGTACAGCGGGCACAGCAGTCACGTCACCAACGTTGACTTCCTCTGTGATGACAGCCACCTCATCTCCACGGGCGGCAAAGACACCAGCATCATGCAGTGGCGGGTCATTTAGTGCCGGCGGGGACCTGGGGGCAGCACAGGCCCGGAGGCACGGACTCGGTTACTCGGTCACTGTGATTTCTGTTTTGTTTGAAAAGTTCTCACAAACCTCAGGAAAACCACTCCCTGTACCGGTTACCCTAGCGTAGTGGATCAGTGAGCGCCACGTCGGATCAGCAGTTCAGGTTTCTCTGTTGTACAATATATAAAACACATGGAATGTAAAAAAAAGCCCAGGTTTACAGCACGACGACATCAACAGGTTAACTGGTATATCCTTCCTACCTTTTCTATGAACTCTTCGAAACGGTCACAGAATGCCTTCCGATACTGTACGTCGGCTTGACTCGCTCACCATGGAGCCTGCGAGGCCGGTATTTATGAGAATGAGGTACTGAATCATGATCACTGTTGCTTAATTGGTCCTAAAGGGACACACGGATTGAGTAGAGGGAAGAACCGACTGCACAGCTGAGTCAGGAAATGCAGCTATGACTTTCTCTGGTTCCATTGTCTACGGTCCCATTCAGTTCTCCCTCTGGGAGGCAGGTGGGAAGGGGGTCGATTAACGGTTCAGCCGGGGATATAGGCATTTCAGAGCTGCAGCTAGACTGCCCGCCGAGCCCAATGCAGTCAGCCCGGACACCCCTGTGAATGGCGCCCCCTGTGGTCCCCGTCCACCTGCCCTGTCAGTGGAGACATTTGGCCACCTTCCTCTGTATATTAATTGGCATGATATGGTATTGTACTTGTATAGGATTTTAGGGATTCAAAATAAATACGTAAGGCTAGGCTTTACTATTTTATGCTTATGGACATTGTATATTTGTATTTTAAGACCAAGTAGACCAAGTCAAAAAGATACCACAGACCTGCAGCAGGGAGCCTGGGAGGCTCCGCCAGGTACGCAAGGCAGCTTCTTTCCTGTCTTCTGTGCCTGGCCGGCTCGCTTGGCGATGAAACGAGATTGCGTTCTGATGAGTAAAACGTAGGCAGCGTCCATTTGTCAAGAAGGCCTTATCCATTTCGATTGTGAGGTAGACTGAAATGTATTGTTTACATTGAGGAATGTATCTCAGATTTTAAAATAGAAGAGTAATAAGCAGACTTTAAAAACAAATATTAAGGTTTTTACTTGTTCTAGGCAAGTAAATGTTGAGCTGTCTGGACTCAGCCCTGGCTGCCCTGCCAGCCGATCGGTCATGACACTGCGAAGCGTTGTCATGACAGACAGCTCCCGGCTGCTGCGGACAGGGCGCCAGTGAACATGTGTTAAAGGTGAATCTGTTTGTATGTATCCTTATCAAATATATTCTGTAATGAAATAAAATCTGAAAAGTGGATTTCTTATTGACCTATAATCATGAAAGTATATAAATTAAAATATTTAAAATTAGCTATGATTCACACTATATTCTGTTTCATATATAGATATTTTACCTCACCTGGGGGCTATAATTTGCATATGGTATATAAACATTCATCAGATTCACAAAATAATCATTTTCAAATGAATAATTGAGGGAATAACCATATCAGGGAAGGAAAAGGGAACCACTATCTATATATATAAAAGCCTAGGGAACTGTCCAACCCTTTGACCAGTAGCTATGATATGCAATGACCACCAGGGGGCAGATGCTCCAACTGGTAGAGGAGGGAGCCCGATTCCTCGCAGAATTGGCTGTGGGTTAGGTTGCTGCTGGGGCACTGTCAGCCCCAGATCTGCTTCACCTGCACCCCAGACCCACTGGGGAATGTCAGAGGCCCAGTGCATGAAACTGCACCAGTGGGGTCCCTCAGCCTGGCCTGCACCCTCTCTCAATCTGGGACCCCTCGGAGGATGTTGGAGAGACAGTTTTAGCCCGATCCCCACAAGCCAGGCCGAGGGACCCCACCAGTGCAGGAATCTGTGCACCGGGCCTCTAGTTTACTTATAAAGTCTATTTTTATTTCTGTATACTTCCACCATTTTTTAAGCTCAATAATAGAAAAGGGGTATTGTAAACCATTATTGCTGTCTTCCTACTTGCCTGCATTTAAATGAAATTCTTTAAACAGCCCAGGATTAGCCTTGTGGGTATTTATTATTCACTCCCTCCCTCATTAGCATAACAAGCAATGGCCCTGGCCACTGGGGCAGGAGCCAGGCAGCATCCCAGAGCTCTGGGCTGGGGGCACCTCAGGTTGCCCCATCCTCACATCAGTCATTGGGGGTCGTGGCATCAGGTGATATGAAAGCATTTTCAGATATGCAGTTTGCAGAGATGGAAAAGGAGAGGATTTTCCCTGTTCTGGCATGTTCCCTCCTCCGTGTCTCCTTCCCAGGCCAAGGCAATACCTGAACGGAGGCATCAGCTGGGAGCAGAGGCTGGGAGGACACAGGTGCTCAGGACAGCCATTGGTGGGGGGGATGTGGGGTCCAGGAGGGCAGCCAAGCAGCTGTCACAGCCTCACCTCCCCCCAGGTCCCCCAGTTCCTCTGCCAACCCCACAGAAGGATGTTTATCTGAATACCTTGTAGAATGGTGGAGCTGCAGGGGAACTTGGGGAAGCGTTTCCCAAAGTGTGTTCCTTGGAACACCATTCCACAGGGTGTTAATAGACCTTGTGTTTGACAGTTAAACAGGTTTGAGCAGGGCTTTTTTTTGTGGGGCGAGGGGATGGATCTTCTCAGAATTTGTGAGCACACAGAGTTCCCAAAGCCTGACTACACAGCCTTTCCTTTCTGGGGACCTCTCTGAAGGCAGAGTCTCCAGAAACACACGTTGGGGAACCTTTTCTTTAGCCCCCTCTTTCTATAGATGTAGAAATAAAGCCCTCGGAGACAAGGATTTGTCCTGGTGATCTCGGCAGGGGCAGCCCCTAGCCACCCTAGTTGGTTTCCTTTTATAAAATAAAGTTTACTTGACTTTTTAATGAAAAAGCTAACATACACCATTTTGGCAGATTCAGAAGGAAGCCTGCTCGACCCCTACCACCCAAAATAGCACCACTTTTTCCAGGCATCTCTCCCTGCATAGTTCTCTACACGTTCATTTTTGGTTTGTTTCCGTAGTTGACATTATTGCATATACAATGCTTTATATC
>NW_006293007.1:1743423-1743911 GCF_000327345.1 Myotis davidii
GGTCCTGTTATCTCGGCAGGGGCAGCCCCTAGCCACCCTAGTTGGTTTCCTTTTATAAAATAAAGTTTACTTGACTTTTTAATGAAAAAGCTAACATACACCATTTTGGCAGATTCAGAAGGAAGCCTGCTCGACCCCTACCACCCAGAAATAGCACCACTTCTTCCAGGCATCTCTCCCTGCATAGTTCTCTACACGTACATTTTAGGTGTGTTTCCGTAGTTGACATATTGCATATACAATGCTTTATATCGCTTTTTTCATATCACTTTATAAGCAATTTTTCCATGTCATTATAACCTTGTTATAAATAACTCCTGTTAGCGGCAAAACAGGCGGCTGTGATTAATATCATGGCTCCTCGTCCGGGCCTTTCACGGTGATGATAATGGCAAGAAAAATCATAAAGGCCACGCCTGCTGGGGGCATTTGTCCTCAGCGTGCTCTCCCCAGGCTCTTCCCACCAGCGTTTAGGCAGCTCAACTCTT
>NW_006293007.1:1743930-1753003 GCF_000327345.1 Myotis davidii
AAAGACCCTCTGTCTGTCGCTTCGCCCTCTGTGCTCTGCAGGCCTAAGGCCCAAATCCCTGTATTTGACTCGGTTTCTTTAGCTTTACCCCTGCTGTCCCCCTGGAGCCTCAGTCTCATGCCCCAAACCACTGCGCCCACCTCTCCCCCCACATCTGCGCTCCATCCTCCCGAGTGCCCAGACCAGCACCGTGGGCATCCGTCTCGCCCTCTCTGCTGCCCACATCAATGGCTGCCAGTAACAGTGACTGGAATAGCAGCAGTGGCCCACGCGGCACCACTGAGTGCCTGACACACGGAGACCCCTCCATCCTCCCAGCAAGCCCGGGAGACGGTTTCTGACCGTGACCCTGAACTTTGAGGGGCCACACAGCAAGGAAGTTGGATGGAAACCTATGGAGTCGGGTCCTGAGTTCTCACTAACCACAGCACCATTCTGCCTCCCCAACGCTCACTGTTGCCTGCATCTATGTGGGCCCCTCCCACACCCCCCCCCCATCTGCGCTGCCTCCGCCCTGGCCGGCCGCCGCAGTCACAGCTGGCCTGGCTGCACGGGCCTCACTGGCAGTGAGCGAGCTTTCAAAATATGCCCCTCTCTTGGTTAAAGTCTGCAGTGGCTCTCGGGGAGCACTCCTGCGCGTGGCGCACAGGACCTGTTCGGTGGGCCGTGTCCCTGCCACACCAGCTCTGTTCCCGCTGCCGAGCTGTCTGTCCTGGCACTAAGTCCGCTCTCTGCCACCACGCAGTCTTTCCACGCGCTCTGTCCTAACACGCTTCCTCCTGTATTTCCTTGCCAGCCACCACAACATGCATAGCCCTGCTGAGAAGTCGCTTCCTCCAGGAAGCCTTCCTTGAGTACCTAACCTGGAGCTCTGGTCCCTCTTTTGTGTCCCTGCTCATTGTGCTTCCCTGATCACATTGGATTGTAAGCCTTGTGTGGCCCTCATGCCCCTCAGCTCCCTGAGGCATGAATGCTCTGCCTCCCGCACTTTGCACAGGACCAGGTGTGGACAGGTGGCCAGTAGGTGTTGAGTGGACGAGAATGAATGAATGAATGAGATTCCTAAACCTCTGCCCTCAACCCTGAGTATTTTTTCCTGATTCACTGTTTCACTTTTGCCCACAGCACTGCCAAGAACTGCTTTGTCCAGCGGGCTTTTTTATTTTTTCCAGACAGAATGGAAGGGCAGGAGAAGGTGGGGAGAGAGAGAGAAACACCAGTGTGAGAGAGACACATCGATTGGTTGTCTCCCGCACACACCCAGCACCCCAATCAGGGTCAGGAATCAAAGCTGCAAGCCTTCTGTCTGCTGACCAACTGACTGCCCAACCATCTAGGGCAGCGGTTCTGTGGGTCGCGACTCCTTTGGGGGTCAAACAACCCTTTCATAGGGGTCGCCTAAGACCATCGGAAAACACATATATAATTACATACTGTTTTGTGATTAATCGCTATGCTTTAATTATGTTTAATTTGTAACAATGAAATTGGGGGTCATCACAACATGAGGAACTGTATTAAAGGGTCGCAGCATTAGGAAGGTTGAGAACCACTGATCTAGGACAACTGTATAGCTCATTTATTTCATCTCTAAAGCAATGTGACTTACTTCTGCCGGGTCATTGTTATGATTAAATGAGTAAATGCACTTAGGGGTCATGCATACATTCTACCAGTATCCGTCAGGGTCCTGGTAGGAACCAGATAGCACATTTAACCAGGGTAGTCTGAGGAGGGCTTAATAAAGGTCTACCGCTGTTTACAAAGGTGTGGGCAGAATTTAAGGGTAAAGGACAAGGGATATTGCAGTGCTGTGGGGCTACTCCCCCACTAAAGGAGTTTGGTGGGGGGGGAGCAGTTTACAGAACCCAGAAAGGGGGGCTGCATGGTGCCACCCCGCAGGAGCTGTGGCCCTCTTAGGAGGATACAGCTAGCCAGTGGGCCTTTTTTAAAGCGAGGTTTACTTCCTCAGGGCAAGTGGACGGGCTGAATTGAGCACAAGATTATCTTTCTGCCCCCCGATACATTTTGCAAAAATAAATTCCAAAATTATGGTAGCAATTTGGGAGCCTTTTTCTTTTTTTAGCAAATGAATCCTTTTTTCCCTTTGTAAGTGTCTTCCTGCCGGAAGCGGCTCGAAGCTATTTTTACCTAACGGCTGTAAACCTCATCACTCTCAGAGGAGAGTGGGGCGTCGTGCAGAAACTGTACCCACCTCCCCAGCCCGTCAGCCCTGCCCACTAGCCTAGTTCTAGGTCATTTGGGAAAAGCAAGTTTAAATTATGTTCCAAATTAAGCAGTGGTTTTGTCAAAGGAGAAAAACTTACACATTATTAACTTCTTCAGAATTCTAACAGACCAGGAAGTCATCAAGGCAGAACCGATGAACTGTGGCAGTGAATGTTATCAAAAGATGAGAGGGGAAAGCAGCTGGGGGGCTGTGGGGGTGGGGGAGAGAGGTATCTGACTTTCAAACTTTGTTTTAGCAGCAAAAGCTTTCTTCAGATAAAATCGCACAGGAAAATCCACTCGGTGATAGGATCGAGAATGCCGCTGCTCTGGCTGAAGAGTGGGGGTGAAGGTAACCACGAATACTCTCAACCTATGTTCGTTTCTCCCACCCACGCCACGCCCCGCAACACCCCACCTCTCCCCGGCCACCTCCAGCTGCCCCAGTGACACCAAAGTCTACCATGTAGAAGCCCAGCAAGGGCCACTCACTGAGTGGGGGCAGAGCAGGGCCGCCTGCTGGGCTCCTGGCCTTGTTTACCTACGGTCTTTGCCGCGAGCCTGCTTGGTGGTGCAGTCACAGTGCATAACATTTCTCCAAGCTGGTCCCAGAGCTGGCTGGCTTCCCAACGCTCACCATCCAGGGGTCCCCAGCTATCAATCTGGCTTAAGGCAGCGATTTTCAACCGGTGTGCCACGACAGGCACACTGGTGTACCGCAAGAATTTTTTAAACATACAATAAACCTCTTTCCCCTAAGATTGTCAAATAAAGAATGACAACAGCCAGTACAACAATCGCTGTCCAGTATGAATGAATCAAAAAATTATACTTATTTTTTTGTCAGATCGGCAAGAAAATATATGTTTTGGTGTGCCACAGAATTTTAGTAATTGGTTTAGGTGTGCGATGAGGTGAGAAAGGTTGAAAATCATTGGTTTTAAGGTTCACTGCAATTTCTATTAGCAGCATTTCTACCTATTTGTGTTTTTTAAAAATTATCCATTTCACATGGCTCCTCAAATGTATTGAAATAAAACTGCCATGATATCCTCATAATTATATGTAGGTGCCATGGCGAAGGGAAATTCGGTAGAATTACATTCACAGCCAACCTCGTGGGCGTCAAGTGGTGTCTCACTATAGTTTTGGTTTGCACTGCTCTGGTAGCCAATGACACTGGGTATCTTGTTATGTGCTTGTGGGTCAGTGGCGTATCTTCTCTGAAGAAGTAGCTATTCAGGTCCTTTGCCCACTTCTGAACTGGCGTACTTGTATTTGTATTATTGAGTTGTAAGAGTTCATCATATACTCTGGATTCCCTTTTCAGGTGTATAATTTGCAAATATATTCCCCCATTCTGTGGTTTGTCTTTTCGCTTCAATGGTATTATTTCCAGCAAATGTGTTTTACGTTGATGGAGTCCAATTTATCTGTTATTTCTTTAGTTGCTTGGGCTTTTGGTGTCATATCTGGGATGCCTTTGCCTACCTCAAAGTTATGAAGATTTCCACATGCAGGGTGGGCCAAAGTAGGATGACAGCTGTGAGTCCACAAAACACAGAGTTTATTCTTGTATTATTATGTATTAACTAGAGGCCCGGTGCACAAAAATTTGTGCACTCGGGGTGGAGGGTGGCCCTCAGCCCGGCCTGTGCCCTCTCGCAGTCTGGGATCCCTCCAGGGATGACCACCTGCTGGCTTAGGCCCGCTCCCCGGGGGATTGGGCCTAAGCTGGCAATCAGACATCCCTCTGGCATCCCAGGAGCCCTCGCGGGGATGTCCACTTCCAGTGGGGAATAGGCCTAAGCTGCAGTCGGACAGTCTTAGTGCTGCTGAGGAGGCGGGAGAGGCTCCCATGACCACTGCTGTACTGGCAGCCGTTAGCCTGGCTTGTGGCTGAGCAGAGCTCACCCTGTGGGAGCACACTGACCACCAGGGGGCAGCAACTGAATTGAACATCTGCACCCTGGTGGTCAGTGTGTGTCATAGTGATGGGTCATTCCCAGTCTTTCTACTGTTAGGCTCATTTTGCATATTACCCTTTTATTATATAGGATGTTTATTGTATCATTTTCCATACAAACAACTGTAAACCTACTTTTGCCATACCCTGTATGTTTTCTTGTCAGGGCTTTATAGTTTTAGTTGTTATATTTGGGGCTGTGATCCACTTGGGGGTAATGTTTGTATATGATGTAAAGAGGGATCCAGCATCATTTTTTTTAATATGTGCCTATCTAGTTGTCCCAGCACCATTTGTTGAAAACTATTCTTTCCTCCACTGAATTAGCTTGGCACCCTTGTTACACCACAATTAACCATAAATGTAAGGGCTTATTTCTGGGCTCCCAGTTTCATTCCATCAATCACACTGTCTTGATTACTATCATTTTTTCAATAAATTTGGAAATCAGGAAATATGACTCCTCCAATTTTGATTTTCTTTCTCAAGATTGTTTGGCTGGTCTGGATCCTTTGCATTTCCAAGTGAATTTTAGGGTCAGCTTGCTAATTTTTACAAACACAAAAAACAGGCAGCTAGGATTTTGACAGGGATTGTGTGGAATCTGTAGGTCAACTTGGGGACTCTTTTTATTTTAACCATATTAAACCCTTCAGTTCATGAAAGGATGTCTCTCCATTTATTTAGGTTTCTAATTTCTTTCACTGACATTTTGTCATTTTCAGTGTGTAAGTCTTACACTTCTCTTGTTAAATTTATACCTAAGTATCTTATTCTTTTTTGAAGTTACTGTAAATAAAATTGTTTTAATTTTATTTTCAGAGGTTCAAAGCAAGTGATTAGAAATGCGATTAATTTTTGTACCTTAATTGTGAATCCTGCAACCTTACTGAACTTGTTTATTTAAATAGATTTTTACTGGATTTCTTAGGTTTGTCTATATACAAAGTCATGTCATCTGCAAATAAGAGTTTTACTTGCTTTCCATTCGTGATGTCTTCTTGCCTAATGGCCCTGACAAGCCTCCAGTACAACATGGAGAAGCAGTGGTGAGATAGGTAACCTGTCTTGTTCCTGCTCTTAGGTGAGTTCTTTTATCTTAAAAACTCTATTTTGTCCTCAATTATGGCTTCTGCTCCTTCACCCCTTTTGGAACTGCTATTATTGAGAAGTTGGGCCCCTTGTCTCATTTTGTCAAAATGATAATTTCCATTTCCTCCTATTTTACTCTGCTTTGTGAGGGAATTTTTTTTTTTCATTTGATCTTCTAGGTCCCGGATCAAAACAATGGCCTGCAGGCCCAATCCAGCCTGCCTCTTATTTTTATAAACAACATTTATTGGAGAACAGTCATGTCCATTCATTTACACGTGGCCTATGGCAACCTTCAAACTGTAAGGCCCCATGGAATAATTATAAAAGAAACTGAATGGCCTGCAAAAAGCCAAAGACATGTACTCCCTGGCCCTCTGCAGAAAGTGTGCCAACCGAGTTTAGATCAGTGTGTTTTCTGTTTCTCACTGCCCCTAATTAAAGTTTATATTAAAAACATGTACTGTTTTTAAAACAGGCCTTCCAGCCCCACGTGGGAGTGAGTTCCATCGGCCCCCACAAAGGCCTGGCTGTCAGGGTGTCCAAGGCCGAGACCAGTGTGAGACAGCCAACAGGGAGAAGTGACCAGGAAGTTCTTCCCCAGGGCTGACACCCCTCCCCCTTCTCACTGCCCCTAATTAAAGTTTATATTAAAAACATGTACTGTTTTTAAAACAGGCCTTCCAGCCCCACGTGGGAGTGAGTTCCATCGGCCCCCACAAAGGCCTGGCTGTCAGGGTGTCCAAGGCCGAGACCAGTGTGAGACAGCCAACAGGGAGAAGTGACCAGGAAGTTCTTCCCCAGGGCTGACACCCCTCCCCCCCACCTGATGACTGAGGCTGGGATACTAGAGTAGTGGGGGGGGTGGTTCTTTCTGAGGTTGGGGTGGGCGTGCATCCCTTCCCAGAGTCCTGGGCTCCTGGGAAAGGGCATAGGCTCCTGCAGAGTCAGCAGCTCCCTCTCTTCTGGGCTCCCCGATGGCCGATGGCCGGGAGGCTGGCCTGAGGCATGCAGCGCACTTAGTTTTCTTACTTAATGAAGTGGGAACACTCATGGAGTCTGAGACGTTAGGACCTGGCTCCAGACCCCTCCAGAAAGGCAGGCCTGCTCCAGCCTGGGACTCAGCCCTCCTCCTATTGCCAACAATGGCACCAAGAAGTTGCCATCTGCTGGGCGAGCGCCCAAGGTCCCCTCCACATCTGGCCGAGCTTCCCCTGGATTGGCCCAGGTCTTGGAGTTACCCCATCAGGAAACTGGGGTCGCTCCCCCCAGTATGGCACTAGCAGGCTCCTTTCCCAAGAGCCTCCTGAGTCTTCAAAGTGGGTGAACCTTACGGAGAGTTGTATGTTGAGCCAAAGAGCCCATGACACGGAGTGAAATGAGCAGTGCCAGCTGTGACCCATCCTCAAGCCTGAGGAAGGCAAAATGGCTGGAAGCTGTTTATATCTCCTGCCAGATGGAGCCAGGACACAGGCAGGAACTCCCACCTCTACAGGTCACGCCTGTGCACACAGGCTGGTCCGACCCCCGCAGGCACCTCCTCGATGAGGATGGTGCTTCAGCAGGGTGTCTCCGGCTCTTCTTCGCAGGGGGGCAAAGAGGAATAAAACATGCTTGCTGCCCTCATGAAGTTCCCAGGCTGGTGGCAGAGCCAGCCACTAAGACCGTCGTGGCAGAGAAAATGGGCTGAGCCCAAAGCCCCAAAGCCACGTGGAGAATGGTGCATGCGGGGGCTCAGGGTTCCAGGAGCAAGAACATGGGGGTGGGGTCTTTAAGTGATTTGCCATGTAGACTAAGGCAGTGGCCTGCCTGGGTGGGAGAGGAGGCACAAATGTGTAGGTGCTCAATAAACACTGAATGAATGAATGAATGAATGAATACAAATTGTGTTGTATTTCCAGAAAACAACTGTTGTGTCAAAGTCACTGACTTCGGTGAGCTATTTTTCAAATCCAAAAACTGGTGACCTCCACAAACAAATCATTTAGGGGCCACATATTCCCCCAAAATGTTTTCTTTTTATCAGAAGAATGGAACACATGAATTCATGTGCTTTTTAAGGAAAAACGCCTTTATTCAGTAAATGGAAACGCGCTAAAAAGACATGTTCCAAAGGATGCATCGTTAAGGGAAAGGGGGTGGGGACATGAGTGAGGTGCTGGAGAAGGGCGGACGGGCTGGTCTTAGGGAGCTTGCTTTGTGCTGATTCTCAGCAGGGCCCGCAAGACAGAATCAGGTGTCCCCTCTCAAATGAGAACGGAGGTTCAGAGAGCTCTGCAGCTGGGTCTGCGCGCTCTCCCCTCCTTGGGCTGGTTAGACGGGTGCCCACATACAGTGCGATTAAAACTTCGTGGCCCATGCGCAGAAGTCGGTATTTTGTGGAAGAGCCACACTCAAGGGGCCAAAGAGCCGCATGTGGCTCACGAGCCGCAGTTTGCCGACCACTGTTCCAGGGGATTGGTAGGTAGCAGGAAAGGGTGATGGAGGGGGTGGGTACGTACCCCTTGCCTTTGGTGCTAGTGTTAGATAGCAACTCTACCATCAATATTTCCCAGCAAACCTTCATCCAGTTACCGGATAGTAACAACCTGTCCGACTCCAGGCCAGCAGGGAAAGTGGCTGACTGAAGGTCAGAGTGGGCCACGAGCTTCCACAAACCAAGCTGGGAATACACAGGCCAATATCCCAGGGAATCTTCTCGGAGAACTTCGAGATGCACTGGCCAGGGGTAACCCTGACTCTGCAGAGCACACCGACATGACACCAAGTGACCTGGGCTTGTCCATCTTAGTAATTTTTAGGGCTGAACAACTCTCTTCTGATTGGTCAAGAAGGACCAATCTGGACCCTTGGGAGAGAGGGACAAATCCGATTAGGAGGGGCTGATGCCCTCTGGGGCTGCTGCCAAGACTAGGGAACCAAGGTGCCCTTCCGAGTTTAAAGATTCAGGTTCAAACCATCGGGCGAAGGAATGTGGAGATGCGACGACAACCCTTCACTAAGGAACTCTGACAGGTAGATGGTGAGGGAGGCGGATAAACACGTAGAGACCAACCTGCAACACCCGGGAATGATGTGCCACCGCAGACAACCAATGGGTGGGCGCTAGGATGCTGAGTCAGAAGAACCTTGGCGGGAGAAGTGGCCCCACCGCTTCCTTACCGTGGGCAAAACCACAGCACTCACAGCCTCTTCTCCATCGGTGCCCACCTGCGGGTGGCAGGCCCTGCCACACGCCAGACAGCTTCTTATTGAAAGGTAGACGTGATGTCCATGGTGCTGTGACAGAGGGGAAGGGGTCCACCTGGATAGGGGAAGTGAGACCCTGCGGGTTCCGGTTTCCAGCCAGCTACGAGAAGCGCTCACCTTTAGGAAGGATGGGGATTTAACAACCAGAGAAAACCGGTCTGACCTACTTGGATGTGATTTTTCACAGGTTTGGGGCGTTAGGTGGGGCTCTTGCTGGGCCGCGGGAAATCCTTCCGGAGCTGGTATTTCCCCAAAAGCTGCGACTCCCAGTCCCAGCCGCGGCTCTTTATTTAGAAAGAGAGGTGTCAGGAGTCGGTGACCTCGACGCTCCTTGAGGGGCACGGCATTCACCGGCTTCCATCGGTGCAGGAGCTCCCAGCGCGGGGAGGGGCACAGCGCTCCACGTGCAGGCCCAAAGGCCCACTTCCTTTAGGCCCCGCCCCACCATGGCTTCGCCCCACCCGCGACCCCACACCTCCTGTATCCGCCCCTAAGCCCCGCCCCTCATCGCTCACCCTTTACCCAAAGTCCCGCCCC
>NW_006293007.1:1753807-1755452 GCF_000327345.1 Myotis davidii
CCCCTCCGGGCCCCGTCTCTCGGGCTGGCGACCCCTGGGCCACGCCGCCCGCTGCTGGCGCTCAGAGCCGCCTTCGGCTTACTTGTGAAGGGCTGCTTTCTTCTTCTCCCCTGCCTCGTCCCCTTTTCCTTCCCTTCTGAACCCCCATAAAGTGCAAGACCTAAATTGTGGGTCTCGCCCAGCCGGGGGTCTGCTGGTCATCAGGTCGGGAACTAATTCATTGCCAGCAGCCGGAAGTCCCGCTCCAGAGGCAGCCCAGCCCAGACGTGTGGGAGATAATCACTCCCTTGCTTTTGTGTGTGTGTGTGTGTGTGTGTGTGTGTGTGTGTGTGTGTGTGTGTAATTTTACCTGACACGTGCGCCATAAAAACTAGAGTGTCTGTAGTTTCACTTCTTAGCCATTTTGTGAACTTTATTTAAATGAAATAATACAACCTGTATTCTTTTGTGTCTGGCTCTCTCACTCAAGATGTTGTTGGAATGCATTTATTCTGTTATAGTTCATTTTTATTGCTCTACTAGAGGCCCGATGCTCGAAATTCGTGCAAAGGGCTCAGCCCTCGCAGCTGTGGCATCTGGAAGGTCGTTTGGCTATCCGGTCTAATTAGCATATTATGCTTTTATTATTATAGATAGTATTGCATTGTATTAATGCACCACGAGCTAACTTTTGGCTATTAATGCTGCCATGACTACTCTTATGTGTCTCCTGGTGCATTCGTTTCTCTTGGGTGTATACCTAGCAGTGGAATTTCTAGCTCACAAGGTATGCATTATCTTTAACTTCAGTAGCTAATACTGTTCCAAGTTGTTAAAGTGTTTTTACAAATTTACACTCCTGCCAGCAAGTGTGTGAGAGTTCTTGTGCTCCACACCCTTGTTTACACTTGGTATTGTCAGCCTTAAATTTTAGCCATCCTGGTGAGTGGTTTTAAATTGCAGTTTCTTGCTGACTAATGAGGTTGGATATCTTTCATGTTCATTTGGTGTCCGCTTCTATGAAGTGCCTGTGCACATGTCTTGCCCAGTTTTCTTTTGGGGTTTACGTGTCTTTTTGTTCCTAATTTGTAAGAGTTCTGTTTGTAGATCAAGACGATAGCTTCCTGCCCTGCCAGTGAGGCTCAGTGGTTGAGTATGGACCCATGAATCAGGCGGTCAGGGTTTGATTCCAATCAGAGCACATGCCTGGATTGCAGGCTTGGTCCCCCTAAGCCTTTCAGTGATTCTCTCTCATCATTGATGTTTCTGTCTCTCTCCCTCTCCCTTTCTCTCTCTGAAATCAATAAAAATGTATTTTTTTAAAAAGATAGTTTTCTATAACATCTAGAAATCTTACTGTTTTGTCTTTCAAATTAAGATCTATAGTCCACTTGGAATTGATTTTTGTGTAACTTGTGAAAGGGGGTTCAAATTTTATTTCTTATCAGCACCACTTATTGAGCATGAAAGGTTCGGGGTTGGGCTGTGGTCACACAGAACGGACTCAAGGTTTAGTGTAATCACAATGATGTTTATTCGAGGCAGGTGGTCTGAGTCGAGAAAGAGCCAGCGGTGAATTGGGGAGGGAGCAAGCTTTTTATGTGCTCTGGAGAGCTGCAGACTGGGCTTCGGCTTGACCCAGGTATCAGGACCCCCACCCCCCCCC
>NW_006293007.1:1755489-1765187 GCF_000327345.1 Myotis davidii
TCCCAGTTTTATGGCCTTGCAGGCACCAGATGTCCTTTGGGGGGGCGGGGGGGCTGTGCAGGGGTGATGGTCTTAAGGAATTCCTGTAAAATAACCATTCAAGGGGAGCATGTTGTGCAAGGCTTAGGCCAGCGGTTCTCAACCTGTGGTTCGCGACCCCTTTGGGGGTCAAACGACCCTTTCACAGGGGTCGCCTAAGACCATCGGAAAACACATATATAATTACATATTGTTTTTGTGATTAATCACTATGCTTTAATTATGTTCCATTTGTAACAATGAAAATACATCCTGCATATCAGATATTTACATTACGATTCATAACAGTAGCAAAATTACAGTTATGAAGTAACAACGAAAATAATTTTATGGTTGGGGGTCACCACAACATGAGGAACTGTATTAAAGGGTCGCGGCATTAGGAAGGTTGAGAACCACTGGCTTAGGCTAACAGAACAAGCTTTCCCCTTGACATTGGTTAGATTTTGTAAGGCTCAAGCCTTGTGTTCTCCAGTGAACCCTTTCAGAGCAGTGTTTATCAAAAGGGTCATCTTTTACCCATAGCTCTGCCTTGCACATTTGTCATCTTCCATATGGGGTCATTTTCTTTCCGCTGGAACTATACCCTTAGGATTTCTTTAGTGCAGGTCTGCTGGTGACAGATACTTACAGTGCTTATTGCCCAATGTCATTATTTAGCCTTCAGTTAAAACAAAAAACAGCTTTATCAGAGTCTAACTGACATACTATGAAATTTACCCATTTAAAGTGTACAGTTCAGTGGTTTTTAGTGCCCTGGTCCCTGAGTCTCAGTTCGTTGGGCATCATCCCGTGCACTAAAGGGTCACTGGTTTGATTCCCATTTGGGATATTATTTTAAATAAAGTGTACAGTTCAGTGGTTTTTGGTATTTTCAAAAAATTATGCAACCATCACCACAGTCTAATTTGAGAACATTTTTCTCCGTTTTTGAATGGTTTTTTAGTAGTTACAGAATTCCTGATTTGCCACTGTTTCCTTTTAGCACTTTAAATATATTATCTCTGACTTGGATTATTTCTGTTGAGAAGTCAATTGTCTGTTTTAATCAGGTTGTTTTTTAAGTGTTTTCCTTGTGTTTGGTTTTCAACAATTTTTAAAAATATATAATTAAGATTTTTAGGGCTTCTTGAATCTGTGGCTTCATGTCTTTCATTATTTTGTGAAGTCATCAGCCATTAGGACTTCAAATATTGTTTCTGCCCAATTCTCTCTTGAGTTTCCTTCTGGGACTACAATTATACATGTTAGAACATTTCGCTGTATCTTCCGTGTCTCTTAACCTTTCTTCTATGTTTTCTGTCTGTCTTTCTGTCCTTCATTCTGATAATCCCACTTACCTCTTCCTCATCCACTATGAATAATCTGCTATTAAACCTATCAATTGAGTTTTTAATTTCAGGTACATATTTTTTATTCTTTAATTTCTACTTGTTATTCATTTTATAGTTTACAGTTACCTGCCAAAACACTCAATCTTGTCTTTTATCTCCTTGACTACAGAATGTATAATTAAAGTTTGATTATGGTAGTATGTGTGAGTCGTTTCCAGTGTCTGCTTCTGTTGGTTTTTATTCCTTTTGTCTTGTCTTATGCCTTGTTTTGTTTTATAATTGTGTGCTGGACATCATATTTGCAAAATTGTTTGTGGAAATAATTAGAGGCTGAAGATGATGTTTTTCTCTTTTAGTGAGAACTCACATTTGCTTTTGTCAGGCAAGTGGGGCACGTAAGATCTGGAGTCACTTCAGTGTAGTCGCAGTCACAGGGACTGAGATGTTTCTAAGCGGAGCCGCAGTCCTTGTGAGAGCCAGACCATTCTGTCCAGCCTCCTAGTGTCCAATTCTTCCCAGCACCTTCACCCCCAACCCAACACCCAGCCTTTAGCATTCACCTTCCCCCGCTCCCCCCCACCTCCGCCAGGAAAAGTAGCCCCCAAAACTGCGTTCACCTCCCGGAGTCTCTGACATGCCTTCCTCCCTGAAGCCTCCAAGCAGATATTTTTTCTATTTCTAGTTCTCTGTTCAGGTTTACTTAGTCCATGGTTACTGGAAATAAGAAGCCCTGATGTTTGCATTTTCAGGGGCAGTTTGAGTCTTTATTCAATTCTGGAGGAGATTTAAGTTGCTGGGCTTCAGAAGCTGCAGAGAATAATATTACTTTTTTCTTGTGTTCTGTTGGAACTATATTAGGTTGTCTCTGTCAGTGAAAAGATCTGGAATCAAGATAATTTTAAGAATACATTTTAGTTCCTCTTAATATCTAATTAATTGAAAATATGGTAATTTAATTCAGATTATTACTGTGAAGCAAAGGATTTTAGAAGTGGGTGCTTTCCTCTCTTGTTTCCATAGACCTATCTTTCTCCTGTCTTGATTTCCTTTATTATTTATTTGATAAAAATTACCGTTTATCTGGTCCTCTTGACTAGAACATTTAATTTTTTTATCAATGATAGTGGAATAGCATTCTTAGGTCCCATTCTTTTGGATCAGATTTTTTAAAAAAATACATTTTTATTGATTTCAGAGAGGAAGGGAGAGAAAGAGAGAAACATCAATGATGAGAGAAAATCATTGATTGGCTGCCTCCTGCATGCCCCACACTAGAGATCAAGCGGGGAACCTGGGCAGGTGCTCTGACCAGGAATCGAACCGTGACCTCCTGGTTCATAGGTCAGTGCTCAACCACTGAGCCACGCCAGCTGGGCTGGATCAGATTTAAAAAAAAAAAAAAAAAAGACATGGACATAGAAATGAAAGTTCTTAAATTTTTTTTCCAAAATGAGTCAGTCAGTTCTTTTTCAAGTCATTGGTTTTTTACACATTTTTTAAATGCTGCTGACAGTTTAACATGATTTTCTGTTGCAGACTATTTATAGTTAAACATCTATATAAGTATATTTACATGGACCTCAAATACTTGGCTCTTTCAAATGGAACCAAAATCAAGGGAGTCTATTCATTATGTCTGTTCATCACGTCTGTTGTCAGCATTTGGATGCGTATAAACAATTTGTCTTATCCATGAAAAGCACTTTTCTTTTTGTTCAATCCTGAATTTTTAAAATGAAAATAACACATCATTTTACCTAGGTAACCTTGGTTACCTAGATGTGACCCAATGATAAAGGTCTAGATTAATGTAATCTCCAAACTCTCCCTTCGAAGGAGTGTCTCAGAAAGGCATTGGCTGCAGATGTATTCTTTTTTTTTTTTTTTTTAAATATATTTTATTGATTTTTTTACAGAGAGGAAGGGAGAGAGACAGAGAGTTAGAAACATCAATCAGCTGCCTCCTGCACATCTCCTACTGGGGATGCGCCCGCAACCCAGGTACATGCCCTTGACCGGAATCGAACCTGGGACCTTTCAGTCCGCAGGCCGACGCTCTATCCACTGAGCCAAACCGGTTTTGGCGGCTGCAGATGTATTCTAACCAATAAGCTGAACACTTGTGAAACTGGTCCATGTTTTAGCAAAAAAGTCCTGTTAAATCAGTTACTCAGATAAGAAAGGCTATGTCTGCCCTGATCGGTGAGCTAAGTGGTTAGAGTATCGGTCCACGCACCGTAGGGTCTCGGGTTCAATTCCCAGTCAAAGGCAGGTACCTGGGTTGCAGGTTCATTCCCTCCCGGGTTGAGGCATCTGCAAGAGGCAACCAACCAATAAGTCTCTCTCACATTGATCTTTCTCTCTCTCTCCCTCCCTCCCTTCCACTCTTACCTAAAAGAATTCTATCAGGTGAAGATTTAAAAAAGAAGAAGAAGCTGTGTCTGAAGTTTTCATTATTTTCTAGTCTACTGCCTGAATTCTTTTTGTAATAGACCTTTATCTTCTTTCAGAAATCATTTTTGAGGGTTTACTGTTCCATGGTACTGGATTATATGGGTAAGGAGGTGGAAGGAACCAGACCTCCCTCTCCCCCAAATATCCCCCATCCCTAAAAGATTCACAGATATTTACTGAATCCCTTTCTGCATCCCTTTTCTACCAAAACATCAAGAAACCCCACATACACAGTATATGAATATATTTGTTTATATACTTTAGTCATTTGTTGATAACAGTCTCTTCTGTGAACATTCCTACTATCTCCCTTTTATCTTTTAAATATTTGATATAAAGAAGTTTGAGAGTTTTATGTCATTGAATAATTTTCTCTGTGATTCCCCCCCCCCCCCATCATTTCCTATGTTTAGGACGGAATTCTTCTAGAAGATTGGTTACGTATTAAGTTGTTTTTCTGTTTTACATGTAAGAATTTTTTAAAGTTATTTTTATAATTGGAATGAGATAAAAGTCAAAATTACATTTTTCTTCAAAATTGCTGATCAGATACTTGATTATATCAGTAGATACCTGGCAGCAATATCTGCCATGTTTTCTAAGTTGAATGGCTGTACAAACACCTGGATCCCAAAATCCTCTTCAGGGGTGGATAGTCGCAGCTGGTAACATCTGAGTGAGGATCACCTCCAATCCTCAGAAAGCTTACCTGCCCCCATCAAACCCAGCCTTGTTTAGTAAGTCATGGCCAGACTAGCATATTGGAGGTCCGGTAAGGTGCCAGGGGACTCCCTCTTCTGGGCCAAGGGCACTTCATCAATCTTGGAGTAACTACAGAGTGCAATATGATTGCAAGGTACAGTATAAGTCACACAGGCACAAACACATCCCTTGTTGATCACCAGTAGCCTGCGCTAACAGCTGGTCCAAGTACATTTCTGAACTTAGTGCTGCAGAATGAGGGAGGGGGGAGCATCCCTCCAGATGTCTTTAGAAGTCACAGCAGGAAGGCCAGCTCCAGGGGCTATGGGACTTGTGTGTGTGCATCTTTCTAGGCTCTCTTCTGTTCTGTCTGCCTGTTTTTAGGCCACTGTCATTACTGTATTTACCTTGTGGGTAATGATTTTTAATTTGAGCGACTTCATCCTTTTATTTTAAAGCAACGGTTCTCAACCAATGGGTCGCGACCCCTTTGGGGGTCGAACGACCCTTTCACAGGGGTCGCCTAAGACCATCAGAAAACACATATATAATTACATGCTGTTTTTGTGACTAATCACTATGCTTTAATTATGTTCAATTTGTAACAATGAAAATACATCCTGCATATCAGATATTTACATTATGATTCATAACAGTAGCAAAATTACAGTTATGAAGTAGCAATGAAAATAATTTTGTGGTTGGGGGTCACCACAACATGAGGAACTATATTAAAGGGTCGCGGCATTAGGAAGGTTGAGAACCACTGTTTTAAAGTAATGTCATTTTGAATCTTACTGGTTTGGTTGTTTGTGTCTAGTTATGTAAACCAAAAATTTAGACCTAGTTTATAATTGTACATAAATAAGCTACATGAAAATAAATTATGTCAGCATTGTTTCACATAAAGATTGCTTCCCTTTAAAGGGAACATGTATACTACCCAGGCTTCAACCTTGCGGTGGACTGTACGCTTGATGACTCCGGGTTATCGGGTGAGCAGCAGATGTGCAATAGTCACGCACTGGCAACTGAGCGAGGAGCACATCCAGCACTCGGGGTTGGCGCCGGAAGGGCTCTGGTCCCTCATCAAGGGCACCGTTTTCTCTTTCCTAACCCAAAAGGAGGAGATCCCCATAGAAATAATTCTGGAGGCAATTTTCTCTTTTAAAAAATAATTTTTTTCTGATTTAAATGAAATATATGTTGAATGTAGAGAATTAAAAAACATAGAAAGGTATAAAGAAGGAATTGACCCTGGTCAAGTGCATGGCCAATGCTCTGTCCACTGAGCCAAACCGATTAGGGCATAAGTCACCACTTTTTTAAAATCAGTATTGATCCTGCTGGTTAGGGATAATCCCGTAAAACGGGTGATTTAGTTTCTTTAATTTTTTTCATTAAGTGTAACATTTTTACAAACTTAATATTGTACTAAGCATTTGCAGTGGAAATTTTACATTTAACATGTATGCATTTCCTTGTCATAAATATTCTTTGAAAACATTTTAAATAGTTGATAATGGTCTATCACATGATATACCATAATTTATTTACCAGTACCCCAGTTTTAGGATAGTTAGCTTGTTTTGAGCAATCCATCATTGAAAATACCTTGATGGCCCTAACCGGTTTGGCTCAGCGGATAGAGCGTCCACCTGCGGACTCAAGGGTCCCAGGTTCGATTCCGGTCAAGGGCATGTACCTTGGTTGTGGGCACATCCCCAGTAGGGGATGTTTCTAACTCTCTATCCCTCTCCCTTCCTCTCTGTAAAAAATCAATAAAAAATATTTTTTTTTTAAAGAAAATACCTTGATGGTAAATGTCTGTGTACATACATCTCAGCATGCTTCTCTGATTATCATCTTAAGGTAAATTAGCAATATGGTATTATTACTGATGCCAAAGGCTATAAACATTTTTAAAGTTATTGATGCATATTGTAAGAATGTTAAATTTAAACAAAGAAGAGAGAAAGAAAGAGATAAAGTTAATGAAAGGAAGTTTAATCCTGGTCTTAACTTAGAGGTCCCCTTTCCCTCCACCCCCACCCCCCAAAAAAAGGCAAAGGAAGGACTAGGAAAGGATTCAAAAGAAGGAAATGGCGTGGCTCCCTGTGCTCACCAGTGGAGGGAGCCCTGTTCCTGAATTCTCCAGCTGCTGTGTTTGAAGATGCACTGTCTTTATCTTTAAGGCCCTGTGAAAGACATCATCTACTCCTTGCTTTGGAGATAATGTAGCTGTGAATGAAGTTTGTGTTTGTTATAACTGATTTAGGTCACATTTTGCCCCCTGTATTCTAAACAGGCTGGGTTTTAGAGTCAGACAGACCTGGGTTCTGCCCCGGAGCCACTCCTTAAGGCTGGCTGACATGGAGCAGATTTCTTAACCTTCTCAAACATAAGTCAGAAGGTGTGTGAGAGGCTCCTAAATCCAAGCCTTAGGTGGGCTGTCCATTGTCTCTAAGGATACTCAGAGCATGTGTCTTTAGGGCTCTTCGCAGAGCTGCTCCGCCTTCACAGGGTTTTGTGAGGGTCAATGAGGACACCTCGAAGGTTCTTGGCTTATAGTGCTCCGTAGAGGTTAGTGATCTACCTCCCCACCCCAGTCTGTGGTGTCTGTGAGGAAGGAAAACCTGGCACGATTCTGATTGCAAATATTCTGCCCTTTCGTCAGATCACTGTATGACTTTCTGATCATATGTGATCATTAGTATTTGGCTTAGAAATCACAGCTGCTATTGATGCTTCGACTTCTAAAAAAGATTTGGGGACATTCTAAGAGACACAAAATAGAACTATTGAAATAAAGACAAAACTGGAGGCATGCTACTTTGGGGTAGAGATCATTGTACCAGAGTATTTAGATTAAGAAATTGTTACTGTGTCCACCCGGTGTGGGTCAGTGGTTGAACATTGACCTATGAACCAGGAGGTCATGGCTCTATACCCAGTCCGGGCACATGCCTGCGTGGCAGGATCAATCCCCAGTGTGGGGGGTTCAGGAGGCAGCGATCGATGATTCTCATCATTGATGTTTCTCTCTCCCTCCCTCTTCCTTCCTCTCTGAAATCAATAAAAATAAATTTTTTAAAAAAATTAATGTAGTTGAGTGCACTTAGCTGTGAAATTCATGGAAGCCATGGGAAAAGGGGAAACGTGCGCCGATGTGTGTGTTTCTCATTCTAGAGTAAAACAGACATGCCTTTGTAAAGCTCCAGAGACACCTTTTCCCGTATCTTTGGAGACACTGGACAGCTTACCTTACAAGAGCTTACGTGAGCTTGGAGTTGGAAGCCTCTTACACACCTGCTCCATCCTCTCCCCCTTGTGATATATTTGCCCTAAGTCCCTTCCTTCAAGGCTCCCTCCACCCTTAAGCCTTCTCTTGGGTCTGCCCTCCACTCTGGCCTCTTTGAGGAACTGTGTCTACCGCTCTGGTCTTCTCTTCTCTGTTCTCTCCGGGAATCCTTAAGTAAGAAAAGATCTAATGGACTAACTCATGCGTTGACCAAAGTCCACCTCCTTTTCCTCTCACCTTGCTAACTTCTTAGCCTTCAAATCTCAGTTAAATGCCACCTCCTCAGAGAGGCAGTGCGTGGCCCCTAGGCTGCCTGAGGGCCCTTCCCTGTTATTTGTCCCTATGGCATCTCACATTTCTTCTTCTATAGCTCTATTTGTAATTACACTTTCTCTCCTGTATTTCATAAAGGATTAGGCCATATCGATCTCTGTTGGATCCCTAGAGCTTAGCACTGTGCCTGGCACTTGCTAGATGCTTAGTAAATATTGACACTGGCGCCGAAACCGGTTTGGCTCAGTGGATAGAGCATCAGCCTGTGGACTGAAGGGTCCCAGGTTCGGTTCCGGTCGGGGCATGTACCTTGGTTGCGGGCACATCCCCAGTGGGGAGTGTGCAGGAGGCAGCTGGTCGATGTTTCTCTCTCATCGATGTTTCTAACTCTCTATCTCTCTCCCTTCCTCTCTGTAAAAACTCAATAAAATATATTTTAAAAAAATATATTGACACTGGCGCCGTAAAATGGACTGTAAATCATGCCATTCTTTCTGCTTGGCCTGGGTCCTTCCAGGTGCAACATTCTGGGCAGCCACCCCAAGCAGTTGAAGCTGGCATCCAGGATGAAAGCTGTTTCATTACCTGCTTAGTGGATTAATGCACTGCTGGGGGGACTGGGCTTTTGTCTGTGTTTCCATACCGCTGCCCTGAGGCATGATTTGGAGGGTGTTTTTCTGTTATTTCTCTGTCAGGGCATTATCTACTGTAACTCTCGGTGTTCCAGGTGTTTCTCAGACTGTGTGCCTAAGAGTCACTGTGTGTATGTCCTTCCAAAATGCAGATCCCAGGTCCCGTTGCCAGAGGTGGAGGAAGCTTTTTAAAAGCTTTTGTTCTCTTTTTAATAATAGACTTTATATTTTAGACCAATTTTAGATTTACAGGAAAATTGAGCAGATACTACAGAGAGTTTCCATACTCTGTCCCAAATATACAGTTTCCCCTGTGAACATCTTACATAGGAACATTTTTTATACTTAGTGAACTAATATTGATAATACATTATTATTAATCAAAGTCCATCCTTCACTCAAGTTTCCTCATTTCCTTTTTCTGTCCCAGGGTCCCATCTAGGACAGCACATGACAGATAGTTGTTATACCTCCTTAGGCTCCTCTTGGCTGTGGTCCTTATCCAGACTTTCCTTGAGTTTGGTAGCCTCAACAATTCGGAGGAGTGCTGGGTAGGCATATTGTGGGGAGCCCCTCGTTAGAATTTCTCTTGTGCCTTTCTCATGATTAGACTGGGGTGATACGTTTTAGGGAGGAAGACACAGTGATGAAGTCCCATGCATCACATATAGAGAGAGAGATACTATCACAGGACTTATGACTGTTGAGGTGTCATCACTATATAAAGTCACTCATTTATCCCCCCTTTCATATTGTCCTCTTCCCAGGAAAGTCTCTACTCACAGCCCACTCTCGGGGAGTAGGGGAGCATGCTATCTCCTGAGGAACGCTTTCTAAATTTTAATAGCAAAGTCTTTATTTTTCTGTGTATTAGAAACATTAGTGTGTTCACTCCACTAATTTTAACTGGATTCTCCAGAAAGCTGTACCCCTTCTTTGTCTGGTCTCATTCTGCCTTTCCTT
>NW_006293007.1:1765219-1786081 GCF_000327345.1 Myotis davidii
GAATGGGGAGGGGAGTGGGGCTGAGGAGGAAGAGCCGGTACAGGTGTCCGTTATGGGTGAGGACCGATGTTCAGGGAGAAAGGGAGAGCATCTCTCCATACTGCCGTCTCATGTGACAAAGGATTGTCCTCACTGTAGGAGTTCCCAAGTGGGTTCTGAGAGGGCTCGCATGGCATCCCCTGGGCAGCAGGTCAGAGCCTGGGCAAACTGGTTCTCAGAGGTGACGCCCAAATGATGCAGAAAGGATCCTTGATGCATGTGATTTTGTGGATATTATTACTAAAGAGAAAATAAGTAGATTTCTTTATCCAGTCTCTTTGATAGGGGCAGAAATAGGATATTGGGGTTCAGCTATAATTGTAAGAAATATCAACCATGCTCTGTTAACCGTAATTGTTTTGTTCTGATTAAAGAAAGCACATTCTAACCTGGCTGGGCGTTGCACCTGGGACCGGGGAACTCACTGGAAATTCGGCCGATTCTCATGGAAAGATTAACTCAACCTTGTTGGAAAAACCAAAGCTGCCAGCACTTTGAAGACCCCCCCCCCACCTCCTGCCTTTGCATACCCACAGACCTTTGCAAATTTCCAGCCTGCATTATCTGCTAACTCCCCATTTGGCATAACCTTTAGCCTACTTCCCCACGTAATCTTTGTTCTAACCAATATAAGCAGCTGGTTTATGGGCAGAGGCAGAGCAGATGTTTGTGGCTGACCTGCTGCTCCCATACTGCCTGCAGTATTGGAATAAATGCTCATATAGGATTCAACCCTGTCTCTGCTTAACTGGCTCAAGTAGTGACAGGCAGCATGGACCCATTGATCATTACTGCTTCTTCCTGGAAAGTTTTCTATGCTTCTAGGTTGAATTCACTTGTGTTTTTTCTGGTACTTGCTTACATAGTGGGGTGCTTGTTTATTTGTTTTCCTGATCCTTGTGGAATAAAATATATGGCTTGAAAGCTGGACCCAACTTTATCCTTTCTATCTAATTTTTCAGTTATCCCAATACCACTTATTACAAATTTCATTTTCGGCCCGGCTGGCGTGGCTCAGTGGTTGAGCATTGACCTATGAACCAGGAGGTTGTGGTTCGATTCCTGGTCAGGGCACATGCCAGGTTATGGGCTCAGTCCCCAGCGTGGGGTGTGCAGGAGGCAGCTGATCAATGATTCTCTTGCAGCATTGATGTTTCTATCTCTCTCTCCCTCTCTTTTCATCTCTGTAGTCAATTTTTTTTTAAATTTTAAAAATTCCATTTTCACCCTGGCTGGGTGGATCAGCTGGTTGGAGCATCATCCCATACACCGAAGGTTGCAGATTCGCTTCCGGCCAGGGCACATACCTAGGTTGCAGGCTCGATCCCGGTTGGGTTGAGTATGGGAGGCAACCAATCATTCTCTCTCTTTTTCTCTCCTTCTCTCCCTCTCTCTCTAAACTTAATAAAAATATATCCTCAGGTGAGGATAATAATAAAATTCCATTTTCTGGGAGCACCCTTCTAGTTGCTAGATGAGATGCTGCCCCATTCATGATTCGCTTCATAAAGCCAATTAGACCTTCACAGTCAATCAATTAAATCCCATTTTCTCCAAATGTTTTGAGATGCCGTCTTTTATCAATTCATTTGACCTATTTCTGGATTTTCTACTGTGTTTCATTGGTCTGTGTTTATTCATGTGCCAACATCTCACTTTTAATTAAAGAGGCTCTGTACTATGTTTTAATATTCAGCAGGGCTAATACTCTTATTGTTCTAGTGAGTTGATTTTAAAGAAAAAGGTTAAGTAATAGCATTTGTGGTAAATAGATATGACAAAAATTGTGAATGACCCAAGTTTGGTAAGTAGTACTTTAACCCAGAGGAACAAACCGAGAAGGGCAAGATGCAGGCATCTGTGGCCCCTTGGAGGGGGCGGGGGAATCTCATTTATGACTTGATGTCTGTGGCTTTTGAATTTGAATTCCAGGAGGCATGCTTGAGACTGGAGGTAACTCACGGGCCGGGCCTTTTGACCTTTCAGCATAGGATTGTTGGCACTGCAAGGTACCGCCTACCCATAGCCACCCTTCCCCCAAATTATTAATGAAACTACAGAATTGTTTTTGGAGGTTTTGACCTGTAAAAAAGTACCCATGGGTAAAGTCATAGAAAGTTAGATTCAGAAACTTAGAAGTCCTCTAAGTCCAGTGGTTTTTAACCCTCACTGGGCATCAGAAACATTTGAAAAGCCCTCTTCCCTGCCCTCCCTCCCCCCAGTGCCAGGGCCCTACCTCAGAGATTCCATTAATCTGGAGTGAGGCATCTTGTATTTTCAACGTCTCTAGGCTATTACATGTGCAGTCAGAGCTGAGGACTGCTGACCTAGTCCTGAGGTCAGGAGCAGGGCTGGTTCAACACCTAGCCTTGTACCTGGGGTGTAGGAAGTGCTCGGTAAATGTTTGTTGAATGATGTACAAGTCCCTCATCGCTCAGATGAGAAAACAGACTCCAGAGGTTGCTTGCCTCAGGTGCACAGACAGTGGGGTCATAGGGACATGACGGTCAGGTTCCTCGTCTCAGACTGGTCTTTTTTCACTCTCCTCCATCATGTTTCCTCTTCAGTTATGGGCAGAAATAGGCAAGAGCATTTGCTCTCTTGACTCATGTGTTGTCCATTTTTGCGGCCTTGACACCAGCTCCTACCCAGTACAGCAGAAACTTGGGCATGAGCTTTAGAAGGTGGTAAGATCATTGGACGAGGCTGAAACTGGTGGGGAGGCACAGGAAGCAGACATGGCTGTGCACCTGCTGTGTGAGCTGGAGGTTCCAGCTCTCGCATTTTTTTAATGGAGTCCCGCATCCCCATTTCCAGCAGTAAAGCGTGTTAGATTGTAGATCAGAATACATGATGACATTACTTTTTGATTAATGCTTTATTTCAATGGGAGAGGATGGACAAGTGACTCTGGCACTTGGCACCATTTCTTCCCATGAAGCTTGTCAGCTGAGAAGATGATTAGAGCTTTAAGCAGATTCATGGGACTGGGGGGATAAAATTTGGTGTTTAGGCCCTGGCCAGTGTAGCTCCGTTGGTTGGAGCATCGTCCCATCCACCAAAAGGTTGCCGATTCCATTCCCAGTCAGGAGACATACCCAGATTGTGGGTTCGATCCCCAGTTGGGGCACATACAGGAGGCAATGGACCGATGTTTGTCTTGCATGTCAATGTTTCTCTCTCTAAAAATAATAAAAATATAAAACATTGGGGGGTTGGAGAGGCCAGGGGATTGTCAAGGGTCATATATATCTTATATATATATATAAAACATGTCCTTGGGTGAGGAGGAAAAATAACAACTTGGTGTTCAGAACCTGCCAGGAGGAGCCCTAGTAAACACCCCAGGTTTGTCCGGAGGGCTCTGTGTAGGGACAAGGGTGAACCAGAAGTCGGCGGGCCCTCTCCAGAACTGGAGCACTGCTTTGAATCATCGGGTCTCTGATTACATTAAGGTGCCCTGGGGTTGTGTTTACCCCTGACCTACCTGCCCGTCAGAGCAAAAGAAAATCCTCTCTGGAGGAGCTGCAAGTTGTCTGTAGTTTTCAGATACCGCGAGCAGCACTCAGAAACGATCCCATCTCTGAGAAGATGAGACTTAACAAAAACCAGGAGAAAACAGACAACAGGAAATGATCAGACTTGGATTTTAAAAGGACTGAGAGCAGTATGGTTAAGGAAATCAATTGTGTGGAACCCTTTCTTGCTCACCACGGCCATCCCAGCTGAGAGGCTGACCAGCCTTCAGACAAGAGTGTTCATAGTGTGTGGTGGACATGTGTGACCAGGCGTGTCTGCCACGGGTGCTCGGTGTGTTTGCACGGCTGTAAACATTTTGCTTAGTCCCCTAGTGGGTAGTTTAGAGGTTGGGACAGGAGATAAATTGGAGTGATGATTGCAGGCTTTTAGATCTTTGAATAGGAAGAGCCCCCTTTGACCTT
This sequence comes from Myotis davidii, assembly GCF_000327345.1. NCBI lineage: Eukaryota > Metazoa > Chordata > Mammalia > Chiroptera > Vespertilionidae > Myotis > Myotis davidii. Next base: position 1,769,200 of record NW_006293007.1, read on the forward strand.
ATTTTGCTTTTGTTTTTGAGAGAAGTGTACATTGTGATTGGTTTAGGCCAGCGGTTCTCAACCTGTGGGTCGCGACCCTTTCACAGGGGTTGCCTAAATACATCCTGCATATCAGATATTTACATTATGATTCATAACAGTAGCAAAATTAGTTATGAAGTAGCAACGAAAATAATTTTATGGTTGGGGGTCACCACAACATGAGAAACTGTATTAAAGGGTTGCGGCATTAGGAAGGTTGAGAACCACTGGTTTGGCAATGTCAACACATGTGGGTATTATTTTACACAACAAAGATAGTGTGAAATAGTTAATGTTAGCATAATTTCAGTAAATGAATACTTTAAAAACTTAAATTTACTACAGTAAACATGAATTTTTTTAAAGTGTAAACTTCTGTGTTATAAATACACTAGTGGCCCAGTGCATGAAATTTGTGCACTCAGTGGGGAGGTGACTCCCTTAGCCCGGCTTGCGCCCTCGCACTCCAGGAGCCCTTCCCTGCAGGGAGCGGGCCTAAGCTGTTAGTCGGACATCCTTAGCACTGCAGCAGAGGTGGGAGAGGCTCCAGCCACCACCACTGCACTTGCCTGGCTTTTGGGCTTCTGGCTGAGCAGCACTCCCACTGTGGGAGCGCACTGACCACCAGGGGGCAGCTCCTGTGTTGAACGTCTTCTCCCTGGTGGTCAGTGTGCATCATAGTGACTAGTCGTTTCGCCATTTTGGTTGATTTGCATATTACCCTTTTATTATTATATAGGAAGGATTATTTATGTATGTTTTCATGTATTATATTTGCTTAAATGTTTACTTGCAAGATGTATATTGAGTGCCTAGCATATGCAAGACAGTGGGGCTAGAGATAGAACTACAGACACGAGTGAGAGTTGGGCCTTAAGGAGTATAAAGTCCAAAAACGGGGGGGGGGGGGGGGGGGGCCAGACAAGAGGTCTGAGCAACACCGTTTTTTTTATTTATTTATTGCTGGAAGCCGGTCCATCCTTGCTGCTTGACACAGTCGCTGTAGGAAAGAAACATCTGCACAGCATATGTTTCAAGGGACCTGGCATATATAGCATACTGTTCTTAATATGTTTGCTCCCCTTAGCGCTGTATGTTTTAACCAAGGTCACCTCTCCGAGAAAGGTTGTTTCCCCAGGTAGGGATTTTTCCCTGAAGTCAGGGAGGGGATGAAACTCCTTAACTAAGTGACAGGCGGGTATCCTGGCTAGGCTGCTGATCAACTGAACGCTGTCTCCGTGTCATTCCTTCTTTGCCGACTCCGTCTACACCTTTGGGAACCCCTGGACCTGCTGGGGTTGGACCCCGGCAATTTATTTATTTATTTATTTATTTATTTATTTATTTATTTTTACTTAGATTGATCTGTGTTTGCGGCGGACGAGGCCAGGAGATGTTATCTTCTGCTCTGGGTCTTCCCTGCTGCACTTCTTTGACTTAGCTTATTCTTTCTTCCAGTTGGCTTTTCAGTTCCTTGAAGACCGTGGTCTTCAGAAAGGCTTGCCTCGCCTAACTTAAATGTCCTCCGTTCTTGCAGTTACTCGTGGTATAGCTCTAATTAGTGACCCTTTTAAGGACTTTCCTCTCAGCTCTGACCCACCGAAGCCCATTAGCAATGAAAACATTTAAATTCTCTAACTTTGGCTTACACACAGAAAGACGCCGGGCCTGGCAAACAAATGAAATCCTTTACAGAAATTAGAAACACACCACACCTTGAAGCCGGTGTGCCTGTGGACAGATCAAAATCAGATGTGTCCACTGGCATAGCTTTCTTGGACCAGCTGAGATGTCTAACTGAGCAGCTTTAGGGCACTGTTTATAAACACTTCCTTTCTGGCAAGAAGGGAAATGCTCCCCTGGATTTGTGTCACTATACAAAATAGAACTGTAAGCAGCAGAGTGAACCAGGGAAAGAAACCGTCCCCAACAGAAGAGCATCACTAGAAAGAGAACCAGGGTGGCACGCTTCAGAGTGCCAAGTCTATGGGTGACGAGGCAGCACCGCTGTGAACACACAGGTGCATAGTCATTCCCCGAGCATCTGCTGAGCTCACTCTGCTGATTCCTGGGCTCCCGTAGAAGCCATGGTTTCCTACACATATAGCGCAATTGCAGCATATCTAAAATGACTCACTACCTGCTGAATTTTCAGGCAACTGGCTTTTCACAAGGACGTCATTTTCCAATGGGGAAAATAGCCTTCCAACAAATGTTGAGACAACTGAATATCCACCTACCAAAGAATGAAGTTGAAGCACTACTCACACCGTATACAGAAGTTACCTCAAAATAGACAGTGAACTTAAATGTTAGAGCTAAAGCTTTAAATCTCTTACAGAGGAAATATAAGAGTGAATCTTCATGGCCTAGGTTTAAGCACCTGTTTCCTAGAAATGACACCAAAACAAATGATAAAAGAAAAAAATAAATTGGGTTCATGAACAGGTAGGAGGACAAGTGACTAAGACCTCTCATGGATGGCTGCTGCTGCGCTGGGACTTGGTAGGTAGCTGGTTAAATTTGGACCTAGAGTACTTTTTAAAAGATGTACACTTGATAGCATGAGAGAAATGAGCACTTGGTTATTTTCTAAATATCATTATGAAACCATTTAACTCTCCTACGATACTACTTTCCTTGGGTCCCACAGAAAATGCTGAACAAAGGGAAGAGAAAAGAGAGCGAAAGCAGGCAGGCGCTGATTGAACGGAACTTCAGGACCCACCGTATTACACCAGGACAGGGGCTTCCAAAGGTTGCATAGAGTGCACTAATGCAGCAGTGACCTAAGAAAAATGTCAGCCCAATCTCATTTTGATCAAAGGAGAAAAACATAGCACCTGTCTAGGGTCACACAGCTACTGTCAGAGATGGAACAGGATGGAGTCTCCTGATTTCTGAGGTGATGCTCTTCCTTCACGCCAGTGGCTCTCAAGAGTGGGGTCCATGAGCAGCCTCAGCATCACCTGAGAGATTTCTTATCAAAGATGAGAATTCTCAGCCCCTCCCCAGACTGAGTAGGAGACTTGGGGGAAATGGAGCCCAGCACTCTGTGCTTGGACAGGGTCTCCAGGGGCCTGTGTTGCACGGTCTGGTTTGAGGACCACTGGCTGCTCTAAGGACACCGGTGATTCTCAACAAGGCGGGGAGGGAGCATTCTGCACTAGAGACATTTTTAGCTATTGTAGCTGGGGATGAGAGAGTGCTATTGGGTTGAAGCCAGGGATATTGCTAACCACCCTGCTCTGTACAGGACAGCCCTGCACAGGAAACACTTACCTGGCCCCAGTGTTGATAGTGGGAGGTGCAGAAACCCTGCTCCATACCTGCTGCTGGGAGGGCAGAGGAGAGCAGAGAGTTGTCAGTGGCGCGCTCTCAGTGCCTGTCCCCTCGAGTGGAGGGTTAGTGCGCGCGCACACACACACACACACACAGAGTTATCTGCTGGGGCTGGAGCTTTTTGTAAGAAAGAATATATACACACTGCAAGACTCATGCAAATGGGAACTCTTCCAGAAACTAAGACGAAGTGCTATTTTGGATGAGAAAAAACACCACCCTTGTATATTTTAGTAGGAAGTCAGAAATAGAAAAAGCCTGAGTTTCAGAAATAAAATGTGAGAAAGAAAAACTAGCTTTTTGAGGAAACAAAATGCATTTACATACAGCAGGACTTCTCAAATTACAACTCTCATAGCCCCATGTTCATGCCATTGCTTTAGCATCGTCTCTGGCTCCCCTCTAAGTCCTTCTCCAGTCAGCAGATGTGTTGTGTGAAGGTTTTCCTTTTTAGCGTGGTTGCAGGCTGGTAACAGGTTGCGTGGTCGGGTTGGAACCCAGACTCCCTGCCTTCGGTTCAAATAGGGACAACTGTTCCCTTTGAGGGCAGCAGAGGTGCCTTTCGACATGTGTGGTTTTGATTTTAGGGATACACATTTATTCCTCTCCTTTACTTCCCTACCTTCAAAACAAAACACCTTCATTCCTGCCTTGCCAGTAGGTGCTAGGATTTCCCAGTGTTCATTCACTTGGTCTCTACTATGGCCTGAATGCTGTGCTCCATTCCCCCTCAAATTGGGTGTTTTGGAATCCTAACTCCCTATGTGATGGTGTTAGGAAGTGCAGGCCTTTGGGTGATTAGGTTATGAGGGTGGAGCCCCCTGAATGGGATTAATGCCCTTATCAAAGAGACCAGGCCACGCTCCCACGCCTTTCCAGGAAGTTAGGACACAGTGAGAAGTCTTCCACCTGGAAGGGCCCTCACCTGGTCTCAGACTTTCAGCCTCCAAACTATGAGAAATAACTTTGTGTATAATCCCCCGGTCTTTGGTATTCTGTTGTACCACAGCCCACATGGACTAAGACAGGCTCCATTTCTGAAGACTCCCATGGGACTAGTCCCCAGAAATTCCCTTCCTCACTTAGCTTCTCGAAAGACACCTAGCATGCCAGGGCCCTCGGAATCGAGTCATCTTTTCAGTTCTTTAGATCCCTTGATTTGTGCATCTGTTCATTCCAATTCCCAGTCTCTGTGGGAAATGCAGACTTTGAACAAGACATTCTCTGATTCCTCTTTGATATTATTGCACCTGGTAGTGTAGGTTGAGTATATATGTGACTCTGTTGTGGGTTTGGTTTGTGACTTTCAAGCAGGGTTATATTGGAAAGAAGGGGTGATGGGGTGGATTTGTGAAGTTAGGAAATTAGAGTTAATTGTGGTAACTGCCTCAGAATAGCTAGCGTCTGGCGGAGGGGACTCTGTGAATCAGCATCTATGAATCAGACATTCCCTTTCTCCTCCTTAAGGGACCCACATGTTCCTTTCTCCCCTTTAAGAGACCCGTGCATGTGATAATCAGAATTCAGAGAAATGTTGAAGACGAAGTTCTGGAAAACAGGGCCCCCCAAATTTCAGGCAGACTAAGCAGTAATTTAGAATCGACTTCATTCATTTGAAGGATTTTCAGAAATTAAGAAGATATAAATAAGGCAGAAGCAAAAATGGACCAGATAGGAAAGAACTTCTTCTTATGCAGTTCACTGGGATGGATCAGAAAGTTAAAAGGTACTTTAGGAAAAGTATCTAAAGCTTGGAGAAAAGGCAAAAAGATTATTGTGTGCCTTTCAGTATCATTCCGGAGCATTGTTCAGCAAGTCCAGCTAAGGCAGTGGTTCTCAACCTGTGGGTCGCGAACAATGAAAATACATCCTGCATATCAGATATTTTACGATTCATAACAGTAGCAAAATTACAGTTATGAAGTAGCAACGAAAATAATTTTATGGTTGGGGGTCACCACAGCATGAGGAACTGTATTAAAGGGTCGTGGCATTAGGAAGTTTGAGAACCACTGAAGGGATATTCTTGGAGATTACTTTTCTAAAGTTAAATGTTAACTTGTAGAAAATTGGCAAGTTACAAAAGATTTTTGTCCAGTGGCGATCTAAAATTGATTTCTGGTTAGTAGAAAAGATAACCTCAGAAGTTTTGGGTTAATTGCTCTGTGGTATATTAACCAGTTTTGTATCTAACTTTAAAGATTATCACAGCTTTCTTTTTGTCCACTGACTATGTGTGTTTCCGTATTACCTTTGTTTTTGTTTGTTTTTTAAATGTATCTTTATTGTTGAAAGTATTACAAATGTCCTCTTTGTTTGTTTGTTGTTGTTGTTTTCTCCGTTGACCCCTTCCACTCAGTCCCCGCCCCTCCCAGGCCTTCACCACTCTATTGCCTGTGTCCATTGCTCATGCATACATGTATATGATCTTTGCACCAGCCTTGTGTCCTGCTGGTTCCCTCACTAATGAGTTACATCAATCCTTGACACATTCATATTGTCTGTTTGTGTGGGAGTTATGTTTTTTTAATATATTTTATTGATTTTTTACAGAGAGGAAGGGAGAGATATAGAGAGTTAGAAACATCGATGAGAGAGAAACATCGATCAGCTGCCTCCTGCACATCTCCCACTGGGGATGTGCCCGCAACCCACGTACATGCCCTTGACCGGAATCGAACCTGGGACCCTTCAGTCCGCAGGCCGACGCTCTATCCACTGAGCCAAACTGGTTTCGGCTGGGAGTTATGTTTTTAAATTATATTTTAAAAGGATGAGTACCTATTGAGGAATAAGCATCTTAGGTGGCTAGGCTGAGAAGGGTTTGAGTAATTTGCCTTTAAGGTCATCTTAGCCCTGAATACCCACAATTATAGGTTTTTATCTAAATTCCTTCTTGGTCACTTGGATAGTAAGTTGCATTTATGGGTCATCTAACTATATGGCCCGGTGAATACTTAAAATTCCTGCATTATCAAGATCTCAGAGCCACGAAGTAGGAAAGGATAATTTCCTTTGTTGTTCATAATAGTACAATTATTTCTATATAAAGCACCTGTAATTTACAGAACGTTGGCACACCTGCTATTGTATTTGGCCCTCACAATTTCTTTGTGAGGGAGCAGGGCAGGAATGATTATCCACATTTTTAGGTGAAAAAGCTGAGACTCTAGACCAGGGGTTCTTAACCTTCCTAATGCTGCGACCCTTTAATACAGTTCCTCATCTCGTGGTGACTCCCAATTTCATTGTTACAAATTAAACATAATTAAAGCATAGTGGTTAATCACAAAAACAATATGTAATTATATATGTGTTTTCCGATGGTCTTAGGCGACCCCGTGAAAGGGTCGTTGGACCCCCAAAGGGGTCGCGACCCACAGGTTGAGAACCGCTGCTCTAGACTCTGGCAGATAAAGTCAGTTGCCAAAGGGCATTCGGCTGGTGAGGAGTGGCGCTGAGACTGCCCTGCTTTTCCCCTCCACACTCATGGACACCTCATGGCGGAACCAGGATTCGAGGGCGTCTTGATAAGAACAGTGAGTCGAAGTGGGACCACAACTTGAATACTGAGTTCAGACACGGTGCCTGCCGATGCACCATCTGGACTCTTGTTTCTGTGTTTGGAGTGTGTGGTCTGTTCCTGACTGTTGGCAAGGCCTGAAGTGGGCCTGAGTCTCCTTGGGCCTCCCTCCCCGCTCAGGGATAGAGTGGTGCGGACTCTCAGCGGGTGCCCAGGAAATCTTTCTTGATTGAATATGGGAATTTGCTTCACGTGCTTTTATCTTCTTGATTCTTCCTCTGTTCCTGATAAGATTTCCTTGGCCAGTTTCTGTGTATCTGAGTGACATTGGAGCAGCTGCATGTGTCTGTTCAGAAGGATCATCTGCCCTTTTATTGGATGCTTGCACCAGAAAGAGGACTGCTGGCCTAATCCAGTTTCATCTCTTTATGACATCTTCTCTCCCAATCAACAAACTGCTGATTCATTAATTCAGCAGGCACTTATTGAGTGATTTGGTGCTGGACCCTGGGATAGAATGAGGAAGATGAGAAAGGTCCTTACACTTCTTTGGCTTCTGGTCCTGGTGGTAGCCATAGCATTTCTGTTTAAATATTTTAACCTTTGTTCTGCTTTGCTAGTAATGTAAGAACCACATGAAACAACTGAGTTGTGAGGGAGACCATCTCTAAACCCTACCTACCTGAAACCCACCAGCTTCTTGCTTGTCTCCTGGTGCCACCAAGTCCAGACCCCGTCACTTCCAGTGACGGCTGCAGCGGCTTCTGACTGGTCTCGCGCTTCATTTTCCTTCCAGCGGTGAAAATCGGGTCATGTGACTGCCCTCTCAGACTCTCCAGGGCTTCCTGGCTGATAAAGCCCTGTTTAGCTCTGTCATATCTCCCTCCACTCTTGTTGGCTGCTCTAGGCCAACCACAGCACCGTAGGAGAGGGAGGGATGCCAGGCTGGTGCCCTCCCACCTTGGGCCTTTGTACCAGCTGTCTCCTCTGCCTGCAGTGATCTTTCCCTGATGTTTGCATAACTGTCCCCTGATCATCCACATCTCAGCTTAGATATCATTACCTGAGGGGCCTTTCCCATCACCTCTTCATAGCCCCAGTCACTCTCTGGCACATTGCCCTATTTTATTATCCTTTTCTCACCCATTTAGTCTCTGAGTTCCTTCCTTAGAGTGGATGTACTGAGAAGCTCAGGGTTTTCACTGCACCTAGAACAGTATCTAATACGGTAGCCCTTCGATCACTTGCCGAGTGAATGCAATAACCTGGGCAGCTATTTAGAGAGCACTTAATTTGGGGAGATAGACATGGACAGGAATGCAGAAATAATTAGCAGTAAACTCCTGCTTTGAGAAGTGGTAGACTGAAAGATGTATTGCAGTTGTATTTGCTTTATGGTAGAATGTTTTGGGGGGTTAGCTTTCAGTTAGTAGCTTATTTAAAGCTATTATTTTAAAGTTAAATGTCACTGTAGAAGCTCAGTTGAATTATGTAATCTGAGGGAAAGAATTAGTTCACAGTGTAGGACTCACATTTCTTATCAATTCAAGAAGCATTTTTTGTTTTTAATTTTTGGAAAGGTTAATTCAATTGGAATAAAAACGCACTGAGTGAGATAAAAAGAGATCTTGACGCCCAGCGTATGTGGCTCAGTGGTTGAGCATGGACCTGTGAACCAGGAGGTCACAGTTCGATTCCCAGTCAGGGGACATGCCTGGATTGTGGGCTCGATCCCCAGTAGGGAGCATGCAGGAGGCAGCCAATCAATGATTCTCTCTGATCATTGATGTTTCTATCTCTCTCCCCTTCTCCCTTCCTCTCTCTGAAATCAATAAAAATATATTTTGACCAGAGATCTACTATGTACCAGGAGTGTGCTGTGCCTGGGGGAAGGGTTAAAAAGGACTAAAAACGAAGGTCACTGGTAGTGGGGCCCCCATAATTACAAAATAGAAGAATTTGGGGATGGTGACCCAAAATTTTAATTTATTTTTCTTGAAGCTGTGTTTGCATAGAAAGCATGCTGTTTTTACTTAGAGTGTTTCTGATGGAGGTTATGAGGGGCTAAACTCTTTAGGTTTCCTCCTGTCAGTCCCCTCAGCCCCTGTCCCCAGGGACTCACCTGGTTAGAGACCTGAGATGTGGAATAGACAGAGGCTACTCCTCAGCACAAGATGATATGTGAGATTAAATATGTATATTTATCTGTATATATGTGTGTACACTAGGGGCCCTGTGCACAAATTCGTGCACCTTGAAGAAACTGTGGGCTGCGAGGCTGCGGCAGGCACAGGGGCGGGTTCTGGCCCATCCTCTGTGCCCCAGCCCAGCGCCTCCCACCACAGCCCCAGCCCCTGGTCCCCGATCTGCCAGCAACCCCACTTCCGCTGCCGCCTCTCCCACGTGCTGACAGTACTGGCCCCGCTTGCACCTGCTTACGGTGCAGAGTGATTGGGGCCCGCACCAGCAGCAGGTGCAAGCAGGGCCGGCGCCAGCAGCGGGTGTGAACAGGGACTGCTGCCCTGATCGCCCCTCAGGAACAGGGGAGGTGGAGAAGCCCTCAGGGGCAATCAGGGCCGGCAGCCACTGCTCACACCCACTGATGGTGCTGAGTGATCGGGACCGGCTCCAGGCACCGGCAGCGGGTGTGAGCGGCAGCTCCGACGCCAGTAGCAGGTCAGAGCACTGGGTGGGACTGTGCTGGGTGGGACCACAGCGTGTGGGAGCAAAGAATTTTCAGTAACCACCAGAGGCTCGCCCCAATGACAGCGACCAGCTCCCCGCCTTGGTCTGGTCACCCCCCCCGCCCCGCCCACCTGTTCCACCATCCTGCTGCGGCCAATGCCCACCATGTTCCGCACATGCCCCCTGGTGGTCAGCGCATGTCATAGCAACCAGTTCAGTTGCAATTCTTTCACCGTTTGGTCTATTTGCATATTAATTAGCCCTTTATTATATAGGAATATTGACTACCTAGGAATTCGGGAGCTTTAGAGATCACCATAAGCTGGTTTTGGTCAGGGGCAGGACTGGATGGGGTTTTGAAGGATATTAGCTACCATCAGTGACGATTCCATGTGCCGGAGTTTTGTCTGTGCAGCACCCCCACACACTGAGGCTTACACAGGTGAGACTGTGCCCAAGGCTTCCCAGGTGGACAGTAGACTGGGCGCAGAAGCACACTTTCCATGATCACTGTGGGGAGAAGGCGGGATTAGAGCAGCTGCCTGTGGTCACAGGCACTAAGTGGCAGACCTGGGACTTCCAACGGGTTATTGCATGACTCTGACTCTCCTGTGTTTCCTGTTATATCATGATTCTGCCAAGTAGAGGGTTTCAGGCGGAGACTTGTCAGGAATATCGTGGAAGGCATTCTGGGTCAGCTTAGTTGCTGATTGCTATATGGTTTGAGGGACCGCAGGATCCCCCCAAATTTCTTCCTAATCAGTCTGCCTCAGTTGGCTGTTACTACTTTGTTTCTTTGAGGCAAGTTCTGGGCTCTCACTTCTCTTCAGATGGGGATAACATAAGGAGAGGGGTGTGTCCATCCCAGGCCACCTAATGTGAGAACGAGGTCCCTTTCTCCCTGGTGGAGAGCTGGGGCAAAAGACGGGTCATTCAGCAAACAGTTACTGAGTAACTCCTCTCACTCAGCCCCTGCCCTCGGGATGCTCAGGCTCCTGGGGACGGACAGCCGAGGGAACAGTGTGGGCCGCGTGGAAGGGTGCAGGTCACGGAGGGAGCAAGGAATAATTTAGGCAGTTGGCCCCTGGGTGGAAGAAAGGAGGTCCTGGCAAATTTGGGGAACTAGGAATGTGGGGCTGGATTTGGGGATTATTAAGAGTTTTAAAGGAAAAAAGGAGTTGGAGAAATAAGATTCTCTATGCTGGGCTGAGGGGTTTTCCGTAACACTGTGGGCACTGGGGGACTGATGCAGGGTTCAAATAGGGGGCATGAGAATCAGAGTTAGAAACATTGCCCTGGCAGAATCTGCGAGAAGGGACGAAGAGAGAAAGGCCAGTTATAATGCAACAGACCAGGTGAGAGATGCCAAAGGTGGGGGCCCAGGCGGTAGGCAGGGAGTGGGCAAAGGGACAGGTTCAAGGAAACTTTCGTGAAGGAGAATCTGAATCAGTGACTGATTATCTTTGTGGTGTGAGGGAGAGAAAAAAAGTCAAGCCGACTCACAGGATTTCATTGGCGATCTGTCCCCCTTGTTTTACAAAGGTTTGCAGCCCCGCAGCTGAAGGTCCTTCTTAACGCCAGGTTTTAGCATACAGCCTCAGCTCATTTGCCAGAGTTTACCAACTGGGGCTTTACAAACTGGAAAACATTGCTCTTTTTTTGGCTGACATCCCGTTTCCTTTTTTTACTGTTTTTAACTTCTGAAATTATTACAGTAATTTTTGTACTTCAAGGAATTGGTAAGAGCCTCAATAAATGAATAATCAAAGAAATGAGATCACCATCACAATCGACTGCAAGGTCATATGGTTCATGAGACAGTGGTGGGCATACAACGTGGCTTTCTGATTCCCCAGCAGTTTATGCATTTGTGATAAAGTAGTCTTTGGGCCGAAACCGGTTTGGCTCAGTGGATAGAGCGTCGGCCTGCGGACTGAAAGGTCGCAGGTTCGATTCCGATCAAGGGCATGTACCTGGGTTGCGGGCACATCCCCACTGGGGGATGTGCAGGAGGTGGCTGATCGATGTTGCTCTCTCATCAATGTTTCTGACTTTCTATCCCTCTCCCTTCCTCTCTGTAAAAAGTCAATAAAATATATTTTTTAAAAAAATAAAGTAGTCTTTGGTAGTGGACAGGCATAATATGGGATTCTGCAGAACTGTCAGTGAAATGGAGGCAGGTATCACTGTCCACTCTCTTCACTGACCACACTGGTCACACCTGGTCATTTCAGCAGCGGCAGGCACAGGAAGATGAGGTAATCAGGCAGGTCACAGTGGCACAGGTTGTATTCTCATCCCTTTAAGCTTTTACCACTCGGCGAAATCCTGGTCTGGAGGTGGGATGTGATCTGTGGTTTACCCAGGACCCCGGGTTCCACTTTTTTCTCTGGACTAATCCGGCTCCCAGCCTGGAGCCTGAGCACACACTGCATTAATCAGACTTGCTGTAATGATCACATGGTTTTCTCGCTGCCTCCCCTGTTAGCTGCCGCTTGTCAGCAGCTGGCGGAGCTGGAGGCTGCAGGCTCCTGTCTGCAGAAAGCCTTTCACTTCGGAATATTGGGGGGTGTGGAAACCCCGCCTCTTTTTTCTGCACTTTGCACCATCTGACTGACTAAATGGTTGTCCTCCGAACCAAAAAGGCTACCAGACAGTCTAAGGAAATTTTCTCTGTCTAGGTCATGTTCGCATTTGAAGAATTCAGGTATGTTCTGGTTTCGTACATCTGCCTGCCGCTCGCTTTTTGTTCTCGCTAGGTTTTTGCTGTGTAATGACAGCTTAGGTTCCGGCTGGTTCTGACACACAAAAAGGGCTCTTCTCTGCATTCGGTGGGGTCTCTCCAGGCAGGGGGGCGGAGGTGCACGGTGGTGCTGGTCAGGGTGTTTGCTGCATGCACGGATGCAGCATGGGTAATTGTTTGCTGGTGTGTGAATTTGCCGAGGGCCCCACCTTGTGCCTCATTTGAGCTGCTGTTGCAGGTGTAGAGTTAAGAATACAGAATAGCAACTGTTTATCCAGAATGAGTCTGTTGATAGCTTTTGTTTTTCTTCCTTTGTCAAACTCATGGAGTCGACTGCTCTCTTAAAAAAATGCTAATCATAGCAGTGAAGGTGAAATTCTGCAAGTGTGTCTGCTTAGTTGAGATTTGATTTTGGCTCTGATTTTCCTCGTCGTCGATAGCAATCTCATGGCTGGGCGGTTTTCTGGGAAGTGCCTTGGTAATGTCCTGTTAACCGGAGCCTTCTTTGCTTTTGTAAGCTTCTCAGCTGCTGTAATTATTAATGCTGCAAATTGGAGGCTTTTGTGAATCTTACTCCCTCTCTTTCCTCCATCTCTTCCCTGGGAATCTGTGTCTGGGGGTGAATGTGGGGAGGGATGGTCCAATAGAGACAGTTTCTAAGAAATGAAAATAAAGGAGGTGGAATGGGAGGGCCACCGGTCATTTATGTGCATGTTTCCATGTCTGTGGAACATATGGAGGAGAGCATATATGTGTCTGCTTCTGACCTCGGACAGCTTCTCGTTTGTCACATGGGATTTCTGTGTATCTTAGAACTGAGCATAAATGCCATGTTATGGGCAAAGATTGTGTGGGAACCTCAGTTCTGTTTCTTATAGGCCCTTTTTGTTCCCTCCAAATGTTGCTGCAACAGACATTAAAATGATAATAGAATAACCACTTTTCATTATTTGCAAGAGCAAACTAGAGACCTTTTAGTCAAAATCAAGGGAGTAGCTGAGAGAATCATCAGCTGTGCACACAGGTCCCCCGCCCTTCCTGTAAGCGTGGGGCTTTGGATCCAGGAAGTTATCCTTTGTTTAAGAGTGTGCCCCTGCATTATTCCTGATGGGTCGGGCTTGTGAAAGGGATATTCCTTCCATGTGGCAACATGCTCTGGTGACATGGGGCCTTTGCCCTTATACAGGGACCAGGCTTATTGTTTTCTAATAGCTCCATTAACAGCTAACAAGAATTTATTTCATGCTGGACAGGTTACAGTAGATCTGTCCTTTAAAAATGGAAAAGGAGCCCTGGCTGGTGAGACTCGGTTGAGTGTTGTCCCGTGCACCGAAGGGTCACCAGTTTGATTCCCGGTCAGGGCACATGTCCGGGTTGCAGGTTCGATCCTGGATCAGGGTGCATGCAGGAGGTGGCAGATAGATGTTTCTCTTCACATTGATGTTTTTCTCTCTCTCTTAAATATCAATAAAAACACTTAAAGAAAAAAAAAAGAATGAAACAGGAGTCCTGGGTTCCAATCCCAGTTTCAAAATTAGCTTCTCTGATCCTTGTGAGAGTTTCGGAAGAATTCTGTGAATTATAGAAAGTAGTAAGATTGTAAGGTTCGTATTTTATTGTTAGCATTTATTCTATGGAGTAAGCCTTAGCTACTGAACAGAGCTCGGAGCCCTTCCCTACATTTTCTGAAGAGGGATGTGTATCAAAAAGCCATTCCCATTGTGGTGGGCTCCTACCCCAAGAGCTGGGTCTGAAGAGATAGAAAAGGGTCAGAATGAAAGGCCACCACACCGCTGACCTGAGAAAGTGGGGCCCTCTATGGAAAGTAAGCCAGAAAAGAAGTCGTCTCTTACCCCTGCTTCAGTGTCCTGCCTGAGCTAGCCCTGAGCACTTTGCTGGGTGTGATTGCATTTTGTGACCACTGCACAGTCCTGGACAAGTGGCTGTCCTCTTTAGTCACCAGGTCCGCATGTGTGGGGCCAGGTGATCACAGTGGGGCAGCACAGGCACTACAGAGGAGCTTAGCTCAGTGGTTCTCAACCTTCTGGCCCTTTACATACATTTCTTCATGTTGTGACCCAACCATAAAATTTTTTTCGTTGCTACTTCATGACTGTAATGTTGCTACTGTTATAAATCATCATGTAAATATCTGATATGCAGGATGGTCTTAGGTGACCCCTGTGAAAGGGTCGTTCGACCGCCAAAGGGGTCGCGACCCACAGGTTGAGAACCGCTGGTTAGCTTTTTAACTGAGGCCAAGGTGGTTCTCAAGCTGGAAGAGGCAGAAGAATCACCTGGAGGGCTCGGAAAACTCATTGCTGGGCCCCTCCCAGAGGTTCGGATCTAGTAAGTGGGTCTCGGTTGGGGCTTAAAACCTGCAGGTCTAACAAGTTCCCGGGTGATTCCTATGCTGCAGGTCTGGGAACCAGAGAACCATTGGCTTGGGAGAAGCAGGCAGATTGTCTCTGAGATGGGAAGTGTGAGGCAAAGGCAGCGTGGAGGTGGAGGTAGGAAAGAAATCAGGAGCACACAGGCACGTGGACCTGAGCCGTACGCTCGTAGGAGGTTAAACTGGCCGCATGGGTCACAGCCCTCCTCCTCCTGGGAGGCCTCAGAGCGGTGGAGAGCACACCGATGTGAGGAGCTTAGGATTGTCATCTTGGCTATAAGCCTGGTTCTGCTACTGTCTTTGGACTTTTCTTTGTCTCCATTTTCTCAACTGGAAAATGGGGATACAGGTCTCCACAAGCAAATCTATAATGCTGTCAGCATTAAATGGGAACGTAAACTTGCTTGATAAATTACAGCACTCTTTCTACATGAACATAAGGGAGGAAAGAGCACTGAGAGTGACTCCATCCTCTTATCCACACACATTTACAGGCCTCCATACACCCCAACTCGAGAGCACAGGCCCACACTCATTGTTAAAAGGAGGTCAGATTTTGACTGGACACGTGTACATGCTGACTCCTTATTGGACTAGGAGTTCTTGAGAACTTTCGTGAATCATAGATTTTCTGTTGTTGTTTTTAGATAGCGTAGAAGGGAGGGGGAGAGACAGAGAGAGAGAGAGAAACATCTATGTGAGAGAGACACATCGACTGGTTGCCTCCCACATGCACCCCCACCAGGGCTGGGGATCAAGCCTGCAACCAAGGTACATGTCCTTGACTGGAATCTAACCTGCGACCCTTGGTGCATGGGCCGATGCTCCAGCCATGGAGCCAAACCAGCCAGGGCAATGTGAACCTATGTGTTCTGGGCCCTGCATGCCTAAAACTGCTTGACACACAGTAAGGCCTTAATAAGCAGTTGACTGTCTCACAAGGATTTACCAAAAAAGGAAAAGCAAGTGAGCTCTCTGGCGAGCTCGGTGCAGGCCTCATGGTGCCGGCTGGTGTGCTCACTTAGAAGAGCATGTTGAAGGCTGACCACTGACCTCCGGAGAAAGATGTGACATGTCCTCAGCACATCCCAGTTGCTGGAGCACCAGAGAGCTCTGGCCGCATCACCTGAGGACTCTGCAGTGACCTCACTCTACAACCTGCTGCTGATTATAATGGTTCGCTGGGGCCTGGGGCCCACGCCCGGAGAGCTGGAGAACCCTGAAAGCATGAGCGGTCTGGCCAGCGGTAGGGGTTCTGGCCTCCCATTGACTGCAGTCCGCATCGTTCTAACACCAGGCAAGCTGTCCTAGCCAGCTGTTGTTAGACACACTTTTCTTGTGGTTCTGCCTTTTTAAAGAAATTTCTTAGATGAGAAGTGTATGAATGAATAGTCTAAGTCAGTGGTCGGCAAACTGCGGCTGGCGAGCCACATGCGGCTCTCTTTGGCCCCTTAAGTGTGGCTCTTCCACAAAATACCCACTTCTACGCATGGGCCACGAAGTTTCAATCACACTGTACATGCACGCCTGCACGTGGTATTTTGTGGAAGAGCCATACTCAAGGGGCCAAAGAGCCGCATGTGGCTTGAGAGCCGCAGTTTGCCGACGACTGGTCTAAGTAAACATTTACTTGTTACTCCCCACCGCAGAGACTGAGCACCACTGGAGACAGCTTTGTGGAATACTGGAGTTTTCCTCCCACCGTGAGACCCAGAGCCATGACCGAATGTCCTTCTCATCTCCAGAATGGAGAGTTTTCAATGTAATTTTGGCTCCATAATCCCTCAAGTGAGAATGGAACCAAAATCAGAAACCACTGTTTCTCAAAGTTCCTGATACTTATTCCTACTTGCTTCCTGGGGAATGTGGTATACCAACTCCAGATCTCAAATCTGCAGGTGGGATGAGTCAGTCACGTGAGAATGGGAAGTTACGACTTTGATGCTGGGGTCCAGCCCCAGCAGGTCCAAGGATCCCCAAAGGTGTGGATGGAGTCGGCGAAGAAGGAATGACACGGAGACAGCGTTCAGTTGATCAGCAGCCTTGCCAGGATCTCTAGCCACAATCTCCAGCCAAGTTCTGTGTCCATGTTCTCTTGCTAGGTTCTCCAGCCAGGTTCTCCAGGTTCTCCAGCCAGGTTCTGTAGCCATGCTCTCACACTAGGTTCTCCAGCCCG
>NW_006293007.1:1786216-1786962 GCF_000327345.1 Myotis davidii
AAAATCCCTACCTGGGGAAACAACCTTTCTCGGAGAGGTGACCTTGGTTAAAACACATAGTGCCAAGAAGGTGAGCAAACATATTAAGAACAGTATGCCATATATGCCAGGTCCCTTGAAACAGCAAGGATGGACCGGCTCCCGGCAAATTGGACCGGCTCCCGGCACTTTGAGTCTGTTTTCATTGCTTTAATTTTTAAATGTTCTGGACCGGTTGAGGTTCAAACTCCAACTAGCTTTATCTTCATTCATGCAAATTGATATGTGGCTTTGGGAAAAGATGTACCTTTTCTTGCCCTCCCACTGGAATATTGAAACGAGTTAAAATAAGTGGTTTCAGGGAACCCCTGAAGTTCAAAAGCAGGGAGAGCCCACACTCTCATTCCCCAAGGTCCTGCAGTCCTTGAAGAACAGGTGTTTCAGTCAAGTGACATTCCACTGTGGTGTGGAAATACATCTTAGGTCAACGGGAGATGGAAGCTGGGCTGGGCTGGGCAGGATGGGGAAGGTACCCAACTTGATTATTGAGTATCTCCTAGGCGCCAGACACTGCTAGGTGCTTTTCCCCTGGTAACTTTAACCACATCGCATCTTATAAATGAAAACAGAGGCTCAGGGACACAGACAACCCCCAAATGTATACTTTTACCCAGTCCCATCCCAGGAGCACCTGGTTGGAGGAAGTAGGCAGTGGGTAGAGAGCTGAAGGAGAAAAACAAAGCAAGTGGGGGGGGGGGGGGGGGGGG
>NW_006293007.1:1786981-1839630 GCF_000327345.1 Myotis davidii
CAGACACATCATGGACTTGGCAGCTCCGCCTGTTTGTCTGACAAGCCACAAGCAAAATGTTATTTTGGGAAACAAATAATTTAGCTCTTGGGATGGCAAAGTGGATATATTAAAAAATACCAGTCTATCCTGCATTATTAAATGTGTTACAGTTATTGTTGAGTTTTACTCGCTGGGAATCGGAGTCCAAAGATTTGAATACACTTCATCCAATGTAAACTTAAAGCTGTGATCGTGATGACCCACCTTATTTCTCTAGACCGCAGTTTCTGTACTTACGGGAAAGGCTACTTTGAGGATAGTATGTAAGACAGAAGTGTATAAATTATAAAGTTTTGCTATAATGCTTGTACTTATAGTTTGGAATTAGTGGAAGCTTAATCAGTTAATATTTAACCAGTTCAGTCTCATTCCCATTCCTCACACTTTTTGCATAGCACAGTAGTCATCTCATGTTAAAAACAATGAGTCAAAAGAAAATTAAGGCCAAGACATGGGAACAACCAAAGTGTCCTACGAGAAAGGACTGGATAAAGAAGGTGTGGTCCATCTACACAATGGATTCAGCCACAAGAAAGGATGAAACAGCGCCATTTGCAACAACAGGAAGGACCTTGAGAACGTTATTCTAAGTGAAAGAAGTCAGAAAAAGTAAGAACCATGTGACTTCACTCAGATGTGGGATATAAAACTGAAACTCATGGTCACAAACAGCAGTGTGGTGGCTGCCAGAGGGAAGAGGTTCGGGGAGAAGAACATCCTAATAGATGGTGAAAGGAGAAGCTTTGACTTTGGGTGGTGGGTACACGGTGCAGTATACAGACCTTGTAACATAGAAACCCACACTTGACACCTGTATGTTCATGTTGACCAATGGCACCCCCAAGAAATTTAAGGAAGAAAGAAAAGGAAGAGAGAGAGAAGAGGGGAGGGGACTTTAACTGGACTCGGTAGTAATGAGTCCAGAACAGGATACCCGCCTGGCTCCACGCGCTGCTTGTCTCTCCTTAGGATAGTTGCAAAGGTCGCACCCTCTGTGTAGGTTCTGGAAATTTTGTCCATGTCTTTTTAGAAGTGGGGAGGGCCTTTTTGCTGATAGCAGAACATTCATTCAAAAAACACTTCCTAGACGTCTACTAACTATAAGCCATAGTAAAAGGTGCAAATATGTGTGATCCTTCGTCCCCCCTTCAGGAATTTGCTGTCCTCAACCAACACCAAAAGCATGGGGTGGGGCAACCAAGGCACAGGAATGCGGGTGAAGTGGGGTAGATCCCATTAGCAGTACGGGTGACCTGCTGTAGTTCTGCAGTTTTGAGGGGTACGGGGATTTTGAGGAAGATCTGAGTCTTGGGGAAGCGTAGGATTTGGGTGGATGAAAATAAAGGGAAGGGCTGTTGGGAGCAGTGCAGGGGCTTAGTCAGGGGAGTGGGCTGATAAAGCCCAAGGAGGAGCGACTTCCCTCCTCCTCAGGGTTACCCATGTCTGATTGCCTTTTCCTCATGACTGGTGACTTTCTCTGCCCTGGAGTTCACTGCCGTGCAGAGGTAAGCACTTCACCTTCAGGGACCGTGTGGTCGGGGACATCTGCTCGGTGCTCTGCAGCTCTGGCACCTTTGGTTTTCCACTGGCCTTGTTACCTGAGCAGCTTGGTTAAGCTCTTTGCGCTTCAGTTTGCCTCTCTGTAAAATGGGGATATTACCTACCTCCCAGAGTTGCTGCATTGATTAAATGAGATTACTTGCTAAAGCATCTAGCAAGGTGCCTGGCACTTAGTAGATAATAAATTAATTCCTTTAATTTCCCTCAAGCAGCAAAGCATTTAATTAGACTAATGAAATCCTGTTCTAATCTAATCCTGATTAGAAATTGCACAGGAGCCAGAAGAGAGGCCTGACACTCAGGTGGGGCGCCTTGGACTCCCATCTTCCTGGGTGCTCAGACGCAGAACGCCAGAATGCAGTCCTTGGATGACAGTCCTGCTTGTTGAAATTTTATGACACAATGAACCAACTGTGATGTGACTAATCAGCTGAGAGCTTGGATCTGGGCTTGGTTGGCACGCAGATTCTCTGGCCTGAGAGATTAATTAAGTTCCTTGCAGTTGACAAACTGGGACTCTAGTGCTCTCCGTCTAATTACGATGACACAGCCAGAGCCCACCACCAAGTGTTGACATTTCCCCAGGGCCGGCATAGCAGTGCATGCTTGGCCTCACAGCTCTTTATTTCCAGAGCCTGGCACAACATACACATGTCTGTTGAACTGTGTGGACTGCATTGACAGTTTGATGTGTGAGGTCTGTTCCACTCGGTAGGGGAGGGGGACAAAGTAAATTACAAGCGAGAGCTCGGTGGTGAGCACCCTTCCAACCAGAAGCAGCTGTTGTAGAAATAAATGATGGGTAATTCCTGGTGGTTCCATTGGTCTTCACGGGGAAGCCACTGAAGAGCTTCAACTTGGGGATCCTATGGAATCCTTTTCCCGGTAGGATGCTCTCCTATCAGATGAACTGGAGCACTTCCAGAGCCGGAGAGTGAAGACTCCACCTTCGTGACTCTCCGCCTTGTTGAAGACTGAGGGAAGTAGAGGTCCCAGGGTGGAGCAGGCGGACACACGTGCTGTAGTTGACAGAATCGTTGTCCTGGTGTTGGTAGGGGCCCTCCTGATAACCAGATCTCTGGGGTGAATGAAGTGCGAATCAGCTCGTTCTGCCCTGGGTGAGAACTTAAACACAGCGTGTTTCAGAGACGGGTGGCCAAGAGCGGGCTGTCTCCCAGTCCCTTACCCGGTGGCAGTGGAAAGCCCTGTCCCTGGCCAGCGAAGCCCTCCCTGGCCTGACTGCACGCTCTCTGGGGCCTCGGTCGCAGGAGCCTTCCCTCGGCTCCCCATTGATTCAGTCTGGGATCCGCGCACCCTGTGGTTTCCCTGGCTCCAGCCCTATGTTCTCTCCCCATGAAATCCTTCCGAACCCAGCGCCGTGCACTTCCTTCAGGAAACCTGTTTCCACTCCAGCCCACATGAATGTCTCTTTTTTTCCTGAACTTCCGTACAACACGGACATATAGAAAATACTCTAGGGCTTAATTTTTCTGTCGTATTTCCCTGACTTGATTGAGGGTTACTTGAAGGCAGAAAGAAGGTTTGATACCTTGTCCCTCCACCTGTCACACTTGAACAGAGCCGGATGCATCGTGGCTTCTCGGCACTTCTTATTTATTCACTTTTATGGGCTTTTTTTTAAACCTCCTGCCACATGCCATTGTTATAGGCCCTAGGAGGGGAAATGGCAGGAAACAAGGCAGTTGCTGCCTCTTGGGTGTCTGTTCATTTCAGCGCATGAGGCATGACTGGGATTTTGAGGGAAAATGAGTCTGCTGAGTAGTTTGCATGGGCAGAACTGGTCCAGGCAGCAGGTCAGCAGCAAGAGCTAAAGGGCCACATGGTGAATTTCAGAGCTGTAGGGAGTTACAAAAGGGTTTGAGCTAGCACCAAATATGAAGTTTAACAAGTCCTTGCGTATTAAAATGTAAACTTTCTGGTTCTTCTAGATTCAGATACAAACAACACACGTTGCAAGTGTAGGCACATGTTCCAGGACCTGTTATCACCTCCAATTTCCATACCCGTCCTGTAGGCTCGGTACTGCTCACCTGACAGGCATGTGCCTGAGAGGATTCCGGGAATAGCTCACTCTCCAAGTGACACGGTTTGCTTCATTGGGAGAGCTGGGAATTGGATCTGTCTTCTAACTGAAAAGCCCATGCTTGCCTTTGGCACTCCATAGCTGCCTCTGACCCTGATTTTGTTGTTCTCATAAGATTCCTAGGAGATCACTGCTATTACTGTCATTCTGTTTCACAGATTTTTTTAAAAAAGCAAGGTGTGCACTGGCTTAACCTCTCCAGCATCACACAGAGCCGGCATTTGAACCCAATTCCACCCGACTCTGGGGCCTGTGCTTTCGATGGCTCTTAGTCACGCAGGAGGCTGCATGGGAAGCAGAAGGGCCTGTAGACAGCTGTTTGACAAACACTGTGCACTCCACTCCTCTGGGCAAGGTCAGTGTGGGAGCATGAGAAATCTCGAGGGAGTAGAGGGCGGAGGGTAGGAATTTTGCCCCTGAACTTCCCACATCTGTTTGATGAAGGAACTTTTATTGCTTAACACTTAATTTTTAGTTACGCTCAGGAAAATACTGCTGTAGTTGAAGGGTAATCTGAGTGTGGGAATTAGAAATGGGGAAGAAGAGAATCTTTAGGCAAAATACAGAATGGAAGAAGATAAGAGTGTGAGATTCGAAATCTCATTGGAAGGTAAGTTCAGACTCCTGCTCTTACTGGCTGTGTAATTTGGTGCAAATTGTTTATTCTTTTTGGGTTTCACTTGCCTAATATATAAAACTAGAGGCCCGATGCATGAATTTGTGCACAGGTGGGGTCCGCTCGGCCCTGCCCCCAATCTGGATGAAGGGGGCTGTTCGGGGAAGGGGCCATTCAGGGGGAGGGGCCGAGGATAGTTGGAGAGCTGGCCCTGCCCCCTAGTTGAACTCCCAGTCAAACTCCGGTCAAGGGGACAATTTGCATATTAGCTTTTTATTATATAGGATAATATAATATAGGAAAAGTGTGATTACATATGCAAAAATGCTTTGTAAGCAGTACAACTGAAAGTTTTTGGTTCTTTTTTATTTTTCCCATCACCATTATCCCCTCTATCCCCCTCCCATCTCTCCCTCTCTCTTCCCCGCTGAAAGTTTTTTTTTGAGTTGTTCATGTTTGTCCCAATACCTAGCACAGCACCTTCCAGCTGTTTGAAGGGCAGTTAATGGTTGTTGGATGAATGAGTGGTCTCTGGGTTCTGTAATTGGTCTGTTGCAACTGAAAATATTTTTCATTCAGTTTTATTAAGATATAATTGAGAGTGAATTTTTTAAAAATATTTTTTTATTGATTTCAGAGAGGGAGAGAAGGATAGAAACATCAATGATGAGAGAGAATCATTGATCAGTTGGCTCCTGCACACCCACTACCGGGGATCAAGCCCGAAAGCCACCATGTCCCCTGACTGAAAATTGAACCGTGACCTCCTGGTTCATAGGTCAATGCTAAACCACTGAGCTACACAGGCCAACTTGATATAATTACTCTTGATGTGTCCATGATAAATCGGACTCTTTCTCAGGACTGCCAAGAGGAGAAACTGCTGCGATTTCACACACCCGTGCAGTTCTCACTGGTGGAAAGAGCTGAGATGTGCAAGGACATTCTGGGATCAGTCTTTTGTTAGCACCTGGGCAGAGAGTGAGTTGGAGATCATTCTGATAAGTAAAACACTGTGCAAAGATCAAGTACTTTTTAAAAACAGAGAGGCAGGTAATTCTTTAGCATGCCTATCTCTTTCCTCTACTAGCATTGCTATTCCTAGAAAGATACTGTTTGCCCAGCATCCAGTTTAGAGAGGAGGGTTAAGAAGAGGGGAACCAGTAGTCCATTCCACAGTGATCTGACGACCTGGCCCAACCCCACACCCCCTCTTTGGGGGTGACACAGGACTCAATCCCTTGGCTGTGGTGATTGGTTTAAGGCAAGCATGTCAGACTCGCAGCCTGCTGGCACAAGTTTGACATGCTTGGTTTAAGGGAAGAGTCTTGGGCTAGATCTGTGAGGGAAGATGCTGCTTTTTCTGGGATCAAGAGCTGTGTGGGATGATGAAAGCCTCAAGTCATTGGTGGTAGCCTTCTGGTACCAAAGCCAGCTGATGGGGTAGAGTCCAGTGATGGCCAAAGAACCGGCTTCTCATGGCATCACTGAGCCGGGCTTCAGGCATTCGGCCCTGCTGAAGCCAGGCATCTCCATGAGGGGGGTTGTTTTTGCACTATATGAAATAACAGATTCCACTTTTTTTCCCATCAGAATCTGTCATTTACAACCTAAAGAATTCCAAATAATACAAAACTGCGCAGGATAAAGAAAAAGCAGACTAACACTTGTACCATTTTTTCCTCCTCTGGAGGTGACCACGCTAATCATCATCAGAATCGTCAGACCACATTGCAGTGTTGTGTTTCATCCGGGTGTTTAACAGAGAGCACTGTGGCCTGGGACACTGGTTTGGACTGAGTTGTGTCCCCCACATTCATAGACGGAAGCCCTAACCGCCAATGTGACCACCATATTTGGAGATAAGGCTTAAGAGATAATGAAGATTAAATGAGGTGAGGAGGGTGGGCCCTGAGCAGTAGAGCCAGTGTCCTTATAAGAAGAGGAAGACACCAGAGAAAAGGCCATGTGAGGACACAGCAAAAAGGTGGCCCTCTGAGCCAAGGTGAGAGGCCGCAGGAGAAACCACTCCTACTGACGCCTTGACCCTGGCCTTCCAGCCTCCAGAACGGTGAGAAAGTACATTTTTGTTGCTAGGACTGGTATTTTGTTATGGCAGCCCGAGCTGACGAATGCAGGCACATTTAAAAGAGAGAGAGGAGGGCGGCGAGGGCACTCAAGACCTTATCTGTGTGACAGTCCATGGAGGATTTGCCGTGTGCTTTTTGAAGAAAAGGCAGGCTCAGCTGGTGTGGCTCAGTGGTTGAGCATCTACCTATGAACCAGGTGGTCACAGTTCGATTCCTGGTCAGGGCACATGCCCAGGTTGCAGGTTCAACCCCCCAGTAGGAGGCCTGCAAGGAGACAGCTGATCAAGGCTGTGTCAGAGCTGAAACAGCTGTTCGGTAGTCTCTGGTCTGAGCTCTAGGAGGCACTTTTTTGGACACAGCATTTACTTTTCACATTCCTGCAGCAGACGTGTCAAGGTCCTTTGAGGCATTTCCAACGGGAAAGGGAAGTAATGTTTACTGAACACCCTCTGTTCGCTCTCATTCATTCAGCGCTAGACCTTAGGGATCCAGCCGGATAGCTTCCGTCTAATTCAGCTATTAAGTGCCAAGAGCTCCAGTTACAATATGCTATTTAATTAACACCACACTCAGCAAGTTAGAAATATACTCCCTCACAGATGAGGAAACAAATCTAAAAAGGGTCAGAACGTGGTCATGGTCCCCAGGACCTGGTCTAGAGTTCAAGGTGCCTGATTCCTGTTCTGTGGCTCCTGTTTCCTGGCCCTGGGAGGCAGGAGGCTGGAAGCTGGCACAGAGATCAGTGCTGCGTGGGGGCCAGCGGATGGGGGAACTGAAGGTGGCCCGCGGGTCCTGGCTCCCCACCGAGAGAGCCGGAAGCACTGTGGTTTAATGAAGCACTACATTGGCCATGCCCCATAAAACTAAGAGAAGAAAAGAAATTAAAATCTAAAGGAGTTGTGGCCACTGGAGAGAATGGTTAAGCACAGGCAGAGCAAATATGGCAGGTTTGAGACCAACTGCTCTCATCATGCTGTTCTCTGGACAGATTCCGCTCCGGAGGGCTGTGAGTACCCGGCCTGCCCTCTCAGGGCAGGAGCCCTAGACCCAGACAGGCAGGTGTGGGGGGCCACACCTCCTCCCTTGTGTGGAATGCCCAAGCGTCTGGATGGCCAGGGTCTTAGGCACAATCAGTGACTGTCTTAACATGGAGAGCAGGCCAGGCCGCATTTCCGCATTTTCATTTCACTTGTCCCTTTGCACCCTTAAGAGTTTTTGTTTGTTTGTTTGTTTGTTTTTCAATAAGCTGGTTTTAGTCATTGAAAAATTAATAACTGCTTATAATAAAAAGTTCAAAGAGAACAATGACAGAACTTCACCAAGATCCTTAAACACTCGGGTAGGAAGCCACCTGAGATGGTCTCAGATACAACGTAGGACCCTGTGTGGCCTGGGATTGTGTGTATGTGATGCTGTAAAGAGAGGATATGGCTTTGTTTACTGACAGATAGAAATTCAGCGGCAAGGTTTGGGTTATTGACTACCTTTATGACTTCCTTTGGGTTCTCTTGAATATGTGCTGCCTCTCCCAAAAGCAGAATTGCTCAAGCTCAGGGGCCATCTCCTCCAGTTTCCCCAGGAGGCCCTGGACTGACTGCAGGTAATAGCCGCAGGAGACCTGAAGGGGAAGGATGGGAGGAAGACGACCCCTCGTGGAACTACCCCGTAATCTCAGCTTTCCTACTCCCATCATTGGTTAGGATAAAGTTCGGTCGTTTCCTAATATTAAAAATCCTTCTTAAAGTGGAACTTTAAGTAAAATGAATGACTAGGGTGAACAGTGTGGATAAAAGAATTGGATTTACCGGTATTGAATGAACGCGCAGGAAAGTTCTAACTACATGACACCTGCAGTCCATCCCCCAGACCAAGGCGGTGGTGAGTGGTTTCCTGGCCTGGACTTGGTCAGCATCTGAACCCACTCGGGCCTCCCTGGCTTGGTGTCCAGGCAGCAGCATCACTTGCTCCCACTGGTCCCGGCCCCTCTGCGTGCTGGCTCCTGGCCCTGAAACGACTCGGCAAATGGCTCAGTGCATGGCAGTTGTGTTGCTGGCACGATGCTCCCTTCCACACATTCTTACAAGCTCCTTTTGTTGCTCTGCTTTCTCCCCTCCCTGCTTTTGTGCACTTTGAAAATCACTGTATTTTTCCTCTTTGAACTCCTCCTTACCCCTGTTCCTCATAGGCCATGGGGTTGGTGCACCTCTCCGGGCTGGCCCGGCCTCCTCTCTGACCTGCAACAGGCCCCTCCGCCCCTCTGTGGGTGGATGCTGTCTCTTTCTCACTGGTCCCCAGATTTTGACTTTAAGCACCAGGGCAGAGAGTGGGTAGCGTGTGGCTGCTCACCTGCTCCTCAGAAAACTCGCCTGACTCCTACACAGCGAATGCAGTTCCCTCCCGAGGAATTCACTTTATGTGATCTTCCTGCCCTTTGCTTTTCCGTTTCCCCTCCCGACCATAGAGTTTACATTCTAGCACACACCTTCCCTGGGCCATTAGAGACCAAGCGGACAGGTTTCTCCATGGTGCTTCTCTGTTTAAGTTTTCATTACCTTCACTACCTCTACCTGTGTGCTTAATTTCTTTGGTCCATAAAATTACACACCTTAAATTTATGGTGCTATTACTTCATTAATAATATATGAATATGGGGGGATGAGGACACATTTGTAATACCTTAACCAATAAAGAAATTTTAAAAAATAATAATAATATATGACTATATAATGTGCAGTCACATGTGTTTAGAAACAGTGGCACTTGTCTTTGACTTTGTATGCTTATCTATACTAAAATAAGGGTAATATACTAATTAGACCAGACATCCTTCCAGAGAAAGCCACGGTGGCAGGGTCCAAGGCAGAGATGGTTAGGGGCGATCAGGCCGACAGGGGAGAACAATTAGGGGTGATCAGGCAGGCAGGCAGGTGAGCGGTTGGGAGCCAGCAGTCCCAGATTGAGAGGGGGGTGTCCGACTGCCGGTTAGGGATTGGAGAGGGTGCAGGCTGGGCTGAGGGACCCTCCTCCCCATGCAGGAATTTTGTGCACCAGGCCTCTAGTTGTTAATAAAGGTCCCCCTCCCATTGCTCCCTTGAACTCCAAGCCCAGGAAAACCACCAGTATTAAAGGAGGAAGTAGTGTGGGTTGAGTAGAGAGGATACTTCTGAAGATGTCAACCTGTGTTTCAGAACTCCTGGGTGTAAGGTTATGTACTGCTGAGCTGTGAGATGCAGGGCCAGTTCTTCACACCAGGCATATGCCCCCTCTTATAGCCAAAGAATAGTCTGAATAATTAAATGATACAATATATCTGAAAGTTCTTTGTATGGTGTAAGCATTTTAAAAGGCAGAGGGATAGATGGGCAGAGTGTGCTGTGTACAGACCTGGGTTCCAGGTGGCTGCCACTTACTAGTTGGGTGGCCTGAGCCACTCTGCAAACTTCAGTTCCCTCGTATAAAATGGAAATTATGGTAATAAATGTGAAGAACCCAGTATACAGTAGGTGCTCGTTAAATGTCTTTAAAAAGAGATTGTTATTAGGCGTATATCCTGGAGGTAACATTTTAACTGGGTGTTGCCAAATGGATTTCACCATGGACTTAGACACCTATAAACAAATGTGTCTGTCTTGATGAGTTTTCCCAGGTATTTCTGGTGAGCTGATTTTTTATTTGTGTGCCAGTAATAACACCTGACTTAGAAAATCCTCTGAAATCTTTGCTTTAGATTTGCAAAGAGTAGGACGTTTCCTTTTTTTATTGACGTGGAATTGGCATGCAATGTTATATTAGTTTCATGTGTACAACTAGTGATTCGACATTTGTAGGCATTGGGAAGTGGCCCCATCTGTCTCTGTACAGAGTCAGTGCGGTCTCATTGGCTGTATTCCCATTCTGTGTGCTACATCCCCATGACTTATTTTACAGTTGGAAGTTTGTGACTCTTGATCCCTTTACTCATTTCACGCCCTTCTCGTTTTCCCTCTGCTCTGGGAACCCCCGATAATTCTCTGTATCTGTGAGTAAGAAGAGAACATATCTAAGGTGGGGCTCATCAGTCATCACTGATGGAGAACAGAGGAGAGTGAATAGTGGTGCCGCATTCCCCTGAGCAGCACTACCATAACCACCAGTGCAAGCCACGTGGGGAATTTAAATATTTAACAGCCCTGTTAAGAAAAATAAGAACAGGTAAAAGTAATTTTAATGACGTATTTAAACTACTATATCCAGAATATTATAATGTCTACAGGTAATCAATGGGAAAATGATGAATGAGCTATCAGTGACTTTCTTGTATTAGGTCTTTGAAACCTGGCTTTTACACTGACTTCACTTCTCTAGAATTTCCAGATGTGTGCAATGTTCATTGATTTGCATTGATGTCGGAAGCTTCCACATACTCTGTGCACTGCTCCTAGCTCCTCTGTTGCTGACCCGTGGAGATGCGCCTTCTTCAGCCCCTTCAGCTGTGGGCTCAGTGACCCCCAACAGGGAACATGCTGCGACAGGGCTTCGGTAGCGAGCCCTGGGCTCAGGCAGCTCATGTGCTTTTTGTGGAGGGACCGTCACTTTTTGGAGATCAAGAGCACCTTTGAAATATTAATGAAGTTATTAACACAGTCCCCTGGAAGTGCAACATGCTTTAAACCACAACACTGCAGGCAGTTTCAGGGGTTGTGTGGCAGCCCACCTGTGCACCTCGGGTATAGAACAGAAGGGGCTGAGGTGCGCCCATTTGTGGGGCAGAAAAGGGGCTGGGAGCCTCACAAACCTGCCTGAATGTGTGAAGGACAACAGGGAAAGAATATACTCGAAACTAGTACCAGCAGTTGCCTCTGGAGGGAGAGATTGGGCTTTGCAATGGGAAAAGGAACTCTTGCAAACGCTGATCCTTCATAGTCATGACTTTCAGTGCAGTTTTTCTGTAGACCTTTCCTGCACACAGGTGAGCCACAGTTCCTTGGAACCACTGCTAGAAATCCTGGGGCATGAGGAAGCTGGCACCAGTCCCAGTGGTCCTTCGTGTTATTTATAAGGCCACATGCACCCTGGCCAGTGTTTCTCAGTGGTTAGAACATCAGTGCACGCACCAAGGTGGCTCAGGTTCAGTTCCCAGGCAAGGGCGTGTTACCTGGGTTGCAGGTTCGCTCCCGGACTCTGGTCCTGGTGTGTGCAGAGACAACCAATCGATGTCTCTCTCTCACATTGATGTTTCCCACACACACACTTCCCACCTCCCTCCTACTCTCTCTAAAAAGCAATGGAGCCCTAACCGGTTTTGCTCAGTGGATAGAGCGTCGGCCTGCGGACTGAAGGGCCCCAGGTTCAATTCCAGTCAAGGGCATGTACCTTGGTTGCGGGCACATCCTCGGAGGGGGTGTGCGGGAGGCAGCTGATCAATGTTTCTAACTCTCTATCCCTCTCCATGCCTCTCTGTAGAAAATCAATAAAATATATTAAAAAATAAAAAGCAATGGAAGCCCAGCTGGAGTGGCTCAGTGCACCAAGAGGTCGCAGGTTCGATTCCTGGTCCGGGTGCCAGGGTTGTGGGTTTGATTTCCAGTAGGGGGTGTGCAGGAGGCAGCTGATCGATGTTTCTCTCTCATCGATGTTTCCATCTCTCTCTCCCTCTCACTTCCTCTCTAAATAAATAAATAAAATAAAAAGCAGTGGGGAAAATATACCCTGGGTGAGGATTAACAAAAAATAAGTAGATCAATAAAGGCACGTGCTGAGCTCCACACCCCCTGACAGGCTTCTCTGACAAGTGAGATGTTCTGCTTTTCAGCAGTCTTTCCCCGTCATTTTAAACTCAATCTTCATAAGCAGAATAGAAATGAGGAAAGCGGGACCCAGAGGAGGGGCTGAGCATGCAGGGTGGCCTGCTAACCGAATCTCTCACTGCACAGATGAGGACACTAAGGCCTGAAAGGGAAGTTGATCGCCTGGAAGCTGAGAGCAGATGGCATTTGTCTCCTGACTCCCAGCCCAGTGCCATGTCCGTCTAGCACAGCCGTGGGCAAACTGCGGGCCGGATCCAGCCTGTTTGAAAAAAAAAAAACAAAAAAAAAAAAAAAAAAAGACTGTCCCCTTTTCTGTAATGATGTTTACTTTGAATTTATATTAGTTCACACAAACACTCCATCCATGCTTTTGTTCCGGCCCTCCGGTCCAGTTTAAGAACCCATTGTGGCCCTCGAGTCAAAAAGTTTGCCCACCCCTGGTCTAGCACGTGCCACTCGGCACACATTTGTGTGCGATTCCTGCCAAGCTTGGCAGCAAATTTGCTTGAAAGATCAGTCAGGAAACTTGGACACAGATTTTTTAAAGATTTAGTTTGGGATTTTTTGTGAAAATTAATTCATTAACAGAGTAATTATATTTCCTGTCCACCTAGACTAGTGGTCGGCAAACTGCGGCTCGCGAGTCACATGTGGCTCTTTGGCCCCTTGAGTGCGGCTCTTCCACAAAATACCACATGCGGGCATGCACGTACAGCGCGATTGAAACTTCATGGCCCATGCGCAGAAGTCGGTATTTTGTGGAAGAGCCACACTCAAGGGACAAAAGAGCCGCATGTGTCTCGCGAGCCACAGTTTGCCGACCACTGACCTAGACTAAGGAACTAAGCCATACCAGCTGCCTTCCTAATAACAGTTTTCAATGGCCATACTGTGGACAGTATATTGGCTTCAGGAAAAGAGAATTTTAAATAGAAAGGGCCCTGTTTTTGGAGTAGGGAGTGCTCTTAAGGTGCTTCTGTGGTTCCGTCGCTATCAGGACAGGCAGCACCGGCACCTACGCCTTCCCACCCTCAGCTGTGCCACGCTGTCAGACCGGGCTGTCTGTAGGTGCAGGTTCCGTGGTCTGCCAGCTGTGTACCCGCGGTGTCTAGCACAGTGCATGTCTTCTATCAGGGGCCCAGCACATGCTTGTTAGATGAATAAACCCTCACGTAGGTGCAGTGTTTTTCACTTTGCCAAGCACTTTTCCACCCACCGTCTCCTTTGCTCTTCACCAGAACTCCCTGAGCAAGAAAGGACTGGTGTTGTGTCTGCCCTTTGTAGGTGAACACACATTAGAAAGGAAGAGTGGGGGACTGTGAACCTCAGTCCTGACTTCCCTCTGTAGCACCCTCACCCCGTCATCCGAGGAGCTTGGGGGGTTGAGGTGTGGGGTGAAGGGCCAGCAATTAATGAAGTGTGACTGTTTTTCTGCTCTGTGCTGCCCTGGGTACATTAGTCAGACTAGCTCAGCCGTGGTGTTCGCTGTCCCTGCATGTCTGTGTCTGTGGTTCACCAGTGGAATGAATTACGGAATGAATCGATGAATTCCTGGAATGCTGAGGCCAGCGGGGCACTGATGAACTTAACCAGTCTTGACAATTTTTCCTCCAGCGATATTCCGAACCTCACGAAACCCAGGCTTACTTCCAGCCTAATTAGAGCAGTAGGTCACCCCAAAACAGCTCAGAGCAGAAGAGACTGGTCTGATTTGATA
Organism: Myotis davidii; assembly: GCF_000327345.1. NCBI lineage: Eukaryota > Metazoa > Chordata > Mammalia > Chiroptera > Vespertilionidae > Myotis > Myotis davidii. The sequence goes on from NW_006293007.1 coordinate 1,800,897, forward strand.
TGATTTTTTTCCCCATCTTGTCATTGGGAAAAAAAAAGTGTTAACATTTCTAATAAAAGGCTGCCCTTGTCTTTAAAGGCCTCTGCGAGGGTGAGCCTGCAAAATTGGAGACCCAGGAGACAGTGTATACTGAAGGAGCTATTGGGTTATCTGTCCCTTGGCAAACACAGAGAATAAAGCGGAGGCCTGGACCAAGCTTCAGGAGGCTTGGTTTCCAAATTCAGTTTTGCAACCACTATTTTGAGACCTTGGGCAGATACCTTTCTTTCACGTGACCTCAGGCTCTTCATGAGGCCATTAAACCCACAGACAGAAACAGGTCATTTGTACAAAATAGTCAGGGTTGTGGGCCATCTTTGGCAACCATCCAAAATCAGAGTCAACGCAAACGTTGGGTCCAACCCTCTACTAACACAGGTGTGTGTTACACCTGCAGTCGGCTCAGTGGCTCCTATCACAGCAAGATCACCATCCCTATGGCTTCTCCTCTGAGAGCAAGAAGCATGCAGTGTCCACCATGGACTCCCAGCACCTAGCACTGGGCCTAACCAGCTCCCAGGAGATCACATAAGGAAGGGTTCTTTCTTTGCAGCAAGCTCCGACCCACAGGCTCAGAAATAGTATTCACATCTTCCTTTCATCTCCCAGGCTGGACAACCCGGTTTCTCGGTCAGTCCTCATATGTTTCTCTCTCTTTTGCTTCAGCATCTTAGTCACCCTCTCAGAATGCTTCCAGTTGCCAGTACCTCTTGTATTGGAATATCAAAAACTGATCTCAGTCTTCTATGTGTGGTCCAGGCTGGAGAGAGAATGGATTACATGCTCTACAATCTGAATCACAAAATAAATGAACCAGGTACCCAATCACTGTTCCTGACTCAGGTTCTGAGTTCTGATGATGAGACATGTATATGACACCAACAAGCTGGCCTCGTGATTTTTCAAGATGACTTATAGAGATGTTGGACACTTGGGTCAAAAGTCCAGAAGTAGGTCCAGACAGATATGTCACTTGGTGTTTGACAAAGGTGCAAAGGCAATTCAGTGGACTCAGCAGTCTTTTCCACAGATGGAGTTGGAACAATATGCAAAATAGGCCCCCAAACGAACTTTGACCTAATCCCCATACATTATACAAAAGTTACCTCAAAATAGGTTCTAAATCTAAATGTAAAATATAAAACTTCTGGAAGAAAATTTGGGACGATCTTCACAACCTAGGGCTAGGCAACGGGTTTGCAAATGTGACAGCAAAAGCTCCATCCCTTATAAAAAGGGGGGAAAAATAATGACAAACTGGACTTCATCAAATTAAAATAAGTTTTAGTTAATCAAAATTGAAACTGTTATCCTGTGAAAGACACTTTAGGAGAATGAAACGATGAGAGACAGACTTCAGGAAAATATTTGCAAATCACAAAGGACTTGTCTTGAGAATGTATAAAGAACTCTCAAAACTTAACAGTAAGAAAACAGCCCAATTTTTTTTTAAATGGGCAAAAGACGCCGAAACCGGTTTGGCTCAGTGGATGGCAAAGTGACTATATACAGATCACACATGAAAACATGCAAAGATACACAGCACCATTATTCATTAGAGAAATGCAAATTAAAATTATAAGGCGAGCCTAGCTGGTACTGCCCAGTGGTTACATGTCAATCCCTGAACCAGGAGGTCATTGGTTCAATTCCTGATAAGGCAAGTGCCTAGGTTTTGGGCTTGATCCCCAGTAAGGACCATGAAGGAGGCAACCTATCAATGTTTCTCTCTCATCAATGTTTCTCTCTCCCTTTTCCTCTCTAAAAATCAGTAAAAACTTCTTTTAAGTTTACATCCCATATAATCTCATTAGTATGATATTCTATACAGTGGGGCCTTGACTTACGAGTTTAATTCGGTCGAGACCGAGCTCGTTAAGGAGCTCGTTAACTCAAATTACTCTATCAACTCAATGCAAAATATCAGCCAAGAGACAGCTGGTATCTCAAAAAACTCGTCAGTCGGGACACTCATAAGTCAAGGCCCCACTTTAGTAGAAAATGAGAACAGTTCAGGGGTTGCTGGGAGTGAGGGGTGGGGGAGGGTGTGACCTCTAAGGGACAGTTAGAGGGGGTTTGGGGGGTAATGAACTTTAGCTTCTGATTGTGGTAGTGGTTACGCAGATTCATCCAGGTGTTCCATTCATAGAAATAAAATCCAATCAAACCAGACCAAACCAAAAGTTCTGAGAAACAAACAAAAAGCGCCTATAATTTGAATGATGAAAAAATGGTTTCTCATTATGTTCCTTTGGTTTTATTTAATTTGTAGTTATCTAAAAGTAGCCAATGTGTCCTATTTCTTCAGATGCTCACTAAAACCATTGGAAATCATTGAAAGGGGGCAAAAGGTTTGGACACATCAAAGTACTCAACATAGCCCTGACCAGTTTGGCTCAGAGGGTAGAGCGTCGGCCTGCGGACTCAAGGGTCCCAGGTTCGATTCCGGTCAAGGGCATGTACCTTGGTTGCGGGCACATCCCCAGTAGGGAGTGTGCAGGAGGCAGCTGATCGATGTTTCTCTCTCATTGATGTTTCTAGCTCTCTATCCCTCTCCCTTCCTCTCTGTAAAAAATCAATAAAATACATTTTTTTTTAAAAAAAGTACTCAACATATAGCTTGAGAAACAACTAGTTCTCAGGTCAAGTTCACGTTCTTGTCTTGAAGCCTGAGCACTTGGACTTAGCTGCTGCATTCTGCCAGAGTGCCCTGCTTCGTTCCTTCTCTTCACATTCTAGAACTAAAATCACTTGACAGTTGTCACCCTCCATGAGGTCCTTTCTACTAGTTTCTGATGTGAGCCAGGATGGTGGGACGATTTTCTTCAACAATCTCAAAGGCCTATTGTTAATTCATAATCCATTTTAAAGCGTTCTATTTCAGTCTGCATTTGGGGCATTTTAAAACCATGGCTTTATTGAGATATAAAGTTTACCCACTTAAAGTGTATAGATAAAATAAATAATTAAATAAAATCAAAACAAATAAAGTATACAGGTCAGTGGGTTTTAGTATATTCAGTTTGCCACCATCATCACAATGAATTTTAGGACATTTTTGTCACCGCAAAAGGAAACCCACTATGTAGCAAGAATTGTGGTGGGCATGAATGGTTCTGAAATGACTAAAACATGGTAGCCCCTCGCTAAAGGTCAGTGATCTGTGACAACTAAATTGATAATGTTGTAATAGAAGTATCACAGCAGTAGGAATAATTTTATCTATCTTTGGGGTTTAATAAACACTTCAGTGAAGAGGTGATATATGTATTGGGTCTTGAAGGGCAAACCCAAATTGGATTATAATTGTCATGCAGCTTTTTGTTAATAGGTTTTCATAATGTGTCAGTGATGGTAACTAATTCTGTGTAGCCATTTCTCCATTCCCTTTTATTGCACTCCTAAGACACAAGGACCTTATCATGAAAATTCTCATGAAAAACCAGTATTATATAAGCGCAATTTTTTTATATTTCTTAGTTATAGACCCTTTTATGCTCAAACATCCTACCAAGGGAGAGAGGAGTATCTTTTTGCAGAAAAAGAAACTAAGATAAGTAACTCTACTAAGTTACTAAGAGTGTCTTTTAGTATAGCTCCCTGACCTGTTTCCTACCATTCTGCTTTGCCATTGGACTCTAGACACATGGAAAACGCCTCTTTCAATTCAAGTCAATATAGTTGTCATTTATTGAATATTTACTTTATTCAAGATCCAGAGCCAGATGCCTTAGCATTTAATTTCCTGTGTGAGATTTGGTGTCCTTCCTTTTCATTCATTCATTCATTCATATATCCATTCATGCAATCAACATGTACCTCATACTTACTATATCCTAAACAGTATAGGAGGTGCTGACCTCAATTTATAGCAACACAAAACAGGACATTTCTTAACTTTCTCGCTAAATTGCTCTTTGCCAATAGTTCCCATCCTATTTTTCCAACATTCCCCATCCTATTTTTCCAACATTTTCTATTGCCCTGACCCAACTGATTTAGGGACTGGTGCTGTACCTGCAAACCATAATTATTAACGTAACCAGTCCTTGCACTGAACAGGGGAAGAATCCAGGGTGGAGAGTGGGGAGTGAATGCCCAGGGACATTATAAAGCATGTCAGTCATAAAGCATGGGCTAGACTCCATACCTCTTACCCTGGCCAGAAATCTTTCCACATTTCTTGCTCTTTCTCATAATTCTACTCAAGTGCCTTATGAAAGCTGGGTCGTTGAGTTAAAAGAATGCCCCCCAAAAGTTTATTCTTACCTGTCACGTACTTCTGAAACCAAGAAAAGGCAGTAGTAGTATGTGTAGGATAGGAAATGAGGGATGAAAGTGAAAGGCACATTCTCACAGTGAAGGTGTTTACACCCAGGTTAACATCCTCAGGAACTCCTCACAAAATGAAAAAGAATACCTTTTGGTACTTTAAGAATCGTAAATCTACTTCTGCTTCTGGCCATGACAGACTACTGATGATGGACTTGTTCTCTTGACAAAACAACTATGAAACTGAACAAAATATACAGAACACCTTACTATATAAAGGATACTGAAACTCACAAAAAAATATTAAATTCTTGGTGTTTCAGGCACTGAGCAGGCAGCACAGGATTCTGATCCTTGAGTAAAGAAACACATGTGATAAGCCCCACAGTCGCTCTGGCTTTCTGCTGGAGTCTCTTCTGGTCTTGGCACGGAATGCTGGAGCTCAAGCTAATGCTAATCTTAATAAGCTCAGGGAGCAGACATTGGAACTCCAGGCTACTGAAATAGCTGGACATTGCAGGCCAGGGTAAGGAAATAGAGAAGAGGAGGCTTCATGGTAAGGGCAAGGATAGCAAAGTCTGTGTAGGTCTTCACTTTGGGTTGTTGGCTGACGGCCAGCTATATGTGTATAGAATGAGACTATCCATGAGGCTTGGCACAGATTGCACACTGTGGGGCTAACAAATGATTGATGATGCTGAAGGTCATGCATTGCTAGGAGATGTCGGAGATCCCAGTCAACCTGAGTGAAGAGACCTTACTGAGCACCTCAGGCGCCCCCGAACAGCCACACCTTAGCAGTAAGGACTGTGTCCTCGATTAAGGGTCACACCCTAGGGCTAAGTTTAAAATGGAAATAGAACTTAAAAAATAATTCGTCCAAGCTTCACAGTATCTAAAGGATCTGCCAGTAGTTTACCTGCCTGCCAGGACAAACTCAATGCCTTTAAAGGAAAACAATACAACCCAGACTCTCTGCAATGTATAATAATAATGTCTAGCATACAATCATAAGATAATGAACATTAAAGAGAAGATGTTGCCTGTATTTAATTGAAGGGAAAAAAAACAATCAGTAGACCCTGAGGTCACTTTGAACTTGGAATTAGCAGGCAAGTCCTTCAAAGTTGCTATTATAAATATGTTCAAAGACTTAAAGGAAAGGTGAATATAATGAGTAAATAGACGGAGAATCTCAACAGAGAAATGTAAATTATAAAATAATTTACCAAATGGAAATTCTAGTATTAGAAATGAAACTTTAAAATTCACTGGATGAGATTAAACTTGGCTCGGAGACTGTATTAGAAAGGGTTTGTGGACTTGGAGACTGAGCAATAGAAATCATGAAATCTGAAAACCAGGAAAATAATATTTTAAAAAATAACAGCACCTTGATGACTTGTGGGTAACACCAAAAGATCTGTATATGTGTAATTGTAGTCCCAGAGGGCGGAAGAATAGTTCTTGGAGAAATAATTACCAAAATTTCCCAAATTTGGTGAAAAACCTTAGCTGACATATCCAAGAACCTCAGCAAACCCCTAGCAGGGTAAATACAAAGAACACCACACTAAGCTCATCAGAGTCATACTCTGGAAACCAAAGAAAAAGAGAAAATATTAAAAGTTACCAAAGGAGCCAAAACCGGTTTGGCTCAGTGGATAGAGCGTCGGCCTGCGGACTGAAAGGTCCCGGGTTCGATTCCGGCGCAGGGCATGTACCTGGGTTGCGGGCACATCCCCAGTAGGAGATGTGCAGGAGGCAGCTGGTCGATGTTTCTCTCTCATCGATGTTTCTGACTCTCTCTATCTCTTCCTCTCTGTAAAAAAATCAATAAAATATATTTTTTAAAAAAAAGTTACCAAAGGAAATGATACATTATATATAGAGGATGACAATATGAGCGATGGCCGATTTCTCATCAGAAATCATGGATGCCAGAAGACAGTAGACCAACATTTTTTTTAAGTTTTGAAAGGAAAAACAATTCTCAGAATTCTCTATTCAGAAAAAAGTACCTTCAATAATGTAGGTAAAATAAATATATTTTTTCAGATTAAAAAAAATACTAAGAGAATTTATTGCCAACATTCCTGATGTATAAGAAATGCTGAAGTTAATTATACTAGGAAATTATACTAGGAAACTCAGATGTTTAGAAAAGATGAAGAGTACTAGAAAGGATAAATATATGGGTAAATACAAAGGAATGTTTTATAATTAAATATATATTTATATATAAGTACATGTGATCATTTAAAACAAAAATATATGACATTGTATTGTGAATGTGTAATACATATGACTACTATACCATAAAGGATAGGAGTGGATTTACACAGTTGTAAAGTTTTTAGATTTTCATGAAATGGTACAATATTCTAAGTATTCAACGTTAAGAATGCATGTTGTAATACCTAGAAAGACCTCTAAAATATAAAAACGTATAGCTAAAAAGACAATAGTAAAACTAAAATTGAATTCTAAAAGGTATTTAGTTTACTTAAAAGAATGTTAGAAAGGAGGAAGAGAGAAACTAAAAACAGATGAGACAAATAGCAAAATGGCATACCAATAGCCAACCATACCAATAAGTTAAATAGATTAAATACTCCAATTAAAAGATAGCGCCGAAACCAGTTTGGCTCAGTGGATAGAGTGTCGGCCTGACGACTGAAAGGTCCCAGGTTCGATTCTGGTCAAGGGCATGTACCTGGATTGCAGGCACATCCCCAGTAGGAGATGTGCAGGAGGCAGCTGATCGATGTTTCTCTCTCATCAATGTTTCTAACTCTTTATCTCTCTCCCTTCCTCTCTGTAAAAAATCAATAAAATATATTTTAAAAAAAAAGATAGAGATGGTCAGACTGGATGAAAATCATATTCTGTCTACAAGAAACACTCTTTAAATACAAAGAAATAGGCAGGTTGAGGATAAAAAGATGTGTAGTAGGCAGAGCAATGCTAATACCCCACCGTAATCTCCAGAACCTCTGAATGTGTTACCTTACATGCAAAAGGGACTTTGCAGGTGTGATTAAAGTTATGATCTTTGAGATGGGGCAGTCATTCTGGGTTATCCATTGGGCCCAGTCTAATCACATGAGTCCTTAAAAATGGAGTATCTAGTCCTGACCAGTGTGGGCTCATTGTTCCATCCACCAAAAGGGTTACAGGTTTAATTCCTGGTCAGGGCGAATACCAGAAAAGAAGATAACACTATGAGATGATTAATATGTTAATCAATATGGAGTGATATGTTAATTAGCTTGATTGTGGTGATTATTTCACAATGTATACATATATCAAAACATCAAGTCATATACTTTAAATATACAGGGTTTTTTTTTAACAATTATACCTCAATAAAGATAGGGGGGGGAAATAAAATCAAAAATAAATTAAAATATGACCATAAAAAGAGACAAGAGTGGAGAACCTTTTTCTGGCCATGGTCTGAAATAGATGTTGGGATGGAAGAGAAGTCATAGTGATGCTGCACTCTAGCTGAGAAGATGTAGGAAGGGGCCCTGAGCCAGGGGGGGCAGGTGGCTTCTGGAAGCTGGAAAGGGCATGGAAATGATTCTCTAGAATATGTGCCCTGACCAGAAGGAAACAGTGCTTGCAGCACCTGAGATCTGTGTCAGACTTCTCACCTACTATTATCTTATAAAACGAAGATAATCAATTTGTGTTGTTACCAGCTATAAGCCTGTGGTAATGTGTTACAGCAGCAACAGGATGGAAAAAGGTATACCCAGCAGATAGCATTAAAAAGCTCAAATGGCTACATTAATATCAGATAAAATCAACTTAAAGATGAGTGCTGCCAGTGATAAAGAAGGACATTTCATACTGAGGAAAGGGTCAACACATCAGGAAGATATGAGTCATAAAAGTATGTGTACCTAACAAGAGCTTCAAAATGCCTGAAATAAAAATGGGCAGAATTAAAGAAAAATAGACTAATCCACAATCACGGTTGGAGATCTTCTTAAACCTTTCTCTCAGCGGTTGATAGAACAATTAGACAAAAACAAACAAATCAACAACAAACCAGTAAGGTCGTAGAAGGTCTGAATGGCCTTGCTGGACCTAATTGACGTTTCTAGAACGCTGCCCCTAATTTCAGAATGCATGTTCTTTCCTTGTGCACATAGTACATTCACCAAGGTAGACCAGATGCCAGGCCTTAAAGCAAGTCTCCATAAATGTTAAAGGCCTGAAATCATACCAGGAAAAACAAAAGAAATCATACTAAGTATGTTGTTTGACCATAGTAGAATTAAATTAAAAATAAATAACAGCCCATCCGGTGTTGCTCAATGGTTGAACATCGGCCTATGAACCAGGAGGTCACGGTTCAATTCCCAGTCAGGGCATATACTCGGCTTGCAGGCTCCATCCCTAGTGTGGGGTGTGCAGGAGGCAGCCAATCCATGATTATCTCTCATCATTGATGTTTCTCTCTCCCTCTCCCTTTCTTTCTTAAATAAAAATAAATAAATAAAGCTTTCTTTTAAAAAGAAATAATAGTAACAGATGTAGGAAAACACCAAATATTTAGGAATTAAACAAAATCTAAAATGATGTATGGATAAAAGAGGAAATCACAAGGAAAAATAGAAAATATTTTGAACTAAAAGAAAACAAAAGCCCTAACATGTCAAAATTTGTGGTTTGCACCTTGTGCAGTGCTGAAAGCCTTGCAGGATACACTGTCAACGTTCAAAGTGCTTTCAGCTCCCCGGTTAGAGCTGATCTTTCTTTTGTACTGTACTCCGTACAGCTGGTTTCTGCTCTGTCAGTAACAACATTTTATTACATCTGTTTGCTAACATGTCAGTCTCTTCCTTGCTAAACTGTGGGAGCTGTTTTAGGACAAGTGTTGTGTTCTTTTCCGTGTTTTGTCTCTAGTTTCTAGCACAATGTGTAACTCCGGGTTCTTAGGGAATTTTGAATGAAAGATTGGGAATGAATGGATCTTATCATCTTCATGAGGACCCTGTGCAGCCCCCTTTCACACTTGAGGAAACTGAAGCCCAGGTTACTTACAGAACAAGTGACACCAGGTTTCCAGTAATCCCCAAGCATGTTCCTTTCAGGCCCTAAGTCACTGACTGAAATATCACCATTAGAGAGAAGCAGCTCCCCAAAAGAAGTGCAAAATGATTACCAGAGCCCGGCCGGTGTGGCTCAGTGGTTGAGCATCAACCAGGAGGTCACAGTTAAATTCCCAGTCAAGGACACATGCCCGGGTTGTGGGCTCGATCCCCAGTGTGTGGTGTGCGGGAGGCAGCCAATCCATGATTCTCTCTCATTTCCATGTTTCTCTTTCTCTCTACTGTCAAACTACAGCGGGAAGGCCGGAGAGGGTTGCGGGGGGGTGGGTAAGAGATCAACCGAAGGACTTGTATGCATGTATATAAGCATAACCAATGGACACAAGACACTGGGGGGTATGGGAGGCTAGGGGAAGGTCAAGGGGAGAAAAAAAAAGGAGACATATATAATACTCTTTGTAATGCTTTAAGTAATAGAACAATTTATATATATTTAAATGGTTACCAGAGTAAATTATTAAGTAAGCTATTACAACATCATCATGTAGTCTTCTTCTCTGGAAGATGAGTGAGGATGCTTCTGAGGTCTTGGAGCTTTTCATAAAGGCCTGTGGGGAGCATGTGCACTGAGCCGCCACCTATAACAGATGGGAGAGCCCAAGCCTGGCCCTGTCAGGGGGTTCTGAGATAGGGCTGGAGGGTTAGCAGTGAGGCAGCACCGCAGCCCAGTCCCACCCCAGCCCCTGCCTCTGCAGGAAGCACTTAGAGGCCTGAGGTTGCAACTGTGGGTGGTGGTTCAGGGCCCACAGTGGCTCTCGACCACCCACGCTGGTGGGGCTCTGCCTGGGAGCCTGTTTCTCCATTTTCTACCTAGCTTTCAGTTTCCAACTGGGGTTTGTTTCCCCTTTGTCTCTGGTTCAGCTTCCTTTTCCTGTTTGGTTTTAAGTAGAGACTGAAAATCAAGTTGCTGCCTCCCGAGGGTCTGTGGTCCTGTGATCAACGTAACCTGGTAGGAGTACAGGACTCAACTCTTCGGGTTCCCTAAAGCCTTCCAGCCATGGCCATGGTGTGAGTACTGGGACCAAAAAGGGGACAGGGGGTTGTCAAGAGAAAACCTAGAATCATAATGGTGTAGAGCTGAAGGGGCCATAGAAATCATCCCAGGCCCCCTGTTGTACAGTGGGGAGATCCAGGAACAGAGCAGAGGGCATAGAACTTACCCAGGGTCACACAGCAAGATACTGGCAGCCGGGCACGTTCCCTCTGCTGGTCTGTCCATTGCAGGGCCTGTGTCTCTGGATGCCTGTGGCCTTTAATGGCTTCTCTGTGTAGAGGGGGTCTGATCTGTCTAAGATGCTTGTGGTTTGGATCAGGTGCTATGGATGGTCCTGGCTCGTCTCTCCAGAACAGCCTGGAAACATTCAGGTTGTTTTCTCTGAATGCGGAGCAAAGAGGGAAGAACTGAGGTTCCTTTCACAATGGAAACTTCATGAACTGTACAAACAGAGTCCTGACCTCAGCCTGAGACTTGGACTGCCTGGGCCGTCCGCACCAGGACTGTTGCTATTTGGTACGACTGTGGGCCACAGCGGGTCAGCCTCTGCGTGGTTAACCGGGCGAGGGCTCTCTGAAGGTGACCTTACATCTGACAGGACTCCTCGGCCCTACAGTTAACTCCAGGAAAGATGGTGGGTGATGAGCCAGCTTTGCCTCCTCGGATCTGGGGCGTTTATTTGATTAAGTCATTACGGCTTTGGATCTTAGCATAAAGATCTTAAAATCCCTGCTTAAAACGTCCTTCACGGTGTCCAAAGTGCAGTTTTACCAACTTTTATTTTAGAAAAAGAGAAAGAGAGAAACATCTACTTGTTCCACTTACTTATGCATTCACTAGTTGATTCTTGTAATGTGCCCTGACTGGGAATCAAACCCGCAACCTTGGCCTAGTAGGATGATGCTCTAACCAATTGAGCTACCAGCCAGGGCCCAGTTTTCTTATTTGGTTGTTCTCACCCTGTTGGGCAGATGAGGAAGGTGCTATCACTGGCTTTGTGGGCAAGGCAGCCCAGCCCGGGCACTTGCTCACAGCCATGTGGGTCTTGAGGAAGGTCTGGAGTTTCCCAGGACACTCAGGCTCTCTGGAAGCAGCTGTGTGAGTTGCTAAAACTGACATTACAGTGAGTAGAACTTGCCCGATGATGGCTCCGGCGGGCAGAGCCCAGGATCTAACAGGACCGGGCACACATGCTGGGTTTTCATGGTTGGCTTTACTCCTGCTCCTTCCAGCCACTTTGCTATCATTTTAGTAATTTACCTTGAGGGTTAAAAAATTCGTGGGTGCAGCTGTGGAGAACAGAAAACTTCCCACTTCAGGGGCATGCTTACTTCCAGAGTCCGGAGGAACCAAGTCTCTTTCAGTTATAAATGTCAGCTGCTGACCCTGGCTGGTTTGGCTCAGTGGATAGACCGCCGGCCTGCAGACTGAAGGGTCCCAGGTTCGATTCCAGTCAAGGGCATATGCCTGGGTTGCGGGCTCGATCCCCAGTAAGGGGGCGTGCAGGAAGCAGCCAATCAATGGTTCTCTCTGATCATTGATTTTTCTTTCTCTCTCTCCCTTCCTCTCTGAAATCAATTGAAAAAAAATTTTTTTTAAATGTCAGCTGCTGACTGCAGGGAATGGTCTCAGAAGTAAGTGGGGAGGAAGCCATGCGATATTTTTAAAGGTCTTTTTACTAGTAAATTGTAGAAATCCGAGAGGTTTCCATCTTGAAAGGACCTAGGAGACCGGAGACGGTCTGTCTGCACTGGATCATCTAGGTTAGGGGTGCTTCAGGGCCTTGCCCTCCACCTCAGCCACATTAACTCTCTTCCATCTTTTTTAAGTACTCCTCAATATTTCTTTGACGGGGGGAAAGTTGCATTGCTCCTGGTGATGAATTTGAAGTGTGATAGTACCTGGCTGCTCCAGCTGAGAGGTGCACAGATCGGGATATTGAGGCCCCGGGTCTCGGAGGCCATGGGGTCCCATTACTCTTCCCCTGGATGTGCAGCCAGATCATTCGGAAGCTTCTTGGAGCTACTCTGTCTTCTGTTCCAGAGAATGCTGTGTGCGCTCCGTGAGCAGCATTAGCATAATGGGCCCGAATGATCTCATGAGAGTGTTCGTGTTCCTCAGGTGTCCTGGGTGCCAGGTGGTTGGGAACTGGTCTCATCCAGTGGCTTCTCTTCAGAAATTGAACCCATAAAAGAGAAAATAACAACAGCCCTCCCCGTTTGGGTTACATGCCAAGCATCACGCTAATTATGTTGCATACACTGTATTTAATCCTCATCCTCCGGTGCTCTGCTGTCATTCCCATTTACAGACAAGAAAACCAGGGTCAGCCAAGTGAGGTTACTCGTCCCAGTCCCACTGGCATCACTGGCAGAGCTGGGACGTGAAGCTAGGTCCCTTGCATTTTCAGAAGCTAGGCTTCGCTATAGCCTCTCGAAGGAACTGGTCCCAAATTGCAGAGTGAGGGTTAGAGTCGAGGCCTCCTGGTCTCTGTTACCCTTTGCAGTCTCTGATCTCACGTGGTGGATGCCATGAGACAGAGAGGCCTTCTCTGCCCTGTAGCTCCCGGGCGTTTCTCTGCCCATCATCCCTTCATTCACCATCTGCCCTCCCTGCCTAGACTCTTCCGGGCAGGAGGCAGGGTTACTCATTTCTGACCATCGCTGTGCCTAGGTAATGCAGTGGCCTCACGCAGGTGTTCATTGAACTGAGCCGAGTCGCCATGCTGATGGGCAGGGATATTAGCTGGGCTGTTAATTCACCCTCAGAGGTGAGCATACTGCCCCAGTCCTCGGCCCAGCCAGCTCTTCTCAGCTGTCCCAAGGCTGTGTTGAAACTCATTCCACTTCCACAAGTGGTCAGAGTCACAGACTCTGGGATATATTGGAATGTGTACTAGCAATAGTAGCCCCAATGTCCACGTGGCCTATCAGATGGCTCCCCGAGGGAAGGCTGTGTTGAGAGCCTTGAAAGAAAGTGTGGGTGTGAGACAGGTTCAGACTCTCCCAACAGTTGGTGGATGTTTTCCCAGAGAGGCGAGACCAGCTGTCCGAGCATCTGGGACAGAACTGTAGTGGAGAAAAGGTGCAGAACATCTTGAGTAACATGACCCGCAGTCTGATCGTCCCACCCAATCTGGATGGAAGAAAAGATGTCTGGGTTTAACACTAAATTTATTCTTTATTTACCAAGAGCCTTTCTTCAATTCTCAAGCTCATAAAAACGGGGCTTGAACATCACCATTCAAATTTCTGCATGTTAATATATGCAAATCCAGTTCACTGTTTTCAAAATGTGGTCAGGAGGCCTACTTCTTAGTGGTCTATGACTCAAAACTATATTTATAACCATATTGAGACATTATTTGCCTTTTTCACTCTTATGCCATGAGTGAACAGTGGAATTTTCCAGAGGCCACATGACATGTGTTGACATTATCACTGTGACAAGTAATGCAATGCGTGCTTGTGTTTTAAAAGTTCTCAGTTTTCATTTCAAATATGGTACATATGGACAGACATAACTGACAAAAACAGAAGCTTTTTGACAAACTCGGTAATATTCATCTGTGTAAAGCGGTCCTGAGACAAAAAGTTTTGAGAGCCACTGGGAATGTTCAGTGATGACTGTACTACGAAAAGCACGATGGAGACATGGCGGGGGCTGGGACTGGGAAGGGACGCAGGGGCTCCCCCTGAATGCACCACCCAGGAGGCAGCACATGTCCTAGTCTGGGTGGTGGTATCAGGGGAACCTTCTCACAGGTGTGCACTATTTCAGAACGAACATTGGAACACATTAAATCTGTCTCAAGCATGTCCCCATTAAGGAAAAACAGTCACCCTGCGGGTGACCCGCCAGCTGCCCAGAGGAAATGCACCTTTCTGCTGCAGAGACCTGGCGATCACCCCCTGCACCCATCTTGCCTCTCAGAGAGAAGGCAGCTGGCATTAGGGGCTGCCTGGTGGGATGTGACACAATAGGTCCCCACTGTCACCTGTGTCCCTTTCTTGCTCTGAATTTAATCAGGGGAAACAACCCAGAATAGGGACAGCCTACAAGATAATTGGCCTAAACTCTTCACACACAGAAATTAGTATCAATGACAAACAAAAAAAATGGCCTAAGTTTCCAGCTTTAAAAAGAGGGTAAATAGACAACCCCAATGTAACATGTGAAGTGGATGCTGGATCTATAAGGATTAAGACATTTGGGGGACAATTGGGTAAATTATTAATTTTCTTAGGTACAATAATGGTATTTAAGCTACATATTAGAATGTCATTATTTTAAAGGATGTAGGCTGAACCCCTTAGGATTGCAGTATATCTGCAACTTACTTTCAAATGGTTCTGGGGGGAAATGACATATAAAAGGTGATGTCACGTGTAGTAAACATGCTTTACTAAGTGAAGCAGGAAGCCCTATAACCTAGTCCCAGCCCCTCCACATGTTAGCCGCAGGACATTGAGAAACTTCCCTCTCCAGGCCTGTTTCCTCCATCCAAAAAAAGTGCTCGCAGATACTCAGCTCTGATGAGGCTGTGCTTCCCAGCCTGTTTCTCAGTCACTGACGGGACCTGGTGATGACACCCCTGGTGAGGTCTTCTCATTGCCCCTGATGAGCCTGGAGCAGCTACGGGGCCCAGGTGATTGATGGCTGAGGAGGCTGCGCTCTCCTCTCCAAGCCTTTGCTGCTGCTGTTCGCTCTGCCTGAAACGGTCCACCCCTCCCTGGCAGGATGGAGCATGCCCTTCCTTGTACCCACAGCACTTGACACACACCTGTACACTGTGGGCTCCCCCCCATTAACAGAGACCGCATCTTTTATTCAAGAGAAGGTTGAGTTTTGTCTGAGTACTGGGCCTTGGAATATATTTGGTACATGGTCAGTACCCAGTAAATGGGGTGCTAAATGGGGTGTTGGCTTGGTTTATTTTGTAAACGAATGCAGGAAAAGAGATAGGAAAAATGGGGGTGGCCAGATCGAAGGTGAGTTGTGGTCCCTCCCACCCCCAAGGAATCCTTGAAGGCTGAGAAATACAATACCTGGCAAAACTAGGCAAACTCAAAGCAAGCATTTAGCCCTGGCTGGTGTTCTCAGTGGTTAGAGCATCAGCTTGTCCATGGACCCACTGAGGGAGCGAGACCTGAGAAGCCTGAAGGCGAGGCCTCCAGAGAAAGGAGGAGGAAGGTGGGGTCCCGGCCAGGGGTGTCTCCCTGCCTTGGGGGACTCTGGATCAGTCACTTAGTGTAAAGTGGGTAAAGGTGATCACTCCCTCCTAATCATTGTTTTGAGCATCACATGAAATCACAGGCTTTGACCGTCAGGGTACACTGAACTGGCAGGTGCTGTTCCCAGCCGTGATCCTGGGAGGTGAGGGCAAGCGCGCCCTGTCCTGGAGCCCCGGACAGGTAACCAGAGCCTGCGTTCTGGGTGTGGCCGCTCTGATTCTCAGCCTGCTTTTCAAGTTCACTTTCCTGGCTTATATGTTGAAAGTAAACAAGTCAGGATTTCACACACTGGCTGTGCTTCTGCTTGGCTTTGGGAACATTTATTTATAGCCACTTCCCTCTGGCCTCCCGCTGCTCCCTCACTCGCTTATTCCCTTGGCAGCTACTGAGCCCGTGTCTGTTAATGAGTCCCTACCCTGCCACCCAAGGGGGAGTGGAGGGGGACCTGGTGGTCAGATCTGCTGCCCTCGGGAGGCTCATGGTCTCAGGAAGAAGATGAGCTCTAACTGGCCCCCGTGAAAGCTGCAGAGTAACCAGAGGCTCCCAGGGCCTTGGCACAGACAGCGCCAGCTGGGTACTGGGCACCCTCATATAGACAAACACAATAGCACTGTCCTGTGCTGTTTTGTAACTGCCGGGTTTTCCTGCTAGATGGGGTCTCCTTAAGGGCAGACACGCCACACCCTTCCCAGGGCCCAGCCGAGGGCCTTCCTCTTGGGAGTGACCAGAGGGTGGGAATGAATGAACAGATGTTCTCCCAAGGCAGCGACACGGCCTGAGCTTTGAGCAACGCTGAGATGCAAACCTGTGGATGTAGGAAGGAGAACGCATATGAGGCAGAGGAAGCATCTTCTTTAACTGCTTGAGGAACACCAGGAAGTCATTGTAACTGGCCCAAATGTCTGGAGGATGCTTTTGCTGTCAGACCCGGCCTTACCACCGGGCTGCCAGCTGGGCTATGTGGACAGACTGCCCTTCCCTCCCTGATCTGCACCAGGCAGGGTGTGGGTAGCGTCACAGGAGAGCAAGGACGAGGTTCCTGGAA
This sequence comes from Myotis davidii, assembly GCF_000327345.1. NCBI lineage: Eukaryota > Metazoa > Chordata > Mammalia > Chiroptera > Vespertilionidae > Myotis > Myotis davidii. Next base: position 1,817,607 of record NW_006293007.1, read on the forward strand.
CCAGCAAAGAATCTGCCCTGTTTTAGAAATCCAGATGTAAACGGGGAAGGGAACTGTGGCCTGAGCCCTGATCACCCTGCGGGGGAGCCAGTCGCGGGGACATGGCCCTTGCCCTGTATCTTCAGGAGGCCTTTCTAAATGAGGTGACGTTAAGATACGTAGCAATTACTGGCAGCCTAGGCTAGAAAAGCACCCAGGCAGAGGGAACAGCGTGAGTTAGAGCAAAGGGGCCATCAAGTAGGATCTGTTAGGGGCCATGAGTATATTAGGGACAGAGGCCAGGTGCCAGTAGACACCTAGAGAGGAAGCGAGTGGGCAGCCAACGGGCAGTAAAGGGAGAGCTGGGTCTAGAGTAGGTGCCAGTTCACAGCAGCCAGCTCCCATCAATTCATTAGGTGCTCAACCCTGTGATCGTCATTGGGGTGAGAGAGCACGAGTTCCCAGCAGGGTGACACGCACCCTGGTTTGCTGGGACTATCCTGGGTTTATGCTGAATGTCCTACTTCCCAGGAAGTCCCTCCATCCTAGGCAAACCAGGTTCCCAGTCCTGCTGGGGAGACATGACGGACAGAGCGATGGGTTGTTCCCTCTGAAGGGAGCCACCAAGTCAGGGCATCGGGCCGAGCAGGGCCACTGCCAGCGCTGGGGAGAGACAGGGAGGCTGTGAGCCTCCTTACCAGTAAGAGATCCAGGCTGCAAGGAATGTGGCTCCTCGGCTGAGCCTCCGGAGGAGCGGAGGCCGGCGCCTGCATTTCTGCGTTCCCCGGAACTGGCCAGTGAGACGCACTGTCAGAGGCGGCAGCCGCCCCGCTCTGCACAGTAGGCCCACCCTCAGAGTGGCATTTCCTGACCGATCCCAGGCCGTGGCGAGACAGAGAACCGGATGCTCATCTATGCAGGCGCCCTTGTTTGGCAGCTGCTCTCTGAGAATAAGTGGAGTAGGGTTTGCAGGCACGTGCCTGTGGGCACGCCATCATGAACGCTCTTCTTCACAATCATTTCTTCAGCGAGCACTTGTGTCTACAACATACAGGGCTGGGTTGACCAGGGAAAAGCGAGCCCCGCCTTCAGGGAGCTCACAGTCCAGTGGGGCAGACCCTGAGAAGCAGGACAGACTGGTGAGTTCCGTGCTGAGAGGCAGACCGAGCCCAGGCCTAGGTGCTGGACTTCTTCCAACTCAACCCTGGGCGTGTGCTCTCCTCCCGCAAGCCTCTTGTGATCAGCCCTGTTCCTTTCTGTCGCCTTTTTGGCTTTCCACCCTTCTGCCCCGGCTGTGAACTTACACTGTTCTTCAGGTTCTCGTAGGGAATGCCTGGAAAAGCCCTGACAGGTATTCACAGGGTGGGGAGGGAGTCCAGGTGCCTGTACACAGGCAGAGTGTGGCTGGGCTGGCGGCTGCCGGCCTGGGACAAATTCAGAAACTCATTCCTGGTCAGTAGGAGTGGGGTGGTGGGGCAGGAACCTGCGCTTTCCCCAGGGTTAGACCGAGCGAGTGACACTGCTCAGAGCAGCTGTTGGGTCCCGAGGGGGATGGGAGGGGATGGGGTGCATCGATCTGGTAGCTCAAACCCAACTGCGTTTTCACTAATTATTCCCACTTCTCAGCTGGTTGTTTGGTCACATAAAAGTAGCCCTGTGAGTATCGGCTGCAGCTTTTCTCCAGCCCCACATGGTTCCTCAGAGCCAGACAGGATGGGGAGCGCTGAGGCCGCATCTACACAGGCACGAAGTGTATGGGGCCCATGGGGAGGACATAGGGACAGACTTTCTAAACTTAGTAAAGGATATTTGTGTGTTCGTGTTAAAAAAAAAAACACAACACAGTGCAGTCATTCAAAAATAATATACTTAAAAAGAAAATACTTGTCTGTCAAAGGTACTTTCCTCAAATGATACGTGATGTAGACAGATGGAGTTTCTGAAGCCTTTGGGTACAGTGAGGATTTTATTAAAACAAAACACCCTTGCCCTAAACGGTTTGGCTCAGTGGATAGAGCGTCGGTCTGCGGACTGAAGGGTCCCAGGTTTGATTCCGGTCAAGGGCATGTACCTTGGTTGCAGGCACATCCCCAGTAGGGGGTGTGCAGGAGGCAGCTGATCGATGTTTCTCTCTCATAGATGTTTCTAACTCTCTATCCCTCTCCCTTCCTCTCTGTGGAAAATCAATAAAATATATTTTTTTAAAAAAAAAACAAAGAACGGATGGTAAGCAAGACAACCCTGAAGCAGAATGAGTGGGTCTTTCCTGGCACTGAGGTCTTGTCAGTGGGAATGAAATAGGCAGGTAGACAAACACTGTTCACACGGAGGCGGGGCAGCAGGGTGTTTGGTTAACCACAAGTTCAGCTTGAACCTAGTGTTAACAGCAGCAGGAAAAGGAACCCGTGGTGATAATTACAATAAGAAAAATCACTATTGGTGTTTGAGCACCTACTAGGGGCAAGCAAAGCAGTGGGTGCTTTCTTTATATCTCTGTCCAAGCACCCCTGGCCCTGCCTCCCTGCCTCTGCTCTCCCTACCACCCCTACCCCCTTCCTGATTCACTGGGCTGAAAGCTCTCCATCTGGGGGCACTCACAGCATTGCCTGCAGAGAGGCTCCCCGGTTCCCCACCCTCCAGGCCCTGGAAGGTGTAATCCAGCCATGGGCAAACTACAGCCTGCGGGCCGGCCTGAAATGAATAAAACTATTGAAAAAAAAAGACGGTACCCTTTTATGTAATGATGTTTACTTTGAATTTATATTAGTTCACACAAACACTCCATCCATGCTTTTGTTCCGGCCCTCCGGCCCAGTTTAAGAACCCATTGTGGCCCTCGAGTCAAAAAGTTTGCCCACCCCTGGTGTAATCCCTAACCGCTTTCCTGAGTGGCCGTGCGCTCTGAGGACAGTGGCTGTCACACTCGGCTCTGCGTCACTACATGTTTTTGACTCACTGGCATCTGTGTTTGTCAGACTAAGATGCCATGGTCATATCCACTCGTAGGACCCAGACACTCAGAGAAGATGTGACAAGTCAGGACTTGCTAGAGGAGAGTGACAGGTGGCAAGGGGGCGATGTCCTGGAATAATGGATGGAAGAACCAAGGTGTCCCTTCAGTTGTCCACTGGACTGTCATGTGCTGTTCAGACGCCTTTGTGACTCTGGAGGGCAGGGCGTGGCCTGGCCCAGAACAGGAGGGATGCCTCCCAGCCGAGACTACTCCTCAGCAGGTGGCTGCTTTGGGGGGCAGGTTTCCCGCGCTGGCAGTTCATTCAGAGGCTCAGCGTCCACTTAGGGCCGCTTAGAAGCCATGTCATTTTGGGCAGGAGAGTGGATCGGGACGTCTCAAGGATTCTGTTCAGCCCTGGGAGTCTACACTAAGCATTTATGAGGCACTTGGTCTGTGCCAGGTCCCAGGGGCACAGCAGAGAATGAGGCGGGCCTGCCCTCGGGGAACCTACACTATAGCAGGTGTGTCGCTTTGGATCTTCCAAGAAGCAGAAGCCAAGGCCCTGGGGACATCAGTGCAGAATGGAGGGAGCAGGCAGGCAGGCGGCTTCAGGCCAGGGTGCAGGTCCGATATCTGTGCCGGCGAGAGAGCAGGAAGGACGGACTGAGTGGGAACCTCTCAGACCACGGCGCACAGGCTGCTGAGTAGGCCGAGCAGGGTTTCCCCATCGAGGAGGCCTGTGTCGGGCACTGGCGAAGCAGCCTGGAGAAGCATGGCCTCTGCGACATGGTGGCATCCAGAGAGGTGGCCGCTGGGACCACTGGTCAGCTCCGTCACAGGCTCTCCTGGAGCTCTGAAAGGCACTTCCATGGCCGCCACCCAGGGGCTCTGGAGAGCGCTGCCCTGCCACCCGGCACGTGCCCTGTGAGGACAGTGGCTGTCACACTCAGCTCTACAGCACCGCAGGGCCTCTGTGGTCACGTGCCAGCAAGCGGTGGAGCGGCGGGTCAGCCCACATCCCTCAGGCTCAGTAACATCCCTGTTGTGTTCACTGACACCAGGCTGCACCTCCGATCTCTCCCAGCCCCTGAGGCCGTCCAGGGCGGCGGAGCATGGCATTGACACAGCTTAGCCCGTAACTTGATCCCAGTCAGTTTATATTGGAAGGAAACGGATTTAATCCGAGGTCTGTCTGTTTCCGTGTACAGTGTAATTTCTACCAGACTTCATGAAGACAAGCCCCAAAGGCCTCGCCAGGGGGAGGGCACCTCTGCCTAAGCCTATTCTCTTTTTTAAAAGGCACGTGGGCTGTAGCTGGTTTGGCTCAGTGGATAGAGCATCAGCCCTCGGACTGAAGGGGTCATGGGTTCTGTTCCAGTCAGGGGCACATACCTTGGTCGCAGGCTCCATCCCCGCCCTAGTCAGAGTGCATACTGAAGGCAACAATCAGCCAATTGATGTGTCTCTCTCACATCAATGTTTCTCTCTCTGTCTCTCCCCCTCCCTTCCATTCTCTTTAAAAATCAATAGAAAAATACAATCGAGTGAGGTTTCAGGCGCCAGAAGGCAGAGCACAGCGCTGGTTTCTCTCTCCCTGAGGGATCACATGGCTCTTCTGGGAAAACCATGCCTATTTTGCTCATCACCGACTTCCCCTTAAATGTTCGTTAAATGAATGGTGAGCTATGGGGGAAAGATGCGGCACGATTGCACAAAAAGGCGCTTGCGACTCACTTCTGTTCCCGGACAGAACCCCCCAGCGTGAGTTGTGGACAGCTGACATCAAGGTACCCTGGACCCCGAAACCCCAGAGCAGAGCTGGGGGTCGACAGAAAGTTTGAGGCCCAGCGTAGGCTTTCCCAGGGGGTTCGACACCCAGCACTGCCATGTGATGCCGCTGGCTGGACCCGTGAAATGTGCGAGGGACTCATGGGAAAGGAAGAGAGGGGACATGTCGGAAGGCTTGTCTGCACTGTCCACTGAGCCACTGTGATGATGATGATGATCTGTACACTGATCCTCCGCCATCCACGTCAGCAGGGAGCTGAGCAGGTCCTGAGAAAGCTCAGCCCTCGGGAACACTTAGGTGCCCACTATGCTGGCCAGGCGGGGGTTTCCAAGTCACCCAGGGCCGATCTCCTAAAAGCCACTGATTCGTCATCCAGTAACCACTGGGGCTGGGAGTGGGACCTTTTTCAAATATTTTATTTCCCTCCAAGAAATATGGTAAGGTGACCATAATGTCACTTTTCACGACAGCTTGGTCTCATTTTGATGACCGTCCATTAGTGCACACACTTTTGCTTCTACTAAATTATTTGGGCTCGCCCTAGCTGGTTTGGCTCAGTGGCTAGAGCATCAGCCTGCGGACTATAGGGTCCCAGGTTCGATTCTGGTCAAGGGCACACGCCTAGGTTGTGGGCTTGATCCCCAGTAGGGAACATGCAGGAGGCAGCCAGTCAATGATTCTCTCACATCATTAATGTTTCTATCTCTCCTTCTCCCTTCCTCTTGGAAATCAATAAAAACATATTTTTAAATAGGGCTGGAAGGGAATTCATGCAGTGCCCCTGTCTGCATACAAGTGACACTTGCTGTCTTTCTCGTGTACAACCACACCCACTCACACTAAATAAATTATTTGGGCTTAAATTATTGGGCTTTAACTTCTGTTTGTAATTCCAACGCAGTTGTGTTCATATGGCCTCCCTCTCTGATAGCGGCCACGCCTCACTGTTGTCGGTGCACCTGCCTTTAAAACCGGACCTTACCTTTCTAACCTGGGGTTCTGATGGGCTGAAGACTGAGAACGTAGCTGCTCAGGTGAGGAGGCCGGTGTGCAAAGGCAGCGGCCTTCCTTGGCGTTCAGTGGCAGGAGTGCCTGGTTTCAGCGACGGCTGTTTCCTCTCCCAGGGGTTTCTTTTGCTTCTTCCCTGGTTTCCTGTCGTATTCTGAACAGATGACGTTGCTTGTTACTAAATGTGTACAGCAAAGCAGGTGCAGCCGTGTGTTTATTTGGATTGCTCTCGCTCTGTTCAGAGGAGATCGCCTCATGTTCTGTTGTCTACGGAGCTTGTGTGATGGTGCCCTGTCACAGTATCACAAACAGAGCGTTTCGTTGGCTGTTGTGAAGAAGATGGTCTTTGTCGTGTGCTCCACAGTCGAACAGAACTGGTTGGAAATCCCAAATGTAATCACTGAACTCCTGTGTGAATTGGTATCAGTTTTCCCAAGTCTCTAAGCCTCTATTGTTTCATCTACAAAGTGGGGTGATTGTGGCTACTTCACAGGTTGTGAAGCCCAGCGCGCTCAGGCTACCTTATTTCACACAGTGCCGGGAGGACTGGAGACAGTTGGCCAATTGGCATTCCTTCCCCATTCAAGCGCCCTTTTCCCTAAAAGGAAAGCTGTGCGTCTTTTCCATGCTATTGAGAGTGTTGGCACAGCACACTCCTCTCCGGCCCCGGGGTCTCCAGAGAATGACTCTCCACCTCCCGGAGCAGCCCTCCCACAGGCAGCGGGGAGCTCTGGCAGTTAGGAGGTTTCTCTGCGGCAATAGCAGGTGGCCTCCGGCTCAGAAAAGGGCAAAGCCAGCTTCCATCCCTCGTGGCTGCCCCTGACACTGAAGTTTTCTCTCGCTCTGCAGTGAACAGAGTATCTGCCAAGCCCGGGCTTCCGTGATGGTCTACGATGACACCAGTAAGAAATGGGTACCCATCAAACCCGGCCAGCAGGGATTCAGCCGGATCAACATCTACCACAACACTGCCAGCAGCACCTTCAGAGTCGTCGGAGTGAAGCTGCAGGATCAGCAGGTGAGTGCGGAGCCCCCGTGACAGCCCCGCCTGTGCCGCGCATGCGCTCCCACGCGTGTACGCAGAAACACGCACATACACACAGTACAGTGGAAGGTCCCAAAAACAAGGTCAGGTTTGGAGTCAGAAGGTCGGGGTTCAGATTCTGACCCCACATTCTCCTGTGAGACCTTGAGCAAACTGTATTTTCTGAACACCATTTTTCACATCTGTCTCATAGAGACACTAACCCACATCCCGCATAATTCTGTGTGTTAATGTAACATTAGAATAAAATAACAGATGTGAAACAGCTTTGAAAAATATATTGTACAAATATATTAGTTTTAGTCTATGCCTACATATCCATGAGTAATATGACAATAAAAATTTTTGTTCATCAACTCTCTAAGTCAATATGTCAAACTCAAAGGCTAACACGGGCCAAATAAGTAAGGTTTAACCTTATGTGGGCCGCAAAAAAAAAAATAAAAGCTTCAATTTTCATAGAAACGTAGGTTTATTTCGATAGAGACATGTTAAATACAAAGGGCTGAAATAAATGAGTAATCGTGCGCGTAAGGGAAATGAATGCAACGTGATTATAGTAATCAGTCATTAGTGAACATTATAGTTCGTTATTAATAATTATGTATAATAGGGTATTGTAAAAATTAAGTTATGAAATTTTTATTAAAATGTTTCTTACATACCGTTATATTGGCTGGGCCACAAAAATATTCATTGTGAAAAAATAAATAAAAAATATTCGTGTGGGCCGCACAGGCCACGAGTTTGACATGCTTGCCCTAAGTCTTTGGAAGGAACAGCAAATTGATTTGAAGAATCTGGGATCATTTCTCTCCCTAATAGTACATCCCGGGCAAATCGGATAAGGTAGTTTGTGCGTGAACCGGGTAAGCACCTCCACGAATAGAGGGTAAGTCCACCTATGTCAGGAACAGTCGTGCACGCATAACTAAGACGGATCAGTCTAATGAGACAGGGACCAGAATAGAGACGTGGAGAAAGGGCTTGTGTGGCCTGACCACAGGGACTCTGGTTAGTGCTTCAGTGCTCGCCCCTCTCTGAGAGACTGACAGGGACACATTTAGCAGTGAAATCACCGGACCTGTGGTTTCAGCATTTGTGAAAAACTCGACCTAAATAGCATCTCTGGCATCCTTTGTTGGTCAGGCCTTGGCTAATTTAAGCAGCAGGTTAGCTGCTATCTGCAAGGATCACCACGTTATCAATTAGAAAAGAGAGGACAGCTCTGGCTGGTGTGCCTTAGTGGTTAGAGTGTCAGCCTATACACAGAAAGGTCACAGGTTCGATTCCTGATCAAGGGCATAGACCTGGGTTGCAGGTTCAATCCCCAGCCCAGGCCGGGCACATGTGGGAAACAACCAATCAATGTCTCTCATTCTCTCCCTCTCATTCTCTCTCTCTCTCTCTCTTTCTCTCCCCCTCCTGCCCCCACTCCTTCTTACCTCTCTCTCTAAAAATCAATGGGAAAAATATTATTGGGTGAAGATTTTTAAAAAAAGAAAAGAGAACAGAAACTGAAGACTATTTTTAGTGGCTGCCAGTTGACTGTGTTTCTGCTTTGGCCAAAATAACCCTGTTAAGTTTCAGATTCTTGTGGCTAAAAGGGACATCCCCACTTCAGGACTCCTGCCTAAAGGTAGTCTCTCTAACCTGGAACTCGGTACCTTCAGAGGCATCCCTTTCCCTCATTGACAAGCTTACTGATAGGAAGGTTTCTCTCAAAACCTCCTGGAAGCTGCTTCCCTGTTCTTCCAGGTCATCGGTTCTAGCTCTGCCTCTCAGAGGTACACCGCACCGTACATTGAAGGATCTATAGCATCCTGAGTCCCCATTATGGTGGCGGCCAAAACATCTTACCCATTTTCATAACATACCCGTGGGTGGGGGATGACGTGGACATACCACTCTGGTACTCGCCTTTGACATAAGGCCCATTACCCAGTGCAGTTTCCAAATCATAGTGGGTGTCCCTAAGGGATTGCTTTCATTATGACCAGTTTTCCACTCCCTTCGTGCCTCTTGGTTGCCTTCAGGGTACTCTGGGTAGATGGAAGGTGTGCTGGAGGGGGCACGGGCCTGGAGAACAGGATTCCCGGAAACTAATGTGCACCTTGTTCTCAGGAGGCTCCACCTCGCTGCCTCCTGCAGAGGAAACCACATGACGGGGCTCTTTTGGGAGGAGGACTTCCCGTGCAGCAGACTCTGGCAGCAGCCCTCAGTGTCTCCTGGGTGCATGCAGAGAGGCTGCGGTGACTCTAACCTGGAGACCTAGATCTGGCAGAGAAGTTACCAGCACAGCCCTGTGCTTGGAATTGCATGTTCATAAACATGCAATCTATAATAATAAAAGTGTAATATGCTAATTAGACCAGACATCCTTCCGGGCAAAGCCACAGCAGCGGGGCCGAGGCAGAGGCCCCTGGCTGTTGAGGTGGGCAGGGGCTGAGGCAGAGGCAGCCTCCACGGAAGCAGGGGCCAAGCCCCTTGCACAAATTTCATGCATTGGGCCTGTAGTCCTATATAATAAAAGCCTAATATGCTAAGTGTCCGGTCAACCAGTCGGCCATACAACCAATCAAAGTGCAATATGCTAATGATATGCTAAGGCTGCTCAACCGCTTGCTATGATGTGCACTGACCGCCACGGGGCAGACAGTCAAGTGCACCGGGCCTCTAGTAGAAACACAAAAGAGGTTCTTAATAAGCTGAGGCATTGTGAGAGTGGCAGGAAACCTGGTTCACAGTGGTTTTATGGACCTCAAGAGTAAAGACTAATTTTCACAGATCTGTCTCCCAGTCAGTGTGGCATACAAGGTCGGACATTTTAAGGGATACAGATTCCTGGTATTTTACCAAATAGGGATATCTTACATGTTTAATCTCCTTACTAGTATATCTTACAGAGCACTTTTCATGTCTATTATTTCAGTCTCCCAATAACTCCATGGGGATAATGATACAAGAATTACTACCATATTGTACTAACTATTGCTATTTTTAATGCTTATTTTCCCTTTAACCTTTTTATCGTGATTCTGTCTGTCACCTTACTCACAGTTTTGTATACATTTGTGTTTTTGCTTCAGGTAGAAGAGCATCTTTCAATATATCTTGTAATGAAGATCTTGTGGTAAATTCCCTCAGCTGTTGCTGATATGGGAAAGCCTTTATTTCTACTTCACACCTAAAGAATAACTCTGCTGGATATAGTACTCTTGGTTGGTGGGTTCTCTCTTTCAGTATCCTATTTAATAAAAGGCTAATACGCAAATTGTCCCCTCAACTGGGAGTTCAACCAGGGGCCAGGGCCAGTCGGCCAACCACCCAAGGCCCCTTCCCCTGGCTGGCACAGCTCAATTGGACTGATCGGGGAGGGCAGGCCGGACCCAACCCATGCATGAATTCGTGCACCGGGCCTCTAGTTTATATCACTCCACTCTCTTCTGGCCTATAGGATTTCTGCTGAGAAATCTGATAATGATCCAATGGGGTTTCCTTTGTAGGTTGCTGTCATTTTTTCCCTGGCTGCCTTGAGAATTCTTTCTTTACCATTAACTTTTGACAATTTATAATGTGTCTTAGGGAAGGAGCCTTTGTGTTGAGATAATTAGCTATTAGCATCTCATATTCAAATACCCAATTCCTTACGTAGGTTTGGGAAGTTCTCATCAATTATTTCTTTGAATAGGCTCTCTGTTCTGTCCTTCTGGGTTACCCATTTTTCTAATGAAGTCAGATCATTCTTATAGAGTTCTTTCACTTTTTTAACTCTTAGTTTTTTCTCTTATTCCACCTGAATCATTTCCAGATTTCTGTCTTCGTGCTCATGAATTCCCTCTTCCATCTTGCCTGCTCTATTTCCAGTGCTCCCTAATGCGGTCTTCATCTCATTTATTGAGTTCTTCAGTTTCAGAATTTCTGTTTAGGTGTTTTGGTTTTTTTTATAGTTTCAATCTCTTTGGTAAAGTACTCCTTTCATTAATTTCATTCCTGAGTTCATTGAACTGCCTTTCTGAGTTTTCTTGTATCTCGTTGAGTTTCTTCATTACTGCGTCTTGAATTCTCTGTCATTTACATCTCAGTCTTCCATGACTTTGAGGTTGGTTTCTGGAGACTTGTCATTTTCTGTACACTTGGGACAGACTCTTCTTGTTCAGATACCATATGATCTTAATTCAGCAGATTGATAATTAGAGATCTTCCTTTTGTTTCCCAGTAGATGGTGCTGTAGAGCAAGTTTTGTTTTCTCTTACCAGCACTACTTGCACCTCCTGGGTTGCCACAGGGGGTGTTGGTGCTGTGGAAATTGACTCCTGGGTGACCGGGGTGGTGGGTGTCCCCACTGTGTCCAGATTGCCTCAGTCTCAGGGCACCACCACTGTGGCAGATATGGGGGGAGCCAGGTTCTGGAGCAGCAGCACTGACTCCTGTACTAGTGGCCTTGTAGCCCCAGGCACCACTGTGCTGTTAGAGGCATCTCCATAACCCCTGCTGCTGCTACTGTGTTCCCCAGCTGTGGGGGGAGAAGAGGGAGAGGAAGCTGGCTCCATGGGCACCAACCCTGCTTCTGCCCTGCTTACCTTCCTCTGGGCCGTTGTGTGGGGGCCACCCCCTGACTCCTCCACTGCTACTGTGTTAGCTGGGGCCTTGGCAGCTGCTGAGCTACACCTGCAGTCACTGTCCCTGCCCTTCCTTCTGCCACGCATCCCCTGCAGGTTCCAGTACATCCACCCTCAGCTGTACTGATGCGTGGATCTCTCAGGCATGTTTTTGTGCTGAGCAGCGGAGTCTTTGTTGGATAATAGATATCTGACATGGAAATTTAAGGGGAGATACAAAGGGTTCTTCTCACTCCGCCGTGATGCTGATGTGAGAAGAGTTTTTGGGGAGCATAAATTGATAGAGCCTTCGGAAAAATAGTTAGACAGACGGTATCAACTCAGTACACACCTGCATCCACTAAAAGATATGTCTGAAAATACTCATAGTTTTATTAGTAACCAACAGCTAGAAACGGCACAAATGTCTGTGAACAGGACAATGGGTTAGTTATTTATGGTATATCAAAAGATGAAATATGCCCTGGCTGCTGTGCTCAGTGGTTAGAACTCCTGAGCACCAAAGGGTCACATGGTTGATTCCCAGTCAGGAAATATATCCAGGTTGTGGATTCTACCACCATTGGGGTGTGTATGTGAGGCAACCTATTGATGTTGCTCTCCCACATCAATGTTCCTCTCTCTCTCTCCCTCTCCCCTGCCCCCTCCTCCTCTCTCTCTAGAATCAATGAAAAACATATTCTTGTGTGATGATTTTTTTAAAAAGATGAAATGTTACGAATTGATGTTTCTCTTCCTCTTTCTAAAAGATAAGGTGAAATATTATGTAGCAATAAATAAGAATTAAATACTTGTAAATGTAATAACATGGATGAATCTCATAGACATTATGTTGAGTGAAAGCGACAGGAGTATATACCATAGGAATCCATATCTGTATAGTTCAAGAACAGGTGAAAGTAACTCATGGTGATAATGGTCAGAAACTCGGTCACCGAAGCAGAGGGATCAGGGATGCAGAATAATGGCTCCAGGCCTCCCACCCCTTCATGAGCCCCTCAAGCTAAATAATTTGTTACACGTCTGAAGGAGAAAGGTTAGAGGTCAGGCGGGCCTGGTGTGGAATCCCCTGCCTGCCTGTAAGCTCCTGAATGTCTGGTTCTAGCTGCTCTTCTCTGTAGCTTTCCCTGGTGGGCCTGGCATGGAACTGGCGGTCAGTTGATATTTCTTGATTAATAATAAAGATATTAATAATGCTCTACATTGGTTGGCACATTTTAACTTTCCAAGTGATCCTTTTAACTACGGTACCCATTTATTAATGCAGTCCAAGTACTAGACTTTATGCAGAGGGCCCTGGAAGGCATAAGTAGGAATTTGAAAAGACTCTTGCCCTTCGGATCTCCGTGTCTATAAGTCTAAATAAGCTATGCATCACAATGGGACCTCTGCAGTAATCCATTAGGGCAGTACAGCCAGGATTATCATCCCCCTTTTATAATTGGAGAAACTGAGCCCCAGAGAGGTGCAGTGACCACTTTGGGCGGCACAGCTGGGAGGACCCAAGGAACCTGACTCCCAGCTCAGGGCTCTCCGCTGGAGGCTGTGACTGCACAGCATTACAGTTGACAGACGTGACCAGGGATCCTGTGGGAAAGCTGCCTGGGCATGCTTTCCCCTTCTTATGACCCCCCTCCAACCTTCCTGTCCTCTGGTAGCCCCTGGGGACACACTATCCTTGCCCCATAGCCGCTCCCTCCAGCTCACTTACCTTTTATTTATTTACATGTATTTGTCGCTCTTTTTCCTCCAGGTTGTGATCAATTATTCAATCGTGAAAGGGCTGAAGTACAATCAGGCGACACCAACCTTCCACCAGTGGCGAGACGCCCGCCAGGTCTATGGCTTGAACTTCGCCAGTAAGGAGGAGGCGACCACGTTCTCCAACGCCATGTTGTTCGCCCTCAACATCATGAATTCCCAGGAAGGAGGTAAGCGGTGCTCTGCCCAGCTGGGCTGCGCTGAGTTTCTCTCCTGTTCCCCGAGGCACCCACAGCTCTGGCCCTCGGGCGCCCTCCTTCCGGTCTGCGCTGAGCTGTTACGTGGCTCACAGACTGCCTGACTGTAGGCTTAAAGGGAGGTGAATGGTGTTGACATGTCTCACGTTGGTGAGATACAGACCTGGGCCGATGTGTTCCTAGAGTACATGTCCAGGCCTGTCACGGTGGTCACCTGAGTCCAGGTTCCAGATCCAAACTCGGCAGAGGTGGGAGGGAGCGAGCAGCCAGCTATTCTTTAATTCGGTTGCTTATGCCTAACGAACTCTTACTAAACATTGGCCAAGTGTAAGAACCTGGTAGGCAGAATGTATAAGAAGCAAACAATGAATCATAAGCTGCCAATTACGCTGTCCTGGTGTGAGCACAGGAAGGGAAACAAGTAACTGCCCATCTGGATTGCCGGGGAGGCTTCGGCAGGGGAAGGCGTTTGAAGGATGAGGAGGTCACCAGACAGAGGTGGGGGCGGGCCTGGGGCAGGGGGAGCAGTACACACAGGGCACCTGGGCATGAGAGCTCAGCGTGTGCTGGGAAGACCCTGCAGCATTCCCGAGGCCTGGGGTGCAGGTGGGGCAAGGGCTGGAAAGGAAACCAGAAGGCGGGGGGCTCACAGGGAAAGGCCCCACAAACTGGAAGACTTGGGTGCACTTGGTACTTCTGCAGACAGTGGGTGGGAGGGGGTTGCTAGCAAAAGCTCCTAAGCAGGCAGTTAAAGCAACGAGCAAAAAATACATGCGGCTTGTATTGGAAATGTGCAGCTTAGCTTAGAGTGAGGATGGAGGCCTCCCGGTGTGGGTGACTCAGTGGCCACGGGCAGGGTCCTGCGCTTGGCTAGAGACCTTAGGTTGCTGAAGCCTGGGACCCACGGCCGGGCATGAGCGCTGGTTCTGCTGAGGCCCCGGGACAATGACCTCGTTCTTCTGTGCTTTGCTTCCTCATCTGTAAAGTGGGGGTGCTACGGGGTTGTTTTTACATTTCACTGACCAGAATGTAGAACGTTTAGCAGACTGCCTGACACGTATCGACCCCCGTGTTAGTACTGTGGGTATCACTTCTGTCACTGCTGTTGCTGCTCCCAGAATTGGAGTGGGAAGTGGGGAGTTGTGGTACTTAGAACCGGGGCGAGCGAGCAGGCATCTATTGTCCTGCTACACTGCAGCTGTGCGGCCCAGTTTAAGCCGTGGGGCAGTTTATTGTGTGGTTTTTGTTTGTTTTGTTTTATAAATAAAGGACGTGTTTTGAGTATGCTTCCCATAGTCGTACACAGAAGAGGTACTTACAGAGGCCTTTCCCGCCTTGAAGTGGCTCCAGCGTGTGGATTTTCTGCTGCGAACTTGGGGTGTGTGGTGGGACAGCTGCTCGCCCATGACGTGTGGAGGGATCAGAGCAGGGCCCGCGACATTGTAGGCACCAGATGAACAAGTGCTCGTTAAACGCTGCCACCCAAGCGCCTTGGGCCTCGTGGTAAAAGGAGCTGAGTCTAAGGTTCTGATCTGAGCTGCCTCACCTACTCCGGGATGTGAGTTCAGCTCTTGTTTAACTGTACATCTGGACACCTTGAGGGTCAAAACACAAGAAAAAGGTTTCAATTGAGTCAGACAACTAACTCTTTCAAAGCAGCTGCTTACATTAAATAAAAATCTAGTTACTTTATTAAGTTCACCCTAGAATCACAAGGAAATCAGTTAATCCACCTGTTATCGTTTTCACATAAGAATCCTTTGACCTCTTATGAGGAATGACTTACTGGTGTCAGGCAGGAGCTCAGAATCAGAACCCAGACCTCCTCTGCCGGGGTGAAGGGGTGTCTTTGTTGTGGGGCAGGGGGTCACAGTGTGAGTGGCCTGGTCTCACACTTGCTTCCTGAGTAGCAGGTGCCCGTCTGGGTCCATTGGCTGTGGCAGGTCTGCTTCTGCATGCGGTGAGCGGCAGTGGAGGCGGCCCCGCGCCCACTGAGAGCTATGCGGGTCCTTCACCTGAGGCACAGCCTGTGAACAGTGCTTGCACAGGTCTGAGATGGGCAGCTGAGGTTTCACACGTGGCGCCAGGAATCTTTAACAACAGCAGTTGTGCCGGCTTGTGAACTTCATCGTGCATGCACTCCACGCAATTTCTCCCCCTCCACGCTGTGTCCGTGGTCGGTTCCTGTCTCTGCGGGATGGGACTCCATGGTGAGGCTGTGCCACACCGATCCAGCCTTCCAGCTCTTGGCAGTTCAGCACAGGCACTCTCCCCCACCAGCTGCCACGGAGGCCTGGCTGCCAGCTCACTGGCCCTTCCCTCCCGGTGGGGGGCAGTGTGTAGTAGTTAAGAAAGCATTTGTTTGGGGGCAGAAGAGCTTCTATTCAGCCTCTGCCCTGCCACCTGTGGCCAGGGATCATTAACCTACTTCCTCAGGGGTTGTGAAGATTAAACTTGCAGTGTTTATAGAGCACCTGGCGTACAGTGCCTGGCATGAGGGGCTGGGATGAGGACACCGTTCCTTCCCATCCACATCCAAAGAAGCAACATGGTGAGGCGGAAGCACGCACCTCGGATCCTGGGTGTCATGGTGCTGAGGACACCTCCTGCCCCCCGTGTCCCCTCTGCCCTCTGTGCCTCCCTTCTGATACCAGAATGGGTTCCCCAAGGTGAAGGGCTCAGTCTCTCAGACTGCCCCGCCCCCACCCGCCTACTTCATATGCCATCAGGGACCCAGGCTGTCAGTCACCTGTGCTTCTGACCACCGTGCTGTAAATCGGAGGTTCCCACTCGCCCCCACCCCCAGCAGGGGGGTTCAGTTTATTTACTAGAGCGTTTCACAGAGCTCAAGAAGACCTTTTACTCACGAGGTCATTGGTTTATTGTAAAGGCTGTAATAGAACAGCCAGATGGGGGAGAAGCGTGGGGCCAGGTGTGGGGGAGGGGCAAGAGCATCGTGCCTCTGGGTGCTCTGCTCCACTCCACACTCAGGGCAAATTCTGCTCTTCCAACTGACAAGCAGTGTGACTCTGAGAAGCCCCTTCCTGTGTAAAGCAGATAGGGTCGGGCACTGAGGGTTGGAGGATTACCTGACACAATACCTGTGTGGGCACCTCATCACTGTCGTGTCCAGCTGTTTCCGTCGGCTGTCCCACCCTGCCCACGCTTTTTCCCAGATCCAGTCCTTTGTTCCCAGGTCCAGTAGTCGTCCGTGACACTGCTTTCGTTATCCGAAAACTTCTCGCCTGGTTATAGACCGGCTCCATTGTCCAGGGGAGTAGGGCCAAGCTGATGGGATCCAGCCACCTGCTGGGAGAGAATTTCTAAGAAAATCTTCGCCCTCAAAGCCCCTGCTGGGGGGAGGGGAGGATGATAGTTGAGGCCCAGGTGGGGCTGAGGAGCGGGGCCAGGGAAGGAGCCTCGGGTGTCAGGAAACGAAGGCCATTGAAGGGCAGTAAGTTGGGCAGAGCCAGGGCCTGCACCTCAGGTTTCTCCCTCCCACCCAGGAGGCTCAGGTTTGACACGACCACTCCTTCCTCAGAAAGAATTTTCCCTGGACCTGGGCTGCTGAGAGGCTGTAGGACAGTGGTTCTCAACCTTGGCTGCACATTAGAATCACCTGGGAATCTTTTTAAAATCCTGATTTCTGGGCCTCATCCTCCAGAAATTCTTTCTTTGTTATGGGGTGAGGCCACAACATTAGTAACAAAGAAACAGAATGTCCGGAGGATGAGGCCCAGAAATCAGGATTTTAAAAAGATTCCCAGGTGATTCTGATGTGCAGCCAAGGCTGAGAACCGCTGCTGTAGGAGGAGAGCTGAGGACGGAAAGCCAGAATTCAGGAGGCGTGAGTTCTCACTAATGAAACCCAGGCAGGCCCTCCCCGTGGGTGGAGCCACCTGCCCTTGCAGCTAAGCTTCCACGAGTTCTCACCTCAGGAGCCAGGATATCCTTCAGCTCACGCTCCCACGGCCTCCCCTGCCTTACTGTCAGCTCAGGACAGAGGGGGCGACCCCAGACCACAACAGGGTTTCTGTCTCAGCTCCCACTAAGATTACCCCAAGAAACTCTTCCCGGGTCAGAAGGTCCAACAACCCCCCTAATCATCACAGTCACAGATACTCACTCCCAGGAGGTGGCGGCAGTGACAAGGGGAGCTGGCCACGCTTCATGTGACAGCCTGAGCGTATCAGGGAGAGGGGAGAGAAAGCCCGAGAGCCCCCCACGGCATGTAGTAGGCTGACCGCTCAGACCACCGGGCCTGGGGGGACACGTCCAGTGGGCCCGTGGTACCCAGGGCTGAGGGGGAGGGGTGCTGGGGTATGTGTCCCAGCACTTGGACTTCTGAGGCAGGACCTGCCCCGAGACAGTAGCATGGAGTTCTTTCATTCACAGGGTGGAAGTCGGGAGCCACCCGGCTGTTGCAGACAGGCGGTCTGACCTTGCGCAGGACTCTCCAAGCCTCAGCTTCCCGTCTGTAAAGCGACGTGGTGATGTTTACCTCCAGTGAGGTCATGGTGTACGCAAAGCGCAGGTTGATGGCGGGAGCT
Organism: Myotis davidii; assembly: GCF_000327345.1. Taxonomy (NCBI): domain Eukaryota; kingdom Metazoa; phylum Chordata; class Mammalia; order Chiroptera; family Vespertilionidae; genus Myotis; species Myotis davidii. Next base: position 1,835,511 of record NW_006293007.1, read on the forward strand.
CTGAAGACGGGCTGACCAGGGCGGCCTGGGCCTGGCAATTAGGGGTTCAGGCCTCTGGCGTGCAGGCTCAGGCGCCATGTGGGCTTCCTTCCGAGGCCGGAGCTGGGCCGCTGTTAGATGCGGGAGCCTCCGGGTGCTGAGGCAGGTGTGGGGGATGGGCAGGACTGGAGCAGAAGCAGAACAGTCAACGGCACCTTCGTTTCCAGTTTGGGGTTGAATGCAGTGAATTTCATTTGAGTGAGTTCTGAGGGTCCTCACCCTGACGCCGCTGGAGTAGTTCCGCTCTATTTACCGATTGGGCTCTGGGCTCAGAGAAAAGGAAAAGGAGGACACCTGGTAGCTCAGTGGACACGCACGTGGGTGGGTCAACACACAGGGAAGCACTTGTTTTCATCAGCCTCGGGATTTACCAGTACTGCCGTCCCTCAGTTGGTTTGCTTGTGATAACATCGCTGCTGTATTTCAAGAGGTGACTGTCCTGAGACTGGGTGGTGTCTCCCACCTTTTCCTGGGTCCCTGTGCTAACCCCCGTCCAGGTCAGTGCCAGCGAGGGGACTCCCGGCCAGACAGCCGCTTCCGCACCCTGTTCCCCTCAGAGGGTCAGAGTCAGGCTGGATTCTGCTTCTCATAAACGTTTTATGAACTTTTTCTCCTAAAGATGAAGGCAGCCTGGGCTGTCTTACTCCCCTCAGACACAGGGTGGAGGCCAGCGCGGGCGCCTGGAAGCCCGAGGAGCTGCCCCTCCCCGGCCTCCGCTCCTGACTGCCCTCTGCTGGCCGCTCCTGAGTGCCAGGCGGGCTGGGGCTGGCACAGCCTCTGCTCAGATGCACCGTGGGTCAGGCAGGCCCTCGCTCCGCTCCTGGCCAGGTCTCACAGGGCAAGGGGCACTTAGCAGGATGCCCCCTACCACTGTCCCTGTCACCTCCCCTCATACCTCCAGGCCCCACCCCTGCTCTCAAAACCTGCTCCTCAGTGAAGCCTTTGCAGTCACGTGACAGGACCCGCTCCCCACACCCCATGGGGCTTCACCTGTGCTCCACCATGACAGTAGCACCACTTGGCGTGTCCTCTTCTTCCAGCATTGAACCCAGTCAGGTCTCGGGTCCTCGGAACCACGCTCTGTCGAGCCTGGGAGCTCTTGCCGCATCCACAGGGCATCACACCTCAGCCTCACACTCACAGGCCTCCCCACAAAGAACACTGACTGGCAACCTCTCTCCCCTCTTCAGTCTGTCCTCCCTGCTGGCCCTTCCAGAGTGACCTCTCTAAAGAGCAAGGTCACTCCCTCCAGGCCCTCCGCAGCCGGGCTCTGCTCCCTGCAGTTCTCCGCCCCCCACCCCCCAGCTTTGTGCTGAGCCACGCCCGACGGGGTCATGCTCCCCGCTCTGGGCGCCCTGCCCACCTGCCCTCACTCTGCACACTGTGTCCCACTGGGCTGGACTCGTGGTTTGCTTCCTAGACTGTGAACCCTCGCGGGCAGGCGCCCTGAAGAAGGGCTGTCGCGTCCTAGGTGTGTGGTGAGTGGGGGGCTCGCCATTTGTTCCCGCGTCCGTTTTGTGTGTTCGCAAGCCTGGCGCTTCCTGCCATCACACCATCCTCTGAAGACCAAGGCGACATTCCTGAAGCAGCAGCACTCAAGCCTGAACCTGGGCGCAAGGTGAGGGGTGCTATCTGTGATTGAGGGACATGGCACATAGAATTGTCTCACACAGAAATCGCACCCGTCACCTTGGCCCAACTCGCACCACCCCTGACGACGGAGCGCGCCTGCCCAGCCAGCAGCCCAGTGTCCACGGACCTGCAGTAGCTGTGGCCCCGAGGTGCGCGTACATCAGACATGAACTCAGACCTCGGTTCAAGTATAGCTTGTGCAGGGTGTGCCCTTGGACAAGTCACTTCTTCCAGAAACTCAATTTCTCCATCTGTGCAATGGGTTAGTCATACCTACCTCACAGGGTTGTTGTGAGGGTGGCAGGAGTTGATGCTTATGAAAGTTCTTTGTCAGCTGTAAATGACTGTAGCTACTTGAAGTTACTCTTTTCTTTAATTTTTGAAGAGTTAACCATACCAGCTCCTGGGGTGATGCCGCAGCCTGTGTTTTGCGACACGGGGTGAGGAAAAGCAGGGCTTGCCCTGAGCCTGCAGGGTTGAGGGTGGGGAGGACCAGATGGTAAGGAGGATTCTGGTGGAACAAGCAGATCTCGGTGGTTTGGGGGTCCCAGAAGAGGCTCTGCCTGACCGTTGGGGTCTCCCTCTGCACATTGGTGGGACTTTGTATCCCTCCTGGGGACTCCTACCTTCTGAACACCCTGCGGCCGCCATTGTCTTCCTTTAAAGATGCTGGTGTGTGTGCGCTTCCCTCGCCCCTGGAGAAGTACCTCCTCCAGCAGCCCCGGGATTCTCTCCCTGGCACTAACGGAAGAAGTCTTTGGGGCGTTTAGTTTTCCATAGGTCAGCCTGGGCACCACGCCCAGTCAGGTGGTGAGATAGCAAATGGTTCCCACGAAATGTTGTCTCGCCAGGCCTGCCTAATGAGCCTTGGGTTGGGCACAGTGAGCAGCTATGGGCAACAAAATGACACAGACTCAGGGAGCACATGAGCGGGTGCCAGTCCCACGCTCCAGGCCATGACACATAGCACCTGTGGCACCTGGAGCAAGCCATTTCGCCACCCCGAGCCTCAGTTTCCTCAGCTTTAAAATGAACTTAATAGCCACCTACAAAGCTGTGAGGCTGGGATGACAAAGTAGATGGGAACATGGTTTCTAAGCTGTCAGCTCCATAAGAAAGCAGGCTCTCACCCCTCTGCATGGCAAGTCGTGACCGGTGTGGGGCAAAGTGGTGACACCCCCGGGCTAACTCCCATGCTCCTTAAGAAAAGGAGCAGGTCTTGCCCTGGTGAGTATGGCTCAGGTGGTTGGAGCAGCGTCCCATGCACTGAAAGGTTGCTGGTTCGATTCCCGGTCAGGTTACATACCCAGCCAGCCTGCCTTTCTTCTGTCTGGTGTGTGTGTGGCCTAAAGTGACCCCCAGTCTCCTGAGCCCTTGAAAGTCTTGTGTGGTAAAAACTCATGCAGATTTTATTTCTACTCTATGAATATTTCCCTGTTTTGAACTATTGACCATTCAGTGTAGAAGGGTGGTCAGCATCCTCCCTGTTTCTCCACATATCCCCAGAGCACACCAAGCTGTTGGGGTGCCCACCCCTGAGTTGGAAGGGCCATTCCAGTTCAGGAGTAGAGTCAGGGAGTGCACGGGCCTCTAGCAGAGCAGGTGTGGCCAGCATCATTAACAGCATGTTCTTGGAGATCTGTTCTGGAAATACCTTCCCTCCATTGGAGTAAAAATTGGGAATAAGTACTTGTTGAAGAAACAAATACATTTCATTAACAAACTCATAGGCTCATGGTATGAGAAAGGGCCCTGTGGTCATATCAGCCAAGACCCTCACCTTAGAGACGAGAAACTGGCTCGGAACGTCGGACCCCAGCAGAATCGGGTTCAAACCCAGCCAGCCGCCAGGTTTCAGTGGCACTTGTCCCTCCTGACCCCTTTTGCACACACTGATGTTGAAATGTCATTACTCCCCTCCTGGGCATCCAGCTCCGCCAGGGTCTGAGCCCTGCTGGGTGGGCACTGCCCACCAGGGAGGGCAGGAGAGTCTGTGACCCTGTCCAGCACAGCTACTCCGGTGGGGAGTGATGGAGAATTAACACGGGGATCTGCTGGGCCCCGTCCCAGGTCTGGTCACAGCTTCACTTTCAGTTTCTCCAGCGCCTTCCTCCTGACATGTCCCTGAGCCGCTCCTGGAGGCCAGGTGGCCCGTTGCTGGCAGGCGGGTCTCAAGTTGGATGTCTGACCACTGGGTCCCGCACTGAGGCCCCTCCTTTGGGAGTTTTCACAACAGAACCCGTGGTAGAGGTGGCTCCACAGAGACAGGGAGCTATTGGGACCTGGTCCGGTTCCGGCTGTCACTCACTAATTTGATGCAGGCAAGCTTTTCCTCTCTCTGGGCATCCATGGCCCAGTGGGGTAACGATAGCCACTCCTGCCCCGGCGTGCGATGTGTTATGAGAACTTAATGGACAGCTTTTACTATGAAATGCTAACCACTCAGAAC
>NW_006293007.1:1839796-1852969 GCF_000327345.1 Myotis davidii
GATCGGCGTGCCATTGATCCACACACCAAGACAAGTGGTGCTTTGGTTAATTTTCAGACGTGAAAAGAGTTAGGTTCAGTAACCTGCCCAAGGTCACAGAGTAACTGACAGAGCCAGGACTCCATTTAGCTCTAAGTGGCTTCCAGTCCACGTGCTCAGAACAGTGCCTGGAGCCTGGTGAGCAGGCAGTAGGCGGTGGGCGCTGCTGCTGCCAGCATCTGATGCTTCCTCTCCCGCACAGCCCAGGGGGGTGGAGGGGCGTGGATTAAGTCCCAGGGAGGGAAAGTGACTCTGCTCAAGGTGTAGAGCCCCTAGAATCGATACGCTAATTGTCTGGGAAAGGATTTGGATAGGCAGGGCCCGTGTGAACCCTGAGTTGGGAGAGGAGATGCCAGCCATCAGATGACCTTACTAGGCAGTGAGTGGGGCTCTCCAAATTCCTTTAAAGTCCAGCTTTGTGCCTCGCAGACTCATTCGTGTTTTGCACAGTTGGCAGTTTAGTCCAGGGAGGTGAAGAGGGAGCAATCAGTATCCACAAGGGAAGACTAAGGGAGATGGTGCCTGGCCCCAGCAGGTCGCTAGTGGGGACACAGGGCTGAAGGAGGCAGCGGGGGCTGGGCCAGGCAAGTCAGAGTGTAGGAGGCCTCAGGTCCCCAAGCAGGATTTCCCAGGGGAACCAGCGGCTGGGGAACAGCACGGAGGAGCTAAGCTTTCTGTTTCACGTGAAAGCAGGGGCTCAAAGGTACGAGCCTGGGGCACAGAGACCAGGTGGGGGCTGTCGGAAGACCCCCAGTAGGAGAGCATGCGTCTGGGATCTAGGCAGGGCAGAGAAGGTGACCTGAAAGACAGTCTGTGGGAGAAACAGCACTTCCTGCTGTCTCTGTCCCCTCTGGGGAGAGGGCGGAGAGCAGGAGAAACCACAGTGGACCGGGAAGCAGCCATGGCTTTCGTGAGAAGGTGCTGACTGGGTGTCGGACAGGGAGACTTGGAGGTGATGCCGAGTTTGGGCACGACCCACAGACATTCTCTGCACACTTTGTGCCAGGCCCTGAGCTCCCCTCTCGAGGAGCTCACGGTTCAGGGGGGTGAACTGCAGCTCCATGTGGGCAGTGAGTGCAATCCTTAGGACAGAGCAGGGGGCTGGGAGAGGACCCGGGAGGGCTCCATAGGGACAGAAGCCCAGCCTGGACCCCAGTTACTCCTGTGGGTCCTGTGGGTTTGCCAGTTGGGGAGGTGCAGATGAGCTTCCTGGCAGGTTGAGGGATCCGTTTCCTGCGGGCCTTGGATGGTCGTGCTGGTAAAAAAAACAAACGGGGCTCTCGGAGCAGGTTAGGATAGCAGGGGTACAAGGGTGAGGAAAGCTAGGCCAAGGAACAGCCCGCAGGGACGCCTGGATGGCCCCAGGTGGAAGGGGTAGCCCAGCTGAACAGTGCCGGGGTGCTTCCTTTGGCCGGTCACCTGTTCCCTTTGGCTCTGCGCCCACCTGTCTCATCCCATCGCCCACAGGGGACCAGAGGAGAGCCGTGGCAGGAGGTTTCCTCTGGCAGACCCTCCCCCGGGCCCCCAGGGCTCCCTGGAATCGGGTAGACAGGAGGGTTCTGATAGGTTAGCTGGGAAGCCGCATTAAAGATTGAAGCGTGAAGCCCATCTGACGGGCGCCCGAGGATCGGTTTCCCACTGCAGGAGCCAGGCAGCTGAGGAAGGAGAGGTAAGTGGCCAGGATGCGAGGAGCGCGCCTCCCGGACTGCGCCCAGGGGCCTGCCCGTAATGGTCAGCAGGGAGTGGACCTTCCACTGCTTCTGCTTCTGCCACTGCGACTGCACCGTGCTTTGCAGAGTGAACTGTAGGTGACGGGCGCCTCCCTCCTTCCTGCTCCCCAGGGCCCCTCCTTCCGCCCCAGCTGTTGGGGGTTGGGGTGGGAGTGGGGGGAGGGTCATGCACTCTGGACCTCAGGGCCAAGTACCTGCCACTGGCCCATAGAGGGTTTGGAAGCTGTTTACACGCAGGCCTTGCAGGAGGGGCGGGCGGAAACAGCAGCGTGCAGACGGGGCCTGGGGACATGAGGGCTCTTGTCCCGGCAGCACCGGTCACGTGAGGCGCAAGTGGCCTTGGGCGAGTCAGTCGCCCTGTCCGAGCCTCAGTTTCCCCATCTAGAAATAGGTCTGATGGGCCCTGCCCTGGATAGGTGAGCAGATTAATCAAAAAAATCATGCGCAGGAGCTTTGTCACACCGTCGGGGTGGCCGGGTTTTATTGCACTTCGTTCCGTTTGCGATTCTTTAAAGGCTTGTTGTGTGTCCTGAACTGAGCTTATTGGGGAGGGGAGAAACAGCTTCACTAGGAAGCTCACTGGCCTGACAGAGCCTGCGGGGGGCCTCCGGGCTGGTGGCCGCGTCCCAGCCTAGAAGCTGGGAGGCCTGGGTTCCAGCTGCTCCCCCAGCGTTTAGGATGTGTTCCTCCCTCAGGATCCTCTGTACGAGGAGAGGTTCGGGAGGGAGTGCTGCTCGCTGGCCCCGGGTAGCACAGCGGCCTCCTGCCGCCCTTGTCCCAGGGAAAGGACTGTCCTCTGGCCACCAGGTGGGCGCTCCTGACTGTGGCCTTGGGCTTTAGTCCCTCTGGATTGAGTCCCTGCCTCTGCACATGCTGACCTCCCAGGCCCACGGGTCATGCAGCCATTGGTCACCCTGGGGTTGCACGGACACTGGTGGCCCGGGGGGCGGGGGACAGATCTCCCGCGGGGTTGCAGTGGGTGATGCATCAAATGACTGCTGGTCTGAGCTAACCAGGCTGCTTCCCACTTCAGCCCACTGCGAGCCTGCACTCAGTAGCTCAGTGGTGAGGACCGGGCAGAGAGGGCACTAGAAACACCCCGGGGAACGTAAACAACAACGAGCCTGGTGTTCAACAAGGGAGGCAGTCGGAGTGTGTCCGCTGCTCAGCTGGGGGCAGGGGGTGCTGCTGGGCGCAGCATGCTGGAGTAGACACAGCCCTGGACTGGGTGACATTCGTCCTGGGCACGGTCCCAGCTCTGCCACCAATGCCTGTGTGGCCTTGGCAAGGTGACTCTGATTTGTCGGCCCGCATGGTCACTTGCTTGCTTGGCAGCAGGAACCTGGAAACGAGAGAGGAAGACGTGCTAGGGAATTGGCCTGGGAAGGCTGCCTCCCCCCATGTCAAAGTGTGGCTGTAAGTCAGTCCAAAATGGAGGGGCCTTCTTGATAAAGGAGAGAAGCCAGCCAGAGAGATGGCAGAGGGGGAGGGGAGCCACGGGGCTTGGCCCTCTGCCCAGCCCCGACCAGGTGGCTGTCGTGTGCTGGCCAGAAATCCCATCGAGCCTCACGGAGCAGGTGCTGGATCCTTTGTCTCGGGAGCTCCTGGGAGCTCAGGTTCCGTCCCTTCCGGAGGCCCAGGGGATGCCTTTCCTATGGAGGCTAACTCGAAACCTGGCCGTCCCTCTGTCCCAGAGGAGCGGGGGGCCGGTGTCCCCGAGCCTCATAAATGTTAATGGATAGGCAGGAGGATGGCCTTTCTCAGGAGGAGGTGTCAGCAGTGCCCCACTGCAGGCTGTGCCCTGCGCCCACCAGTCTCAGGGGGCTGGGGCCCCAGAGGGCTCTTCCCTCTGTGGGGACTCTGCCATTAGTACAAGGTAGGGCATCCTTCATTTGCCTGATGTGGAAGTTGAAAAGAGGGAAGTAATCCCACAGTCCAGAGATAGCCACTGTTACCATTCTGGTACATTTTCTTCCTTGTCCCTCACACTGCAGAGATTTGGAACCCAATGGCCTTGGTTCCATCCTTCTCATTTTATAGGAAACTGAGGCCCAGAGAGGGGCTCCCCATAATTACGTGTGGCAGAACTCCAGCAAAAACGGGGGTCTCTTGGCTCCAAGTTCCCTCTGCGGGGGTCTGTACAAACTGGAACAGTCCGGAAGAGGCCAGCCAGGAATGGGGAGAGACTGGGAACGGGAGTGAGGGGCAGCAGAGGTCTGGAGGGAACACAAGCACTGTTCTCACTGTCCAGCGGCCGCCAAGCCACCAACCCTGGAAAGACTGACCATCTGTCGGGTCCTGCAGGGACCGCTGGGGGCGGTGCTAGCGAGGTGGGTCTCAGCGCACTGGGAGGAAGCCACTGGCAGCTAGAACCGCCCTCCCCTCCATGATCAAGTCCCATCACACTTTCAGCCCTCCGCACAGAGGCCAGACCAGGGCAGCCCGGGAGCCTGGGACAGGCACTCGTTTGCACACACCTCACCCAAGCGCTCCAGGGACGGAGCACCAGGGCAGGGACAGGCGGGAGGCAGCATCAGGCAGACCCACAGCCTCACTTCCAGAGGCCAGCAGGTGCTGAGAGGCTGTGGCTCCTGCCCGCCCCACCCCTCCCCTCCCTCTCTCCCCCGTGGTTCATGTGCTCAGCCCTTCCTGACCCTCTGAAGGACCCTTGCTCCTCCCCACCTCTGCCCACCCTTCCTTCCTCTGGAGGGACGTCCAGCATGTGCTTCAGTGCCCTGGGGTCACACGCGGCAGTGGAGGGCATTGGCTTCAGAGCCTCTGCTCTGGGGCTGGAGCTGGCTTCACTGGTGACTTATGTTACCAGCTTTCCAGCTTCTCGTGGAGAAAATGGAGATGAGTGTGAGGATTCCAGGAGGGCTCTCTGTAACCTGCCCAATAAACTTGAGTTCTCTTCCCTTTCCCTTCCCACTGTATGCATGTTCCAAGTGCCTCCACCAGTGGCCTGCAGTGTCTCACCTGCTCTCGAGGCTTATGGGGCGCAGTCCCAGCCCAACCAGTTTCCAGCGGTGAGAAGAGCTGTACAAATGTCACCTGCCCTAGTCTCCACAGTTGTCTGGAGAAGCGCAGACCATTCGCCCAGGGCCCAGTCATTTATTTTCAACAAATATTTACTGAGCATTGACCAGAGGCCAAGAACTCTGTTGGGTGCTGGGAACCTGGAGAACAGAACAGTCCTATCCCTGACGCGTAAAAGGCAGACTCTGGAGGTGTACAGGCTGTGTCCTGGGACGAGGGCCCAGCGCTGGCAGAGTCCCTGAATGGCGAGCGTGACCTGGGCCCGCCTGCCCCCTGCCTGCCCCAGCTCTGCAGCGTCTCCTGGAGCCCAGCCTCCTCTGCTCTCCCCGCCCCTCTCCGTTAGACAAGGGCAGCTGTCCTGGGCATGATCGTCCCTCTCGGTGGGATCCTGTGTCAGATCATGGCAGAGATAGGGATGGAAGCCTTTAGGGAGGCTGCCTGAGCTCATTACCACCTGCTCACAGGTGAGAAACTGAGGGCTGCCTCCCCAGGCCTCAGGGCAGTCCGGGTGGGGACACACCGCTGACCAACACAGAGGTGACCTCAGACCTCCTGGCCCCACTGCCTCCTTCAGTCTGGCCCACGTCAGTGCCTCTGGTCAGCCAGGCTGACTCTCGCCTGGGTCTCCATCTGTGGCTCGGGGTCAGCCCCCGCCCAGGTGGGCTCATGGCTGGAGTCTGGCCCAGCGACCCCCTCCCCCAGTGTTGTTTTCTCTGCTGTGTCCCCCAACTTCAGTCAGCTCCCAGATTCAGCAAGCTCATGACACGAAGGCCAGCATCATGAGCCCCATGGCACTGGGCCAGCCCCCTCACCTCTCAGAACTACCACCACTCACTCTGTGTCCCTCCGGGGTGGGGCGTCCAGCTGGGGAGCGGACATTTGGTGGGCTTAGGGAGAGAGGCAGGTCTGTGCGGAGGCGGGCCCAGAACAAGGGCTGTGGGGTGGGCTGGAATCTTGTTCGATGGAGCTCGGACTGAACCCCGTACAGGTCAGGCTTGTGTTTCCAGAGCGTAGTGTGCACTGTCGTGTGGAGAGCAGACAGGAGGAGGGAAGGTGGAAAAGGCTCCCAAGGTAGAGCGAGGCTTCACGGGGGGCAGATGCTGAGGCAGCCACATGGCGATGGATTCTGTCGGGTCTCAGACACAGCAGCTGTGGGACTCGGTAACTGACGAGATGTGGGCGGAGGAGGAGCTGGGTCCCACCCGCTCCCTCGCCTGGATCCTGGAGGTGGGACGTGACTAGAGGTGACTCCGTGACACAGGAGCCTGTGGCCTCCTCCCTGGCTTCCGATGCTGCACCAGGAAATCATGCAGGTGACTCAACTCCGGGACAGGGAAGTGGCCACCAGCCACCAGTGCCCCACCCTGAGATTTTCTCACTGGGGAAGCACTTATACAAATGTCTGTACCAGCAATTTCCCAAGGGATCCCAGACAGTTCTGGGGGAGCAATCCTTCTCCCAGTCTCCCCACCCTGCCTCTGCCAGGGGGCAGCCAGGCCAGTGGGGGGAATCAGCCAGGAGACCGTCTGCTGCAGGTACCGTGGGCCACTGGGCCGACCCTTCCACAGGGACTGTACAATGTTGAGGACACTCAGAGCTCAAAGCAGACTAACATTTCTTAGTTTAAGCAGAATTCATGGAAGGCCTTATGCAACCCAGTGTTGTCTCTTCCCTCTGTGCTAAGATGCCAGCTCTCTAATTTTAAAGCATGTCTCAAGTACAAGGGCCAGAGCCCCTGGGGACAGCGAGAGCCCCTGTTAGATCCCCCACCTCTGGAGGACAGGCTGGCGGGGGGCTGGGAGGAACCGAGCTCTACAGGCCGATGAGGGACCCAAGCACAGGATCAGCACAGACCGCTGTGCGGACGGCTGGCTGCCATCTGGGGTCCTGACAAAGGTGTGGCCAACACTTCCTGTAACCAGGCCAGTGCAGCAGACGCAGAGACCTTTAAGCAGCTAGTATTGCCCGGGTGTGAGACCTCAGTCCCGGGGCCTGGCCAGGGTATTGTGGACTTCAGGCGCTAGACAGGGTCTCCGGGACAGGGCCTCAGCCTCCAGAAGGGCAGCCTCCAGATTCAGGCCGTGGGCTCAGCAGCAGAGACCACGGCTAGGACGCCCTCCCTCCTGCCTCGGCCAGGATGTGGGTGGGTCAGAGCTGGGGGACCCCTGTCTGCTGCGTGAACACCAGGCAGAGGCTGTGCACCCCTGAGGCTGCGACCCTGGGATCCTGCTCTTTGACAGCGGGCCAGCCGCCCCTTCTGTGTTCTTCCTCCTCAAGCCGGTCTCCGTCCGACCCCGCAGTGTGGTTGAGTTTAAGAAAGAAAGTGTGTTTGGCACGTAGTTTGAGTCTGGCTTCACCGCCTGCCATCTGTGAGGCCCTGAGCGAGTCACTCCCTCGTTCTGGGCTGTTTCCTCGCCTGGTACAAGCGGCGCTGTCAGGTGGGGCTGGGAGTTAGAATCAGGGCTTTGAGGAGAGCTGCTGCGCTGTCATTGCTGCTCTCATGTTCCTGATGACCAGGGAGGCTCCCGGGACCTGAGCCTGGCCCGCTGGGCAAGGGAAGAGCTTTGTCCCTCGGATCTTTTTAATTGAGAATGTTTCCTTTCTTTGTTAAACTTTTCAGATTTTCTAGTGTCTGTTAGACCGAACATATATTACATGTTATTTATAGTCAGGAAAATAAATGTTTTAGAGCACATAATTATGTGTTAAATAAAGAAAAAAAAAAGTATTTAGAGACAGGGAAAGAACATAACACTTATTTCCTACTACAGCCAGATCACCACGCCAGGCATCATTAGTCACCTCTAAAAAACCCGCAGGCCTCTCCCCTGCTGCCCCCAGAGCAGGCCTGGCAGGTCCACCAGGGAGTTTTCCTCGAGTGCTGGGCGGCCTCTCCTCCTCCCACCCAGCCTGGCCCCCACCCACCATCGGGATCCTCCACCCCGGGGCGGGCAAGCCACAAAGCATGGCTCAGGAAACCATGCCAGAAGCAGAAGATGCCGGGGCCCCGCACAGCAGAGTCTGAAACTCAGATATGGAGGCTAACAGGGGGTCTGGAAAGGGCTGTCAGGCAGAGAAAAGCATGCAGACCATGCTGCGCCACACGGTGGAGGAAATAGTGCCTTCGAGGGGTGTGGGTTTGGCACCCCAGAGTAAGAAAGCCCTTGCTCACCTGGAAGGCAGTGGGGTGCATCCGAGTACCTGCCCGGGAGGCACACGGGGTTCCTGTGCTGGGCAGGAGGCTGCCCGCAATCAGAGGGTCCGTTTCAGCTCTGAGATCCTGTCACCCTACCCCACCGGGCCCCTGATCTGGGGCACAGCCCGCTCACCCCTCCTCTGCCTGAAGCCCCTCCAGAGGCCTTCTGCACCGGGTGGGTTTTGTCTCAGGCTGATGCTGTCACCTCCTCCTGGGGAGGAGACAAGCCCCTGCCCCACCTAGTCAGCGAGAAAGAGACCCGCTCGAGCCCCGCCCCCTCGCTAAGACTCCACACTTCCCGTGACACCTGAGCTGGCAAAGGGAAGGAACAATCAGCTCTTTCTTGGGTCGGGGCAGAAGCCTGGCTTTTCTTATAAATGTGACGGCATCAGCCCTGTGTGGACACGGGTCACGCGCAGGCCTCCCCCTGCTCCAGGCCCTGCCTTCAGGGTCCAGGGCAAGGGTGTGGCCTGGGAGGCTCCACAGTGACAGCTCTGCCTCCACCGGCCACTCCCACCCCACAGCTGCAGACCCAGAGGTGCAGGCAGCCCAGGGCTGACCCTGGCTGACACTTACCTGCACTAGGGCTGTTCCTTTGCTCAAAAGTCGGAAGAAATGGGTCTTCGGGGTTTGATGACGCCAAGTAAGTGCACTGGCGATTTTAGTTACAGTGGCTTTGGGGGACAGTGGCAAGTGAGGAAGTGGAAACGACAAATGTGGTTAGAGAGGCATCGGTAGCCAGAAGGGGTGATCTGCACCATGTGATCTACGCCATCCCACCTATTGGCTCCGATGGAAGAGCCACATGAAGGGTGAGAGAGGTGACTGAGCGGCTGAGAGGGGGCCGGCTATTACACAGGTGTCAGAACCCCTGTCGAAAGGTCAAGGACGCCTCATGGGACCGACCAGGAAGGGAGGGCAAAGACAGGTCCAGGTGTGTTTGCTGGGGCCTTTCTTCTCCACTAACCACCGTACTCTGTGCTTCTCTGCCCCACAGGCCCGTCCACCCAGCGGCAGGTGCAGAATGGCCCCTCTCCTGATGAGATGGACATCCAGAGAAGGTAACGCCCCCACAGCAGGGCCCAGCCTGGTGGCCAGGGCACCGTTCAGCCAGCGCAGGACACGCCGCAGCTGGGGCCAGGACTCCCAGAGGCGCCCGCCGGGACTGGGAGCAGGCCTAAGCAGAGAGGAAGAGGGAGCCAGGCCATTGCTGCTTTGCCAGGGGGGTGAGCGCCGTGGTTTCACAGAGAGCCCCAGGCCTCCCGTCGCAGCCCTCGTGAACCAGGCAGTGTCCCGCGGGCTGTGCTCTTAGCTAACACGCCTTCCAGGTGTATGAGGAGGTAGTTGGCATGACGGGAAGGGATTGGGTCACGTGGCCAAGGCTGCCCGGGTCTGTCTGACTGAGGCCCTGGCCTTGGCACGATCCTGCACCGTCTCCCCTCACTCTGTATGAAGGCCTCGTGAGACCTGGCCCTACCCCCCTCCACTGGAGGCCTTGGGCAGGCCACGGCCTCTCTGGAGGACCTCAGCCCCCTGCCCGCGCAGCTCCCAGGAAGGTTAAAGTGGCGGCGGCCATGAGAGCGCTGTGTGAGCCAGGGCCAGGGCCGCAGCGATGTCCTTGTGCGGCCAGCCTGTGGAGGAGGCAGCTCCTGGGGGGCAGGGCCCTAGGATGGCACCCCATCCGCTCCGAGCTGCTCCTACAGTGTGTGAAGTGGGAGGAAGGGCAGTGCTGTTGTCCTGACGTTACAGCAGAGGTCCTGGTGGCCAAGGAGAGCGTGGCCTCCCAGGTCACGTTGCCAGGAAAGGCAGGGCCAGGGCTTGAACCTGGGCGGCCATGCCCTGCAGGGCCCTGCCTCTCCGTGAGGCTTTGCATCCAGCCTGTGGGAGCTGCGCCAGGAGGTAGGCCTGGTCCCCACCATGCTCCCCAGCTTCTGGGAACGGCCAGGACCCCAAGGGCTGTGGCTGGATGCCAGTAGGGCCCCAGGCTGGGGTGGGAGGGATGTCCCAGCCTCGCCTGGCCTGAGGCTCCCTCGGGGTGTTCTCTCCAGCCTCTTCCTCCCCCTGGAGGGAAGGACCTCTGAGCGCGCTGCTCTGACGTGTACTTAGGACCCTCGGCAGTTCCCAGACCTTAGTTTCCCATTTGAATATGACGGGGATTTTCTTTATTTTTCGTTTTCATTCTTTTTTTGTGTCCATTTTTATTTTCTTTTTAAGTTAAAGTTTACATCAGTATTTTGTATTAGTCTCATGTACCGCATAGTGGTTAGGCAGTCGTGTGATTACAAAGTGGTTCCCTCCGTACTCCCAGAAGCCACCTGGCAGCATCCAGTTCCTGCAGGGTGACTGCCTGTGCTCCCTGTGCTGTGCTCTACATCCCATGACGGTTCTTAACTCCCGAGCTGCACTTCTCGGTCCCTTCTCCTTTCTCACACAGTCCCCAGCCCGCTCCCCTCGGCATCATCAGTCCTCTGTGTCTGTAAGTCTGTTTTAATTTGTTTGTTCGTGTATGTTTTCGTTAGATTCCGCATATAAGTGAAATCATGGTATTTGACGTATTCACTGAGCACAGTCCCCTCCAGGCCCTTTGCGCTGTGAGGATGACAGTGTTAGTTTAGTCCTGGCTCTGCTCAGGTCAAGCAGTGAGTGGGGGAGGGAACGCGCCCTGGACAGACTCCTTTGCACTAACTCCCACGTTGACCGACTCCTCAGGCCTGTCTCTGGCCTCTCAGGAAAACGGCAACTGTTCACCAGGGCTCTGCCCCACTGTACCCCCCACTGCCCTCAGGGCAATGGGAGGACTTGCCCAAAGGAGGCAGGAGTTAGAGGCAGAGCCAAGTACCTGGTCCAGCCCAGCTCAGCCGCCTGCCAGGCCCCAGAGGGCATGAGTGAGCCCTACCAGATGGCGAGAAAAATGCACCAGGGGCATGTGGGCCTGAACCGACCCTCCCTTGGCTCTCTCAGAACTGGTTGAACATCACCACGCTGCGTTGTCTTAACCCACCACCCAAGTCCAAGGCGTGGGCTGCCACTGGCTGCAGACAGTCAGTGTTGCCAGCAGTCAGCTGTCCGCAGGCCGGAGCGCCCCTGGAAGTCAGTCTGTGAACAGCAGGAGGCAAACTACAGAGCAGGGGCCCTGCTGGTGCCTGCCGCTTCACACAGCGAGCGGGGGCTGACGGAGCCTGCACCGGGAGCTGTGATAAGCGCAACCCGATTTGTAAATACTTCCAAACACCTCATTTTACTGAGGGCTCCTAAGTATGAATTCTGCTGGGCAGGGTGGAGTGTGGGGTGATGTCTCGGCAGTTTAGAAGGAGAGGCTAATGGAGCTGCTGCTGGGAGTTGTTCAGACACCTTTAATGCCAAAGGGTCTTTTCTGTTATTTTTTAGGTTCCAGGTATAACTCTTAAAAGAACTCCCTAGGACAGGTGATAGGATGCTTATTTTATGGAGAAGAATCGGAGGCCCACAGAGCCAGGAACCCCAGAATGGGAACCAGAAAGCTCCCTCCCCCTGAATGGTCTTGGCAGTAAACGGTGATCTTCCTCTAAGATGCGAGCGGCTGCACTTACTGAGTGTGGGACCCGGTGCCAGGCACCAGAGAAAGGCCAGCTCGCCGTGCACAGGGCGCAGACGCACGGCCCACAGCCCCCCTGCCATGCAGACACAGCTGGCCTCCAGCTCAGCCTCCCCTGAGCCAGGTGGGCATCGAAGCGCCCTGCCCCCTGCTGCACAGCAGGCATTTAGGGTGGGCGCACACCGGTGAGGCTGCTGCCGTTCCTGGCCCACATGATTCCTGAGCCCCCTCCTGCTCCCGCACCACCGTCCCAGATTCTGCGGACGTGTTTGTGAGTCAGTGTCCTCACTCGACCGGCCTGTGAGAGTGCGCGAAGCTGCTCTGCCGTCAGGAGCTCGGTGTGGGTTCCCCGCGAGGCTCACAGTGCACTGCCCGCACCACATGGCCCTGCCGTGAAGGCCAGGCCTGCGGCTACATCTGCTGAAAAGAATGAGCACGTGCCCGCGGAGTGTCCGCTTCCGACAACCCCCAGCGCCTGGGAATGGTTCCGGGACTTAGCCAGGTGCCATGGGGACAGGACATTTGAGGTCGGGTCGGCTGAGGCCACAGGCACAGAAGCCAGGGGGCCCGTCCAGCCTAGAGGAAAGCGTGGTCACTCGTCCACATGGCGCCCAAGCCTTCGTGGGGGGCTCCCCGTTTAGGGGTGCCTGAGACTCAGGAGGCTGCCGGCACCCACCTGTTTAGAGATCTTGGACCAGTCACGTGCCCCATCTCTGTTAAGTGGGGGAGACAAGCCCAGTGGCCATCAGAGCCAGGGAGGGGATGGGGGAAGCTCACTGTGACCCCCGCGCCCCCCCCAGCCCAGGGCGCACAGTGGGTCCTCGGGAAGAGCCGCCAAAACCCAGCCTTGCAGCCTGTGCTCCGTGGACCCCTGGTTCTTTTGCTTTTCAGACAAGTGATGGAGCAGCAGCGCCAGGAGTCTCTGGAGAGGAGAACCTCAGCCACAGGTGAGAGCCCGCAGGCCTGCTCCCCATACTGCTCGGCGGCACCCCCACCGCAGTGGTGCCGTGCGCATCGGGCCTCTGTGAAGAGCTACATAGGTCTCAGTGTGCCAGTCACCTTCGATGACAGTAGGGGACCCAGAGAATAGGAGAGAGTGGGCGGTTAGCTCAGCTTGGTGGCTCCTCCCATCAGCCTCTGGTGCTGGATGTTGAGGGGAGATAGGGACAGGGGACTGACCAGCACTCAGCATTGCTCCCTGTCATGAGGCCAAGGGTCACTCACAGTCGCATCTCAGGGACCAGCGTCTGCTGGTGCCTAGGGTGGTGCAAGGCACAGAGAAGACAAGGGTACAGTCTGAGCCACCAAAGACCTTCCTCCCCCTGGAGACCCACCATTAGAGCGGGACACAGGTAGCTGAGCTCAAGGGGCGTTAGACACTGTGGGTCCAGCCAGGGGACTGGCATAGGGAGTGACCGGAGCAGGGCCAAGCTCACCCCAAGGGGATGGAAGAGGCAGCCTGATCTGTCCCTCCTCCCTCCCAGGAAGCACAGTGAGGGCTAGGGACTAACTGAGCCCCTCTGTTGTGTTTCAGGACCCACCCTCCCACCGGGGCACCCCTCATCTGCAGTCAGCGCCCCCCTCTCGTGTAGTGGGCC
>NW_006293007.1:1853025-1858426 GCF_000327345.1 Myotis davidii
TAAGGAGGGTCCAGCGGGTAAGCGTCCCTGAGCACAGCCGGATGGGCTGGGGGCCAGTTTCTAACTGCCGAATGGACGGAGCCTTCCCCTGTCCCCAGCACCCCGAGCGAAGCCCCGCCCTCCCCAATCTGGACACCACCCCTGCCGGCTGTTTTCAGTGAGAACCGGACAGGATGGCACTGGGTAGACCAGGAGCCACTTGCAGCTTTGTAACCTGCTGTGATCCTCATAGTGACCTTCACAGCAGGGCAGGAAGTGGTTCCCTCATCAGGCGCAGTTAGGACGTGGGCCCAGGTCCATCTCTCTGTCAGTGCTTCTCATGGAAACCAGCCCCCTCAGGCCCAGCCTTACTTCCTGAGCCCTCCGCCCACTGCTGGAAGGCAGAGCCCTGGGCCGAGGCCGGGGCTCGGACACCTCTGGGGAGGCTGGCTTCCATCCCAAGGATCGTCTCCTCCCCTCGGGTCACGCTGGCGCCAGGAGAGCATGCCCTGTGACCGGCCAGGCCTGGTCCCTCTCTGTCTGTCACCTGTGGGTCGGGGGGATGGGACTCGGCCCCTTGGGCCTCTTCTGTGCTGCCATCGTGGGAATCACACGTCCCATGATCCCCTGAGTGACGTCCACCACCACAGCAGACTAAACGCTGGTCCTTCCCCGCAGCCCGAAGATGCGTCCGGAGGCTCCAGTCCCAGCGGGACGTCCAAGTCTGACGCCAATCGGGCGAGCAGTGGGGGCGGAGGAGGAGGCCTCATGGAAGAGATGAACAAGCTGCTGGCCAAGAGGTAGGGGTGTAGGGGGTTTTAGGGCGTTCGGGGTATTTGCCCACTTCAGCGGCCCCAGCACCGAAGGAGAGCTCTTGCCTGAGCCCAGGACGCCTTGTCACCTGGGCTCAGCCAGGCGGACAACCCTTCAGTTTCCTCTTCTCCTGGGGTCAGTCTGAGGCGTCAGGCCGAGAGGCGTCCATGAACTTTAAAGCCCTCCCCACTTCAGTGTAACAAGGATTGAAGCATCTTTCAAGTACAGCTGTCCGGAGAAGGGAGAAACTGGGCGATAGTTTCAGAGGGAAATGAGGAGTATTCCCTGCACTTAGGATCCCAACACAAACAATGTGTGGGCCAGGGCTGGGCGGTGTGGCTGCCCCGCGTGAGGGCCGTGATGGAGGACACAGGAAAGGGGACTGAGAGGTGGCCAGGACCTGGAGGACGTCACCCTGAAGTGGAAGAGCAGTTTCATCCCTGTCCTGTTGGGCCCTGCGGCCTGCCAGCCACGTCTCTGCCCACACCCACAGGTGTGGCTCCGGCTTGCCCAAGGCCACTGGCCTGTCACTGGCTCTTAGTTTTCCCCAGATGAAACCTGAGCAGGTGGAGAGATCACACAGTTCCTCGGAAGGGTTGCAAAACTTGGTTTTACTCGTTAATGTGGCGTGGCGGCAGGAATGCCCTGACAGGTCCCGGTGTCATGGCTCACCTGTCGGATGCTCCCTGTGGTCCATGAAAAGCCAGGGCCAGGACCTTGCTCCAGCCGGGACCCCTCTGCCTGCTTTCACCTTCCGGGCTCTTCCCTCTGCCCTCCAAGTCAGCTGAGTGCGAGCTTTCTGTGTGCCCGGGGTCTTCCTGTCCTGTTTCACCGCCTTAAATCCGCTCGGCTCTGTGAGGCTGAGGTGGGAGCAGAGGCCCCAGCGTGCAGGTAGCTGGTCCGTCACTTCCTGCCCAAGGCCTCCCGAGCCTGCAGCAGGGCCTGAGCATATAGAGGTAACCAAGAGGGGACAGCAGTGACCAGGTGCAGGGTGACCGCGGCTGCACCATGGTGGGAACAGCTCCCTGTGGGAGTGAGCCGGGAGGGCTTCACAGAGGAGGTTCCACACGTGCTCGGCCTTGACGGACAAGAACACTTCTGGGGCTGAGGTGGGAGAGAACAGCAATCCAGGCAAAACAAGAGCAGAGGGTGGGGGGCTCTGTGCCTGGGAAGGCTGAGCCGCACCCTGGGCCCTGGGAGCGGAGAACCAGCCTCTTGCAGGTGCGTTGGGTTCTATCTCAGAGGCGAACGGGGCCTCCTGGAAAAACAGAAGGTGTTTTTCAAAAAGAAAACATTCACTCTTCCCCCGAGTCCAAAACCAACATGTTCACAATGACAGCTTGGCCTAGATGGCCCCTAGACCAAAGGGAGAGGAAGTTCCTGGGAACCGGAAAAGGCACGGTGCCAAAGCGGGTGGGACGCCAGATGCTGGTGGGCCCCACCGAGAACAAACACTTGCACAGCTCGGCGGGATTACTGGAGTTGCTCTCTGACATCCACCAAGAGGTGGGTGTGGTGGAGCCCACTTCTTCATGCAGGTAATGGCCGACTGCCTCCTCCCTCTGCGCCCTCCCTGTGGCGCCACCAGCTGGGTGGCCTGGCCTGCTTAGGGTGGGAGCAGAGTGACAACGGGTAGGCCAGGGAGCACACCACCGGCGTCCAGGAAGCGATGATGGTGGCTTGCACCAGTTGTCCAAAGTGAGACGGGGAAAGGCAGATTCGAAATAAAGCAGAGGGAGAAGCGACCTGCCTGGCTGTGTGGGGAGGAAGATGGTGTCTGAGGAGCGATAGGTGGGTGGACCTGCTTCCTAAGACGAGACGGCTGAAGAAGGAGCCCTGTGTGGCTGAGGAGCCGACTGTGGGCTCCGCCACCCGACTAGTGACAGCCACCCTGCAGCGCCTCACCACTCACGGGGCCGGCTTCCTTTTTCCTCATTCTTAAAATACATTTTTTTATTGATTTCAGAGAGGAAGGGAACAGGAGAGAGAGAGAGACATCAATGATGAGAGAGAATCATTTTCTGCTGCTTCCTGCATGCCCCCTATGGGGGATCAAGCCCGCAACCCGGCCATGTGCCCCAACCGGGAATTGAACCATGACCGCCACACAGGCCAGGCGTCAACTTCCTTCTTGATGGGTTGCTCACCCCCCAGATCTAAGAGTTGTGTGCACCTGCAGCTTCACGGAGCTGAAGGCCCCAACAGCAGGTCTTGGGGAATATCGAAGGTCTACATGTGTAGATTTGGGAGTCGGGCGTTATTTCAAAGCTGCCTTTTCCCATCTCACATATTGGCAGCCACTTAGGTGAGATTTTAAAGTTGGTGGGAAACGCATGAGTTGTCTAGAGGCATCGGCTCGGCTATTCAGAGTCTTTCCTATCCTAAGCATGTCCGTTCTCAGTAGTGGTCCATGCTGGGTAGAACAAAAAGGTCCCTCCTTCCTCCCACAAGGTGGTCTGCTCACCAGGCAGTGGCCCGCAGACGAAATGCTCCCACGGCCCTGGCTGGCAGGTCGCGGCCTAGGCGGGCTCCTTTCCCGTCCCACGTGGCCAGGCCAGGTTCGTGGCCAGGGTCATGGGACCAGCACAGAAGACCTGGACACTTCACCACAGACCAGAAGGGGCTTCAGGACGGGTCCGATCCCCCCACGGGATCCTCTGAGGACCTAGTGTGGCCACACAGAGGCGTCTGGGTGCGTGCGGAACCTCCCAGAGCTGATTTGCTGCTTCTTGCTCTGTGTTAGGAGAAAAGCAGCCTCCCAGACAGACAAGCCGGCTGATAAAAAGGAAGACGAAAGCCAAACGGTGAGCAAGCGCCCCTCGCACCCCCACCTGTGTGAATACCGGAAGGCTCTCTGGCCCCACGCCAGGCCTTGGGGCATGCGGTGCACTTGGTGCACCTGATAGGTACGTCCCCAGGTGGTCTGCAGGAGCGATGGGCAGGGGGACAGGAGGACGACGGGAGGGCCTGGGGAGCACTCACTGTCATCCCCACGGCTCGGCACCAGCCAGTTAGGCTCCAACAACCAGTCCCACCCACCGCCCTGTGGCACGCTGGCCCGGCAGCCGCACCAGCTGTGCGACTGGCAGAGCAGCTCTGCCGTGGGCTGATCAGGTTGGTGCAGCCGGAGAGTCTGCCCCACTAGGCAGGAGCCTGTGTCTCCCTGCAGCCCTCTCCTTCCCTGATTCCATGGGCCAGACCACCTCCCACCCGGACTTGGGGTTTCATTTGTTAATAATACTCATTATTTTGCCGATTATAAAAGTAACATATGTTCCCTAAGAAAAAACCTAGGGTTTTCTAGATGGCCCTGGTCACAACCAACAGCCTTCGTAAGCAGACTGACGGCCAAGCTTTTCCCCCATTTTAGGAAGAGCCCAGCACCTCTCCTTCTCCGGGTACCCGAGCAGCCAGCCAGCCACCCAACTCCTCAGGTAAGAGGTGCCCTGCCCAGCTTGTACGGGCCAGGGTCTCAGAGCAGGAGGCACTCCCACAGGAACATGATCCGGTCCCTCCGCCTCACTTTACGAATGAGCAGAGACGGCCAGAGGGACTGCGCTAGGGGTCTCCCTGCCACCTCCCCCAAAGCCACCACTCTGGTGAGCCCCAGGCTCCCTCGGTGACCAGGGCAAGGAGTGCTAGCGTCCAAGGGATGGCTGCATGTGGGCATCGGAGCTGCCAGGCCACAGAACCCACCCAGCCCTGTCTTCCCCACACAAGATGAGCGCTGCCTACCAGCGCCTGTCCAGGACAGGAGCTCCGACCTGCCCCGCCTCGTGGCCTGGCGCTGTTAGCGCGTCTGCCTCCCTGGCGGGACTGCTCCGTGGGATGCCGCGTGGGCTCTCGGTGAACGAGTGTAAATACCTCCCTCCAGGCCATGGGGCTGGTGTTGGCCCAGTGTAGGAGGTCGAAGCTCAGTGTAGTTACATGGTTCGCTCAGGGCCACACGCCTGCAGCATGGATGTGTCCCAGCGCCTGTGCCAGCAGGTCCCGGGGGTGGCTTTCAGGAGACCTGCTTTGGCCTGCGGTCGGCCTCTCTGCTGCCTGGGAATTTTCCCTTCTGCCTCTCTGCTCAGTCAGTGAATTCAGTTCAGTTTGACAAATCTCTTCACAAAAGGGAAATATAATTTAATGCCACTTAATTTTAAAAAGAGGAAAGAGAAACAAACCAGCCCTCACGCCCAGGATAGGGAAGGGCCAGCCGTCCTGTGGGGAGCACCAACGAGTCAGAGGACAGCAGGTGCTCGTGGGGCCCCAGGGGCCTGACCCCCAAAAGCTAACGTGGGCCTCAGGCTGGCTGAGCACCTGGCGCGGCTTCCTCTGCCCGCTCACCCCCTGCTGGTGCTGCTCCAACAGCAGAGGACGTAGCTGAGAGCTCTCTGGCGCTTGATTCGCATTTCAAGGAGGGTGGGCTTTCATGGTGAGGCTTGAAACCAGACCACACGTCAAGGCCAGCCAGGTCCTGAGTGGGGGAGACACGGCTGACAGCAGGGTCATCCACAGCCTGCAAGAGCTGCCTGGGCCCAAGGGGGACTGAGGACAAGCTGGGCATCAGCTCCCCCAAAACAGAGCTTCCTGAAGGGCCCGGGGGCGGGGGGGGGGGGGGGGC
>NW_006293007.1:1858504-1863177 GCF_000327345.1 Myotis davidii
TTGTGGGGGGCGGGGGCGCGGGTGGTGGGGGCGGCAAGAGGCCTCCTGTCAGGGATGTTGGGCCTGGGAGTCACCTCAGCCCTAAGGCTCCTCGTTCTGACATGACAGAGGCCGGCCGGAAGCCCTGGGAGCGGAGCAACTCCGTGGAGAAGCCCGTGTCCGCGTTGCTGTCCAGGTGAGCGGCCCCGCGGAGGCTCGAGCTGCGCCATTGCTGGGACCGAGCCCGCCACAGTGCCCATTCACGTGTCTGTTTCATTCCCCTGCCCTAGAACCCCGTCCATGGCCAAGAGCCCCGAAGCTAAGAGCCCCCTTCAGTCACAGCCTCACTCTAGGTACCGAATGCCCCTCTCTGGGGCTTCCATTGTCCCCTGCCCGTGACTAACACAGACCCTGCCCCTGTCCCTGTCCTGTTGTCTAACGGTGCTCTGGCTCAGGGAGGGAGAGACGGGCGGGAGGGCGACCTGCCCAAAGGGGCGTGAGCGGAGCTGAAGGGAGTCCCAGCTCTGGGCTCTGTGTCGTTGGGCATGCCCCACCCCCACCCCGTGAAGAGTCTGTCGGCCTCTGCCTCACGGGCAGCCATGTGGACAACTGTGTGGACAGAAGCTGGACACAGGAAGTGCTCACTAGCCACAGCGGCGCCCCACAGCTCAGCCATGAGGGGCCTGACGCGGCACCCCGCCTCCTCGCCTTCCTCCGTGTACAGCACAGGTTCCCGGGCGGATGCTGACCATGTTTCCCAAACCAAGAGCTGGTGTGGTAACAGGATAGGGTATTTGAAACTGAGGAAGCCCTGAAAGTCAGAGACTAGCAGCCCCATAGTAACCAGAGGCCAAGTTGACCTGAACCGCAGGCTCCAGAACCCGGGTAAGAAATGTCTCCGTTGCCCACCAAGATTGAGGGAAGCCCCTCGTATGGCAGGGCAGGTGGCGTCTGAGGCTGGTCTTGCAGAGCGAAAGGGGGGATGAGCAGAGCGCACTGGCCTGGCGCTGGCCGGAGGGGCGATGACACACTCGGTGAGCAGGGAGAGGACTTGAGGACAGCCAGGGCTTATCCAGGGCCAGTGTCGGCCAGGTCTGGGCGGGGTCGTGCTCATCCTGCCTGCAGGGACCTCATCTCTGCTGGGAAGGCCTGTGGTTGGACGGCTGTGGGTTCCGACAGGTGCTCAGGAGGGTCACATGGGAGACAGCATTGGGGACAGGCGCTGTAGCGAGTGGGCTGGGCAGGCCTCCCTCAGAGTGGCATCTGGGTGGCTCTGAGATTGGGGGGACCGCCTTCCCATCAGAGGCATGGAACTGCTGAGGCCCGGTGGCTACAAAGTGGGACGGGAAGAGGAAGGGCAGTGGGTAGGAAGGCGTCTCGTGATGGACTCTGTGCGCAGGCCCAGCTACGCGCTCTCAACACAGGCGCTGGCTGTCAGCTGTTGGGGAGCTCACTCGGCTGTGAAGGGAGGTGCGTGGAGGGGCAGGAACAGAGCAGGCCCAGGGGAGGCAGGGTGTCCGGGCACAGTGGTCACTTCCTGCTGCTGGAGGAAGGGCGGGCTGCCCGTGCCCCCTCCGAAGGGGACTCCAGCCCTGAGACAGATCCGTTCTCCAGCGCGGTCCATCCTTCCAGCAGGGGCGCCCCTGTGCTCACGGGTGTGACAGGGCCACCGTCTGAGACTGTCGGGTGTACATGCCTCGTGTGGAGAGAACGGGGGCACAGAGGTGAGGCAGTTGACCCAGGTGACCCGGAAGGTTTCCGTGGCAACAGGGACTTGAACCTACAGGATGGGTGTGATGGCCCTGGGGGTCTCCAGGCTGTACCCACAATTACTTACAAGCTCATTTGGGACCACGTTTGGCCTCTCTCTTGAGTTCATCTGGGAGGGGTGGGGAGCATTTAATTTATTCGTTTTAATTCAGTTCTGTGCCCCAGACCACTGAAGTTCTGCAGGGCAGGTAGCGGATTTTCCCAGCTGTGTTGGGTTATAATTAACGTCTCCCTTGTGCAGGCGTAAGGCGTACAGCGTGGTATCTGACATGCGTACGTTGTGCAGTGATTACAGGGAGGTCAGTTGGCCTCGCCTAGTTACCGGTGTGTGTGGTGAGACTCTCAGGATCTGCTTCCTTAGCTACTTTCAAGCACACAACGCAGTGTTGCCACCCAGTCACCATCCCCAGAGCGGACCCATCGGTAACCGGAAGTGCATGCCCTGGACCACCTCCACCCGTCCCCCCAGCCCCTAACAACCACCAAAATATTCTTTGTTTTGATAAGTCTGTTGTTTTTTCTTAGATTCCATATACAAGTGAGATTATACCGTGTCTGTCTTGCTCTGCCTGGCTTATTCCAGGCAGCCTCATGCCCTCTAGTCCATCCCTGTTGCCACACATTGTGGCTTCCTCTGTCTCAGCTGAATAATCCCACATGTGTGTGTTCCACGTCTTCTTACCCACCCGTCTGTCCATGGACACTTGGCGGCTTCCGTGTCCTGGCTGCTGTGGCTAATGCTGCAGCGAACACTGGGGGGGGGGGCAGGTATCTCGTCAAGATTCCCTCCTCCAGCGATTGCATCTCCTTCGCACAAAACTCAGATGTGGGGTTGCTGGCTCTGTTTCTCGTCTGAGGAGCCTCCGTGCTGTTTCCCAGCGAGGCTGCGACAGCACCGTAGCTTTCACGCCTCCTCTCTATGGCCGTGGACAACAGCGGACCTCGATTTCACCACACGCTCTCATCCGTCCGATCACGGTCACGGTGTGTCCACCAGCCGTCACGTCCACGGACCCTGCAGCGGTTCGGCCACGTCCTTGCCCAGAACACGTAGGCCCCGCCCGCCTCTCCATCCATGTGGGAAAGCAATCGGGTGTTTTACTAAGATTTTCCAGGAAAGATTCATGTGGAAGAGATGTTGCAGTTCGAACCAGCTTTAGTTCCGAAACTTCTCACAGACGCAGCCCAGGAAACGGAAACCTTGGCCTCCGAAGAGCAAAGCCATGTCCAAGGGCGCTGCCTGCAGTCAGGCCTTTAGGCGGGTATTTGCTGCACAGGTTTCGCGATTCGCATTGTCCTCAGTGCCGCCACTGCTGGCTTCCCGTCTGCCAGGAGCAGAGCCCGCACCGAGGACTAGCTTGTCTGTTTTCTTTCCCGGGGAGGCCGCGCGGGCATTGCCGCTGCGAGAGCTCTCAGCCAGGGAGCGGCCCTCAGTGGGACCCTGAGCCCTGACTCTTGGCTGGGAAACATGGTCACAGCACCCCGAGGTCCTGGAGGCGGCGGTAGAACCCTCCTCGCGTGGCTAAGCAGCGGCCACAGATACAAGCAAAGAGGGTTTGAAGGGCCACGGGAAGGGGCCCGTCTCATCCCGCAGGGCCCCCCCCCAAGCAGGAGGCCCTGGTGCGCCCAGGTCCCTACTCAGGCTCAGTCCCCTGTGTGGTGCGTGCCTGCCAGGCCCCGCCACCTGCCTCACCGCACCCACCGTCCTCTCCCCAGGATGAAGCCGGCCGGGAGTGTGAACGACGTGGCCCTGGACGCCTTTGATTTGGACCGGATGAAGCAGGTGAGCACGTCCTCTCCTGAGAGGCTGTGAAGGAGCCTGGGGCTGGGACCACCCCAGTGGGGCCCTCAGTCAGTCAGGGAGCCAGCAGTGGAGGGGGTCGTAGCATTTGCGCCAGGCCCACCCCTGCCCATCGCAGAAATAAGCATCCCCTGCTGTCCCGGGCACACCATCCTCCCCCCGGCTCTGGGGTGTGGGTGAGGGTGATGCAGGGGCCGTGGCTCCAGAGGGAGGCCCAGACACCCCCACCCCTTCCAACACCTCACCCCGAGAGGCCGGCTTCCCATCCCTGCCCCTGAGGCTCTGCTCCCACAGGAGATCCTGGAGGAGGTGGTCCGAGAGCTCCACAAAGTGAAGGAGGAGATCATCGACGGTGAGTCGGGCTCACCCTGGTCCTGGGGGCAGGCAGGGCCAGGGCGGCCGGATAGCAGGCACCCAGGGCCCCAGAGGCCTTTGGCTTTGTGCTTCGGAGGCTTCCTTCCCCCGTAACAGCCCACAAGCCCTCCCCATTCTCTAGCCAAACAAACTGAGGCTCAGACGGTGAAGGGCCTGGCTAAGTATACACACCTCCCAGGAAGCAGAGCCATGTTGTGGCCCTGACCCGGCTCCCAGCTGCGTGGCCTGGGCTGAGGGAGCAGGTGGTGGCGCTCCCCCAAAGAGCCTGGTTCCAGAGGGCAGGGCCTGGCCACTGTGAGTCACACCCGCCCGGGCCCCCACTGAGCCTTTGATACAGCGGCTCAGATCTGGAGCCAGAGGGGAGGGCAGGGCTCCTGGCTCCCGGCCAGGCTGGCTCGGCCCTGGGACAGCAGGGAGGCGCCTCAGGCCCCACCTGCTCCCCACTAGCGGGGAGGAAGTCACAGCCGGGTGGCAGAGGGCTGCCGGGACTCTGGAGAGAGAGGAGGCGAGGGTGCGAGCCTACCTGGGTGACCAAGCCACACCCTGCCCTGGTCCCAGTGGAGAACACTGGGTTCCTGTTTGTCAGGTCCCCGCAGGCCTGAGCTGGACAGATAAGGAGTTAATGAATAGAGACAGCGAGAAGGAGCTGGAGCCAGGACGGAGACAGGCCAACTATTAACTCGGCTTCATAGCTGGGCGACCCCCAGGAGGGGCTGCCTGGGGCTGGGAGCAGCCTGTGTGGGAGGGA
>NW_006293007.1:1863327-1876325 GCF_000327345.1 Myotis davidii
TCTGCCGCTGGAAGCAGCCTTTCATCAGACAAGGCCCGGCTCTCATTGGACTTTCTCTGGTGGCCTTGGCTCCAGGGCGGGTCCAGGGAAAGGCCCAGATTTGGGGGAAATCCTGGGGGTGGGGACAGGAGGAAGCAGAATCCCTGCCCTCCTGGGGGAAGCGCTCAGGCCAGGGAGGGGGGCAGGGAGGTGCCCACCTGCCCAGACCTGGCTGGGGCTCCTGGGGCCTGCCTGCCCCTCCCGGCTCCAAGGCTGCCTGCAGCCACTGCCCCCACCCCAGCGGGCCTCTAGCAAGACTGCCAGCTGGGGGTGCAGGGGAGCCCCCCAGACCTCATCGGGGCCTCTGACCTCTGCGAGCCTGGGTCTCAGGAGACCAGGGGCGCTGGAGCGACCTCACCAGAGCGGGCGGGTTCCCGCCAGAGCTGAGCTGCCCTCTCTCCTGTCCTCAGCCATCAGGCAGGAGCTGAGCGGAATCAGCACCTCGTAGCGTGCAGGGCCCGAGCCACGACCCCTGACGGACGGCGGGGAAGAGGAGCGCAGCCAGGCCTCCAGCCACCGAGCACGCACTGAAGCCAGGATGTGTTTCACTTAAGTCTTAACCTGTGAGAAAATATTAAAATGAGGGAAAAGTTCAATTCCTGGATTTTTTTAGATTCTACCTGACACAGAACACCAGGTCTACTCGCCTTTTTTTGTATTTTATATTTGTCTATTTAAGTGTACATTTCTTTTGGTTTATAGAAAAGATACCCCCAACCACACGCTTCATTAGGTGGTTCCGAGTTCCTCCTGGGTGCCCCTCGCACCTGGGCCTGGCGCACTGTGCCAGCAGCTCCTCCCAGCATCACGGTGTGAAGTCTGTCCACGCCCCTCGGTCTGTGTCCACGTGGTAATAAACGCTTACTGTCCACACACGGCTTCTGCTCGCTCTCTCGCCTCCTCTTGGTCCCTCCTGGCTGGGGCACTCCTTGTGGGGGAAGGTCTCCCCGCTGTGGTGACCAGGACAAGATGGGGGCTTGTGGGGTAGCTGGGCTGAATTTAGACCTGGGACGGACGGGAGGGTGAGCAGGCAGTTCAGGCACTTCCTGGGGGCCTGGGGTGGCCACGGGAGCCTCACCCACAGTGGAGTGGGACGGGCCTTGAGTGGCACCCTGGCCTGGAACATCAGAGGGAGTCGGGTGCGTTCTGACCAGCAGGGCCAGGAGGATGAACCCCTCCTCCTCCAGCGCTTGGTCGGCTTGGCATCTGCTGAGCCCCCACAGGGAAGCCCCCGAGGCACCTGCCAGCCCATCTCAGACCAGCCAGGGAGGGTCTGACTCGGCCGGCCCGTGGGCAGGCCTGGAACTGCAGTGACCATGCCACGGCCGCCAGACACAGCAGTGCCCGGCCACAGGCCAGCCGCATGGGGGCCACGGGAGGATGGGGGGTGGGGCAGGCCCCAGTCTGGCTGATGATGGACCGATTTTCCTGATCAGACTCTGGACATACTTCATCCCACTGAGTGTCCTCAGCTCTGAAGGGAAGGGGGTTGATCTGCCCGCCAGGAGGTGGGCCCGAGGCTCCGGTCTGAGAGGCTGCCTGCGTCAGCTGCTCTCCTGCTTCCTCCCTCCTCCCGGGGCTGGGAGAGGGGGGCCCAGGGCGGACAGGAAGGATGACTCCCGAGGTCAGCCGTGCCATCGGCCTCACCGAAGTCAGGCAGAGCCATGTCCCCCTCGGAGTCACGGGACACCCGCCCGCCTCCCTCTGACTAGTCACCTGTCCAGCCACCGTGTGTCTGGCCTGGGGCCCCTGGTCTGTGAGAATCTCAAGTCCCACATCTCAGCTGGTTTGGGGGACAGACCCCATGGTGTGAAGCCTGAACCCTCGAGCCTCCGAAGGCTTCCCACGAGGGTGCAGGCTCGAGGCTGGATTGGGGGGGCGGGGCGGGGGGCTGGAGCAGACGACATGGACCGAGGGGAGGCGATGTTGGCAGCACCCAGCAGGGTGAACAGGAGGGAGGGCTTCGGGGCACATGGACTTGGCAAAAATGTGGGGCCTTCTGCTGCCTACACCCACAAAGGCAGGGCCCTCAGGAAATGCTGCTAAGCACCCACGCGTGGGAGCAGGAGCGGGAGCAGGTGGGGACCACCCCCAGGCAGCCAGGCCCAGGCTGGGGCCGAGACCCCTCAAAAGCACGTCGTGGATGTGGAAAGAAACGCTGATATTTAATGGAGGACAGGGGCACACCAGACAAATCAGCCCCATGGAGGCTGTGCACAGAGCACGGGGTCAGGGCGCCCCGGGAGGCCCAGAAAGGGCCGCCTGGCCTGAGGCAGCAGCGAGTCCACGTGCAGAGCCTGTGGCCGCTGTCCCGGCGCGGTACCGGCACCTGGGGACCAGCAGCAGCCCCGGGGTCCAGGACCAAAGGCAGCCACGGAGTTCTGAGCACCAGGCTGAGGGCCGTGACCACCAGCTCCGCAGCGACGGGCCGGCACCAGCGGCCCAGCTCACAGGCCGTCCCCTGCCAGCTTGCACACCCGCTTCACCCGGGCGTAGGGCCCCAGGGAGTCCTCGAACACAAAGTCCCAGAGCACCTTCACCCACGAGTGGTGCTGCGGCAGGTGGTCGTAGTACTCGGGCGCGATCTTCCGCACCTGCGGGGAGGCGGGGGTCAGAGGCCAGGCCTTGGCACAGACATGAGCATGTACACACAGACACGTGTGTACACAAACACGTGAGCATGTAGTGACACATGAGCGTGTACACAGACACGTGTGTACACAAACACATGAGCACGTACAGTGACACATGAGCGTGTACACAGACACGTGTGTACACAAACACGTGAGCACGTACAGTGACACATGAGCGTGTACACACAGACACGTGGGTACACAGAGGCACACACCCTGGCATCCCCAGGTGCCTGGGTCCAGCTCAGCCCGGCAGGAGGCTGGCCGGTGCTCGCCACTAGCCCCGGCACCGTCTCCACCCCCTGCCCAGGCTCGTATGCGCCTGTCCCTGGGCTACACTGGAGCTTCTGACCCAGGAGCCGGGGGAGGCCGCTGTCTTCCCTCAAGCACCTGCCCGGTTCTGAGGCACAGCCTGGCCTGGTCATTCATGCTCCGCACCCGCTTCCGGTGCCCTCCCCAGCCTGCCAACCCACTACCTCGGCTCCCACCACACCCCCCAGTGCCCACCTCTCAACCTCAGTGCTTGTTTCCCAAATGCCTATCTTTCACCCCTCTCCCCCTTCAGCTCCTCACCCCTGCCTGCTCACGACACCCTCAGCTGCCTCCTCCAGGAAGTGCTCCCTGCCTCAGCACCTGCAGCGGCAGCAGCACCACCACCGTGGAGGGCACGCTGGGCACACAGTGCTCCGGGCCTGCGTTGTAGCTGCAGACGGGCTCAGGGAGACCAGGTGACCTGCACGGGCGCCAGCAGGGGCCATTCACTTTGCCCGAAAGTAAAGACACTCTCACAACCACCCGAGTCTAGGTTCTGGCTCTGCTGCTTCCTGCGACAGGCACCTCCCCTCCCGACCTTTACCTTCCCATCTGTGAAATGGGGATAATGGGTAAGGTGGGCACCTGCCAAATCGGCTTGTGGTGAAGCGTAAGTGAGGTGGTGCTCAGCCCAGAGCCGACCTCAGTGCCTTCAGCAGGGTGGGAGGGGTAGGGGAGGGGAAGAGGGCCGGGGAGGGAGGGCTGCACACACAGGCTGTCAGACTCTTGGTCACACAGGCCAGGGCGCAAACACCTGCACACCCAGACAAACGCTCACACATAACCACATGCACACATACATGTACACACCGGGCACACTCATAAGCACACATGCAAACCCCTAAAGGCATGTGCACACCCATGCACACACAGAAGACCCCACTGCCCCCTCTCCTGCCCCAAGGGGCACCTCAGTTCTTTCTATCCCACCCACACCAGACTGAACTCCTCCTCCTCCCGCCCTGCCCTCCCCCCTCCAGAAATTCTCCATCTGCAGGCCTCCCAAGGCAGAGCCACCAGCCCGGAGGCTTCCACTCTGCACCAACTCAGGCCAAGCCCCTTGGGTTACAGAACCCTCCCTGTCCTCTCCGCCATGTGGGGCCCTGGAAAGTCACGGGCAGTGACAAGAAATGCGGAGGGCCGGGGAGTCAGGACCCAGGAAGGGGAGGTGCTTTACACGCACTATCACTACCGCTGCCCCGTTTTACAAGAGGAAGCAGAGGCACAGAGAGGGCAAGCAGTTTGCCCAAGGATGCACAGCCAGTGAATGCCATAGATGGGCTCAATCAGGTTTGCTTTACACTAAGCGGTCTAAATGGTAAATGCGCCTCGAGCCCCTGCCCTGCCGGGATTCACCTTGTCACTCTCTGGGCACACGCCCAGCCCCTGTCCTGTGTGGCCTCTCCCTTCGCCCTGGCACCATAACTGAGAACGTGGCCACCCCATGATCAGCGTGAAAGGAAAAGGAGGTCAGAGCCTAGCCCCAGGCCCACCCCGCCACACCTCCCGCCCCCTCAGACACCGTGCACCCCTCACCGCTGCGCCCCTGCCCACGCGGCCACCTACCAGGGGCAGGTTGCAGCCGGGGATGCTGGGGAAGTCGTGGTGCTCCATGTGGTAGCCCACGTTGAAGGTGATCCAGTTGAGGGGCCCGTAGTAGGAGTAGGTCTCATAGCCCTTGACGAACATGTAGTGCTCAGCCACAAAGTGGCCAGAGATGGGGTGCAGGCCCAGGCCCAGCAGGGTGCTGGCCAGCAGGTAGACCATGGGCTTGAGCCCCCAGAGGGCGAAGATGGTCGCGTCGGCCGCCAGCTGGACCAGCGCGTTGAACACCTCCATGCGCGTCAGGGCCTTGGGGTTCACGCAGAGCGGCCGCAGGGAGTAGAACAGGGGCTGCAGCACCAGCCAGAGCAGCTTCCGGGCCGGCGTGCAGAAGAGCCAGCCCTCCAGGCGCGTGGGCACGTCCACGTCCAGCCCGTCGCCGCCCAGGTAGCGGTGGTGGTCCACGTGGTACTTCTTGAAGGAGGCGGCGCCGTGCCGAAGGCCGTGTTGTGCGAGATGTCGTGGATGGCCAGTGTCAGCGAGTGGTTCACGCAGCCACCAAAGGCGTAGGCCCAGAAGAGCAGCCAGCGCCATGCCAGCCCCTGCACCAGCCAGCAGGCCAGCAGCTGCGCCAGCACCAGCCCCAGCACCGTCCACTTGAGATGAGGGTCCGGCCGCATCAGGGCCTTGATGGCCGGGTACTTGGCTGCAGGTAGGACCAGGAGAGAAGGTGGTGAGGAGGGTGCGGCTGCCTGGGCCCCCAGCCATGTGCCCACTCTCCCTTCCTCCCTCCCTTCCTCCCTTCATTCCATTTGTCCCACTGGCTTCCCTCCGGTCCTCCTCCGCCATCCACTAAGCCCCTGGACAGTGACACGGGATAATTCGCCCTCGAGGATCATGCTAAGACCTTGCCCTGCGTGTGATTCTGGACCTAGGACCAGCCGGGCCTGTGGGCACCCAGACAGGCAGACCTGCCGCCTCTTCCCGGGGGTGGGGGGCTTTGCCATCAGCCTAAATAAAGACCAGGTGTCCCCACAGGTCACTGAAATGTAGTCAGAAATCAAAGCAGCTGCAGAGCCAGGAGCTGCCGGCTGCCCCTGTGAACCTCACACGCGGTGCAGCGGGCTGTGACCAGGTGGACCAGGCATATCGGGAACCCGGGAGGGGCAGGGGGCTGGGGAGGGGCAAGGAAGTGCCATAAAATGTTGAATGTGTTTATTTGGGCGGCGGGGGGGAGGGGTGTTTGTTATAGTATCTTTTGTATTTTGCCCTGCAGGAACGGGGGAAAGGGTGTGGGGGGCATACCCTCTATCAAGACAGCCGTGCCTTCTAGAACCTCTGCAGCTGCGGGCAGGAGGGCCGGCAGGGCCAGGCCGGGGAGGGTGCTACGTCAAAGGGACAGACAGGGTGACAGACGCCCACCAGGTCTGCTCCGTCTCGCCTCCCCGGGTACAGCAGGTGGGCACTCAGCGCCACGATACACAGAGAGGGAAACTGAGGCTATGAGGGTGGGGCTTGTCCCAGGGCCCCCTCAGGACAGGCGGCGTCCACCCTCCTGAGCAGTGGGCAGCCTCAGGCTCACCCTCCCAGGCTGTCCCATGAAGAGGGTCCCAGGACAGCAGCAGAGGCTGGGCCCTGACTGGAAATGGCCAGGCCAAGGCTGAGTCCGGCCCAGCTCTGCCCAGCTCTTTCCTTCGAGTGACCCAGGCATGGCTCCCCCTCTGTGCTTGGTCCGGAAGGCTATGCCAGCCCAGCTCAACCGACCCAAGGCCCTCCGCCCTCCCGCCGTCCTGTCTGCCATTTACAGATGAGGAGACTGAGTCTCAGGGTGATGCCTGGACTCAGCCAGCACCGAGGGCATGTCCCCAGCCTCCCTCTTGAGAAGGTGCCTCTGGCATGGGGACGCCAGCCTTCACGGTGTAGTCACGTCTCTCCAGTGACTAAGAAAAGCCAGGTGTCCGGCTATAGCACCCTTTCTGTCAGAGCCACCTAGCAATAGGCCAGGCTATTTCAGAGGTGGTGAGCTGCCTGTCCCTGGGAGTGTGCAAGGAGAAACACAGCAACATGGCAAAGGGAGTCTGCTCCAGAGGGAAGACTCCGGCTCACAATCGGAGTTCTGTGGCCAAGGGTTCGTTCCCACCTCTGTGGGCCGTGGTGTCCCAGTGTGAGACGGCGAGGTCACAGTGCACCTCTCAGTGTCTGCCCCTCAGGCAGGTCCTGGCTCCCGGAGAGCAGGACAGCCCTCATCTGTGGGAGATGCTGGGGGGTAGCGGGGTCCCCAAATCCTAGAATCACAGGCCACCTCTGCCCAGGGAGCAGCGTCCAGAGTGGGTTCAAATCCCAGTTCTGGACAAGGATTTTATTTTAATTTAGTTTATTTTGGTTAATCCTCACCTGAGGATATTTTTCCATTGATTTTTAGGGAAAGTGGAAGAGAGAAGGAAAGACAGAGAGAAACATCGATATGAGAGAAACACATCGATTGGTTGCCTCCTGCACGCGCCCCAACCAGGGCCGGGGCCAGGGAGGAGCCTGAAACCAAGGTACGTGTCCTTGACCGGAATCGAACCCGGGACCCTTTGGTCCACCGCCAACACTCTGTCCACTGAGCCAAACCGGCTAGGGTTGGACAAGAATCTTGAATCCACAATATGCAAAGATCTCCTACAACTAAACAACAAAAGGCAAACCACCCAATGTAAAAACCGGCAACGGACTTGAATAGGCATTTCTCCAAAGATGTGCAACTAACCAATGAGCACCTGGGAAGATGTCAGTGTCATCGGTCACTAGGGAAACGCAAATCAAAACCACAATGAGATACTGCTTCACCCGCACTGGGGTGGCTACATGTAAAAAGCAGAAAGTAACAAGAGCCGACAACGTGGAGAAATGGGAACCCTTGTTTGTACGTTACTGGTAAGATCACAAAAAACGGTACAGCCGCTGTGGAAAATAACTTGATGGTTCCTCAAAAAAAAGTTAAACATAGAATTACCATACGACCCAGCAAGTCCACTCCTAAATCTATACCTAAGAGAATGTAAGCCCTGGCCGGGTAGCCCAGTTGGCAGCGCGTTGTCCCCATACTCCAAGGCTGTGGGTTTGATCCCAAGTCAGGGCACATACAAGAAGCAACTAATGAACGCATCAGTGAGTGGAACAGCAAATCAATGTTTTTTTCTCGCTCTCGCTCTCTGTCTCTCCTTCTCTCTCTAGAATTAATTGTGGTAAAATATATAGAGCATAAAATTGGCCATGTTAACTATGTTTTTGGTTTTGTTCTTGTCTTTTTAAAACATTTCTCAGCTCCAAGCAGGTAACCTCAGCTCCAAGGAGCCGTCTCTGAACCACAGACGCGGTCACTGGCAGGAGGGATGGATACGCACAGGAAGCCCAGGTGGGGAGCAGGGCTCAGGTCATGCTGTGCGTGGCAATGGCTGGTCAGCACAGGCGCCCTGTGAAGCAGGGCTCGGGCGCACGCAGATGCCCGACCAGCACTGCAGATGGTCATGGCTCCTGAAAGCGTTAGGACTGGGAGACGGCGGGAACCGTGCTGAGGCAATACCAGGCTGGTTACCTGCTCTCCCCCCACAGTGGCTGCTTGGGTCGGGGCGGCACAGTGGGAAGCCAGCTGGCTGCCCAGGAAAGGCCAGAGGTCCCCTTGGGTGCTCGGCGCCCCAGCATCATCCCACCAGGTGGGGCGAGAGAGACCAAAAGACCCAGGTGAGGGATGGGGGACACAGGCAGGTGGGCAACTTGTGGATCCCGCTTGGGAGGGGAGCAGGCCTCATCCCAGCTTATTCCTGTGATCCCAAAAGGGGTCACAGTGAACTTCTGAGGGTGTGCCCAGGAAGATGGGTGCCTCCAGTGGAGGATGGGGGCTTGCGGGTGGGAGTCCAGCTGGGAAACATGTTTCCCCGTGATGGCCAGGGCGGCGAGGAGGAAGTGCCAGCCACCTCGTCGTCAGGAAGCCCTCGCCCACAGCCGGAGCCAGGCGATCGCAGGCAAAGTGCCCTGAACCTTTGCATACCTGGCTGTGGGGCGGGGACCACAGACCCAGAGGCTCCAGCCTCCCGCTCACCAGCCGTGGCCTATGGGCACCCGCCTCCCCCCTCGGGCAATGGGGGCCAGGCGCTCACCTGCCCAGGCGCACCTGGGAACCAACCGAGCCACCAGCCTCCACATGGGGGGCCGCCCCTGCTTCCCCTTGGGAGGAGGCCAAGCTGGGGCAGGAGGGCGGGGCAGGCCACACCTGCGCCAGGTGAGCACTGACTAGCAAGCTCTGGGCAGCTGAGAGGACCCTGGCTCTGGGACCCAGGCCAGCACACGGCCACTCCTGTGCCCCTCAGGGGCCAGGGCAGGCACAGAGCTGCCAGTGGAGACCTTGGACAGTGGGCCTCCAGGACCTCCATCGAGCAGATAATACGTCCTGCCTGTGGGAGCGAAGGAGAGGCCCCCCCCCCCAGCTGCCTGCCCTGTGCCTTCCCTGCCCAGCCCACCCTCGGGGGGCCTGCTGCCCCTTCCCCCTCTCCCAATAGTTTCCCAGGAAGCTCAGGCATGGAGTGCCAGGTTCCCAGCCCCTCCCCCAGCCGCCCCACCTCCCCGCTGGGGCTCAGCGCCTCGATGCCCCCGGAGCTGTTGTGGCTGCGGTTATGACACACAGTTCCTGGCCTGAGAGCACGCACAGCCCCTTTCTGACCTCTGGGACCAGGTGCTGCTCAGGGAGGCCATCTGGCCTGGTTGCTTTTACCTCCGCTCCCGGCCCCGGGGGTCCCTGGACCTGGCCATCCTGCCGGAAGCAATGAAGTGCGGGGCGGAGGGGTGAGGCAGCTGGGTGCTGGCAGCTCAGGGGCGACCCCAAGAGTGTAAGCTCCCGATCACCTCACTGGGCCTGAGAGCACCTTCCCCCACAGAACAGAGAGGAGCCCCCACAAGTCCGCAGGCCCAGCACAGCCCCCAGGGCAACCTTGCAGAGCAGGCACTGAGGCCTACAGCGCAGTCCCGGGCGCCATGGCTAAAAGCAGGGGGGGCGGGGGGGCCTCAGAGGGGGCCTGGCCCCCATCGTGCTGGGAAGTGAGGCTGGGAGCCCTCCAGTGGAGACCCCAGAAGGCCCCTCCAGGACTAGGGCTCCTCTGGACCATCCTAACAGCCCTCTGACCAGGAGCCCGCTGACTCCCCACCCCACCTCCCATCCCTTCACCCACGCCTGCCAGACGGAAACTCAATCCTCACTCAAGGGAAACAAATTTCTAACCTCTTCAATTCCAGAGCTTCCGGCTCCCTGACGAGGGGGGAGCCTGGGGACCGCCCGGGGAGCCCCTCTGAGGACCACCAGCCACACAGACCCCGGCTGAGGTCACTGGGCAGGGCAGGACTTGGGGCAACTGGAGCCATGGGCTTAGGGGTGTCAGCTGGGGGAGGTCAAGGAGAGTCACAGACAGGAAGACAAGTTCAGTGAACTTGGCAACATCACAGGGGCCTCAGCAGGAGCCATTTCGGCACAGCCGGGGGTGACATGGCTGAGAGGTGTGGTGGTGAGGGGCGTGTGCGGGCATGAAGGGGCAGGACGCCAGGGTGGGGTCATGGACAAGGCAAGCTCCAGAGGCTCAGGGAAGGCAGACGAGGAGAAGGGGTGAGTAGGGACGGGGAGAGAACCAGAACCGCACCCCGCAGCTGCCCCAGGAGGAGCCCTGCACAGGTTCTGCCCCCGTGGGACCTCAGCTGACCTGGGGGACCCTGCTCACTCAGGCCTCCTGCCGTGAGGACCAGAGCAGCGGGGCTAGGACCTGCCCGCCTCCAGCAGAGCCCAGGGCAAGCGTGGATGGCCTCTTGGAACCAAAGACAACACACCCCCCGTGCAGACGGCTCCCGGCAGCGGCCTGGCCTGAGCCGCTGGCCATGAGTGACCGCATGGTTAGAAGTCACCCTGTCCAGGCACAGCTCAGAAAGGAGGGTCTGAGACCAGGGAGGCCCAGAGAACATCAGACAAGGCAGGGAAAGGCTGGCAGAGCCAGATGTGACCTCGGGACCCCTGAGTCCAGGTCTGCAGGATGCAAGCCGGGACCAGGCCTGGAGGCAGCGGCCAGCAGGGCCACATGCCCGGCGTCTAACACAGACACACACCCAGGAGGGGACTAGCCATTATAGAGTGGAGGAAACAGGTTCCACCACCAGGTGAAACACCTAATTTCCCGGGCCCCTCTGGAGGGTGGAATGAGCCTCAGCCCCCAGAGGAGCTATTTCCAGGGCTGGGCTGCCTCAGGCAAAGCGTCCTGAGAATCCGGGTCCGGTTCAGGAGAGCCACACTGCGGCCCGGCTCAGGCCCACGGCTGTGTGTCCTTGGGCAACGCCCTGTCCCTCTCTGGGCTGCTTCCTCACCATCACTCCCCACGGTGCCCACTCTGACAGCCCTGGGGGCACATGGAGGTGGGGTCTGCCCTGGGGATGGGGCACATGGCCACCTCGGGGCGAGGAGGCGGCAGGTGCTCAGGGGCAGGGAAGCAGGGCTCCAGCAGGTGTGTGCACTTACATGCATTACATATATTTACATACATGACAGGCTGGGTCATCAAGACCCAGAGAGCAGAACAGGCGGACACGCCTGCTGGGAGGGCGGCCTGACCCGAACCCCACACCAATCTCAGCTGGGACCTAGGGTTCTCCCAGAACTTCTCCTGCTTCTGCTGGGCCAGCCGAGCGGAGGGAAGAAGGCAGACGCCGCAGCCGGGCAGGGGAGGCGCTGGGCCCGCACCCCCGCAGACAGCAGGGTCCCGAGGCGGGCACCAGGCTCCTGCCCGCAGCGCAGGCCTCCGCTCCTCCCTGGGGTCCAGCTGGCGATGAAGTCACACCCCCTGGCCTCCAGCAG
This sequence comes from Myotis davidii, assembly GCF_000327345.1. Lineage (NCBI taxonomy): Eukaryota > Metazoa > Chordata > Mammalia > Chiroptera > Vespertilionidae > Myotis > Myotis davidii. Next base: position 1,874,722 of record NW_006293007.1, read on the forward strand.
GGCTCCCGGGAGCACAGGGGTTCCTCCCCTCTCTCACCTGGACCCGGACCCGTCACACACCAGGCTCGGCACCGTCTAGGACGGACTCCATCCCCAGCGCCACCAAATACCACTGCTGCCAGTCTCCTGTGGACGGCCCAGGTCTCGAATGTTCCATCGCAGAGTCAGCTCCTGCTGCCACCCGCCTCCGAGCCCCCACCTGACCCTCCGCACACAAGCCGCTGCACACAGGCACCAGGATCCCCGGTCTTCCCTCACTGTCCCCACCGCAGCCCAGTAACCTGACCTCCGACCGCCTCTCCTGACAAAGGCTCCAAAGCCCAACTAATCCCACTTCCCAGCCCGCTTCCCCGCAGCATGCCCCGGCGCCTGGTGCGCCACCTCCCAGCTCAGCCCCTGCCTCTTCCGCTCTGGAGCCGAAAGGCCAGCCTCGCCCGTGGGGTCCGTGTAGGAGGCCCTCTGGGGCCCGGTTCCACAGAGAAACGGTGGAAAGTGGCCCAAAGTGCCTTCACCAGCCACCGTTCGCCTCCTCGCCCGCCTCTTGTTAAACCTGCTTTTTGCTCGTTGACAAATATTTGCGGAAGGTCTGGGCAGCCAGGCCCCAGATCACAGAGATGGACGGGGTGCCCAGGCAGAGCGGGGTGCGGTGCCAGGGCATGGGCAGTGTGTTTCGGAGAGCATGCGCCAAGAGAAGGAGACACACACACAAAGCCCAGTGGCATGCCAGCTAAACTCAAAGGAGAAAGAATCTGGATTTAGCCCCGCAGGTGTGGCTCAGTGGTTAGGCATCCACCCAATATGCCAGGGTTTAGGTTCAATTCCTGGTCAGGGCACATGCCCAGGTTTCAGGCTCCATCCTGGTGGGGGCGTGCAGGAGGCAGCCAATCGATGTTGTTTCTCTCTCATCAATGTTCCTCTCTCATCCTCTCCCTCTCCCTTCCTCTCTCTCTAAAAAGCAATAAAAACATATTTTTAGAAAAGAATGTGTCCCTGGCTGGTGTTTCTCAGTGATTAGGGCATCATCCCTATGTGCCAGGGTTGCGGGTTTGGTCCCAGTGGGATGTGTGCAGGAATCAACTGATGAATGCATGGGTGGGTGGAGCAACGAATCGGTGTTTCTCGTGTGTGGGGGCGCTGGCTCTCTCTCTCTCTCTCTCTCTCTCTCTCTTTCTCTCTCTCTTTCTAAGTCAATAATTTTTTAAAAAAAAATTTTTAAAGGTTTTGGAGCCCTGGCTGGTTTGCTCAGTGGTTAGTGTCAGCCCAGCCCAGAGCCCAGGTGGTAGTGGGCTCAATTTCAGGTCAAGGGCACGTACCTCAGTCACAGGTTCAATCCCCAGAATGGTCACGGAGAGAGCGGGAGGCAGCCAATTGATGTTTCTCTCTCTCCCTTCCTCTCTCTCAAATACACACACACACACATAATTTTTTTAAAGATAGTCTTGTAAATTGTACTTTTACTCTTCCATGGAATCAATTTATAAGTTTTATTTTATTGGAGTTTTGTTAAATTAAGTTAGTGAGAACTGATACCATTCTGTTGTTGATCCTGTTCATCCAGAAACATGGTCTATCTGAACATTACTGTGGGGCTTCTTTATGTTTTT
>NW_006293007.1:1876397-1876868 GCF_000327345.1 Myotis davidii
CGGGGGCACGAGAGAACGCTCCTGTGACCAACCTGCTCGCCTCCCAGCAGCCACATCTCTGTGGCTGGATGAGAACCGTCCACATCCCCCAGAGAGCGGAGCGGAGAGCTCAGCCAGTTCTGGTCTGGATCTCACCGCTTTGCGGCCAAGACATCTCCAGCCAAGTTCTTTCCTGAGCAAATAATCCAGCCAGTGCCAACAGTCTCACTTCCTTGTTTTCCTTTGATTATTTGAACTTCTCTTTACTATATGTGTGCCCTGTTTTTCTAAGTCAAGAACAAAAACAAAATCACAAAGCTATTTGTTTTTGAAAAGACAAATCCAAAGCTTGCCTTTTATTCCACGGCCACGCCTGGCGTGGGTTCTGATCTCAACCAGACAGACTCCCGCTGGCTCTGCCCTGCCCTCACAGTCCAGGAAGCCTCGGCCCCGCCTGGGACACCGGGCTCCTCGGAGCTGCCCTGGGACCAC
>NW_006293007.1:1878134-1883304 GCF_000327345.1 Myotis davidii
CCGGTGCTCGCCCCAGTATACGGGGGCGCAGCCAATTGATGTTTCTCTCTCTCCTCCTTCCCCTCCCTCCCTCCCACTCTCTCTAAAAATCAATGGGGAAATATCCTCACTCCTTGGGTGAGGACTTAAAAGAGGGGATTTGGATTTAAGAATATGGGGTGGGGCTGGGGAGTGACCGCGAGTGGTCATAAGGCATCTTTTTCAGGCCACAGAGATACCCTCAGGTGAATGACTAAAAGCCATTGGACTGTGCCTTTAAAGTGAGTAAATGCTACAGTATGTAAATCATACCTCACAAAAGCGGGTGCAAATCACGGAGGCGGGGGACGCACACACCCATCTCCACGGAGGCTGGGAGGGGACACGTGGTCTGGCACCTGTCAGCAGTCATGTGTGAGGGACCGAGGACAGACAGGGGCTCCGTCCCACCTCAGCTTGCTGGGTAACCGTGGGCAAGCGACAAGTTCCCAGGGCCCTGCTGTGCATAAGACGTGCAAGTGTCTAGGAGGCAGGAAAGAGAGGACAGAAGACATACTCAGGTGAGAAGACCAAGGGCCAGCAGGGCAGGTACTTGTCACCTGGGCCGGCACAGGGCCTCCATGAGACAGAGTGAAAAACCAACTCAGAAATCCCGAAAAAGGACAACTTCGATGGCAAGGGAACCAAGGGCGTGACAGGACATCCACAAAAGGAGGCAGAGAAATCAGGAAGAGCAGCTCAGCCTCACCGAGCAGCTGAGAAATGCCACTTAAACGGGTGCCACCCTGGCTGGTTTGGCTCAGGGGATAGAGCGTCGGCCTGCGGACTGAAGGGTCCTGGGTTCGATTCCGGTCAGGGGCACATGCCTCGGTTGAGGGCTCGACCCCCAGTGGGGGGCGTGCAGAGGCAGCGGATCAATGATTCTCTCTCATTGTTGATGTTTCTGTCTCTCTCTCTCCCTCTCCCTTCCTCTCTGAAATCAATAAAAATATCTATTTTTAAAAAACTGGGTGCCTCCCAACCACCAGCTGCAAGGATGACCCCTCGCACTGTGAGCTCCTCAAAGCGCCGGGCTGGAGCCAGGAACACGGCTGTTTCAGGGCTCACTCAGACTCTGTGGGAAGCCAGGGCCGCACCAGGCCACGCCAGGTGGAGGTGGGCCTGGCCCTGCCCTCGGGGAAGCGCAGAGGTGACTGGGGAAGTCACAGTTGAAGCAATCACCCCACAGATCAAGGCAGGATTGAAGACAGGGCAAAGGCCGCGGGTAAAAGTGCCCCGCGGGGGAGCAGGGCGCACGGAGCAGGAAGGAGAGCTCAGCGAGGAGGCAGGTCGTGGCGTGGGCCAGCAGGCTCCTCCCTTCCCAACCCCGTGACCAGGGGTGATGCATGTTGATCACTTACAATTGATCATGGTGGAAATATTTACAAATATTTACAGATTGGGGCTCTTGTTCCCTCCAGAGACTCAATCACTTAACGCTGACCAGCACGCAGTGTGTGTGTGTGTGTGTGTGTGTGTGTGTGTGTGCTGTTAGCGAGTGTTTCAGAGAAAAGGGACATTTAGGCTGAAACCTGAAGGATGCATAGGAGTTCGGTAGAGGGAAAGAATTCAGGCAGAGAGAACAGCATCTGCAAAAGCCACAGAGTAGGAACTGGGCAGGAGACAGGGTGCGTTCCACAAAGTGGCTGGAGAGCACAAAGTAAGAGGGGGCAGGGCCGGGCCCGGGTGTGCCGCACGGGCCGGGCAGAGGTGGAGATTTCCAGCAGGGGCGGCTCTGGGAGGGTCTGAGCAGAGAGGACGTACCCAGGTCAGTCAGGGTCCAGGAGGAAGCCTGTCGGGACCACCTATTGTCTGTGCTGCTGCGGGCCAGACCCACAGCACCCCTTCCCGCCTTCTTACCCAGCCTAGCATTCAGGTCCCCTTCCTCTCCTTGGCCAGCAGCTTCTCTCTGCCCTTCCCAAGCCCATCACAGCCCACCGACCAATCACAGGGCCCACAGCTCGGGCCAGAGATTAGCTGTGCTACTCAGAGCAGGAAGGGAAGGAGGCACCCCACCCCCTCTCTTCTGTGGAATCTCAGGGCTGGGAGGGCACAGGGTAGGCATCGCCTGCAGCCTGCCTGGAAGAGGAGGGCAGGGTCTGTGTGCTGACTGCAGCAGGGATGGGGGCACGAGAGAACGCCCCTGTGACCACCCTGCTCGCCTCCCGGCAGCCACATCTCTGTGGCTGGGTGAGAACCGTCCACATCCCCCAGAGAGCGGAGCGGAGAGCTCAGCCAGTTCTGGTCTGGATCTCACCGCTTTGCGGCCAAGACATCTCCAGCCAAGTTCTTTCCTGAGCAAATAATCCAGCCAGTGCCAACAGTCTCACTTCCTTGTTTTCCTTTGATTATTTGAACTTCTCTTTACTATATGTGTGCCCTGTTTTTCTAAGTCAAGAACAAAAACAAAATCACAAAGCTATTTGTTTTTGAAAAGACAAATCCAAAGCTTGCCTTTTATTCCACGGCCACGCCTGGCGTGGGTTCTGATCTCAACCAGACAGACTCCCGCTGGCTCTGCCCTGCCCTCACAGTCCAGGAAGCCTCGGCCCCGCCTGGGACACCGGGCTCCTCGGAGCTGCCCTGGGACCCCCTTTTGCTAGGACACCGTGCCCTGGGAGCAGGTCCCCACCCAGGCAGGCAGGCAGGAGCTGCACGTGGACTTTGGTCCTGCCGGAAGAGTGCTCAGCAGCTCTGTGCCAGGACTTTCTGGGTCCTGACTCTGCGATTAGGATCTTTATTGAGCATCCATTTGCCCTGGCAGCTTGGCATGGGCACAGCAGCCACCTGGGTGGGGCACAGCAGATGCCGGGGTAGGGCCGCAGCACGTCCTGAGCAGGAGGCTGCCTGAGCACCAACCTGGCCTCTGTGACCTCCAAGCTGTGTGGCCCTAGGCAAGTCGCTTCCTCTCTCTGAACCTCATGCTGCTGTCTCTTCTGTAAAGAGATGCTGGCTGGCCGTTACCCATAAGCCATCTCTCCAGCTGGAAACAGCACAGGTGCTCCCTGTCCTGGGGGAAAACACGGGCCTGCCCACAGGAGGTAACAGCTGAGCACTCAGCGTTCCCTCCATTTCACCTGCACAACAACTCTGTTAGGAAAGTATTACCACGAATCCCTTTTAACGCCAACAAGCCTCAGTTTCCTCATCTGTTGATTGACTTGCCCGAAGGTCACATGTCTAATGAGTGCGTGTTGAGGTCCTTGCCAGGAGATCACTCCACAGCCATGCCCCAGACCCCTGCAGCCTGCCCCAAAGAGACAAGGACCCATGGCCTGAAGCCACGGAGCTCCCTCACCCAGCCCGGGGCCAGGAGGGAAGCCAGGGGGGCTTCCTGCAGGAGGTGGAACTGAGCAAGAGCCCGTTGGGCAGAGCAGGGGAGGACATTCAGGCAGGGGAATAGCAAATGCCAGGGAGGGAGGGAGAATGGCACCGTCCAAGTTCACTGGCTTAAAACTAGATGCGAAGGGAGGACCCCACAGCACCCAGTGGGAGTGGAAATGATCAAGGCTCCCTGGAGAATCGGCCCTTGAGAACATGTGAGTCCCTGGCCAGGCCAAGATGCCTCCCTCTCCAAGTCCTCCAGCCTTCCTGGCCACCTGTCCAGCAGGCGTCCAGGATTGGTGCCAGGGCCCATGGCTCCTCTCTTTAGAGAGTTCCTTCTCCATGACCTGGAGTGCTGGGGACCACACTGAGCACCTTCCCATCCTCATACCCACTCCGCCAGGCAAGGCTGAATGTGCCCACTTTACAGATGTCACCACAGATCCCCCAGCCTTCGCCACCTGGGCCAGATGCCCAGTGAGTCTTGTAAGGGAAGATGGGGGGAAGCGGAGGAGCCAGGGGGCGTGACAGGAACGCAGCCTTGCCTTGGACCTCCTAAGGGGCAGCAGCCCCTGCTCTCCGGTGGGCGCTGGTGGGAGGGAGGCCCAGATGATCACCAAGGCCCTCCCAGCCACCCCCGGGAAGTTCACAGGTGCAGGGGACTATGCTGCCACAGCTGAGACCACAAACAATGCTGGACTATCACTCACCTCATAGGAGAAACACACAAAGGCACAGATCCACCCAGGGGTCTGCAGCCCCTGATCCTCCAGCTAGAGCAGGGTAGTCACACACTAACCACTCAACAGGCCCAGTGTCTGGAAGGTTTAAAAGTAGTGGGAAGCATTCACCCTGGCCAGGTAGCTCAGCTGGTTAGAGTCCCATAGGCCAAGGTTGCTGGTTCCATCCCTGGTCAGGGTACACACAAGCATCAACCAATGAATGCAATGAAGCAGAACAACAAATCAATGTTTCTCTCTCACTCACTCTCCTTTCCTTTCTCTCTCTAAAAATCAATAACAATTTAAAAAAGTAACAGGGTGCATATTTCCATAGTCTTGGGGTGGGGGGAGGAGACACCAAAGGACAAGCACTAAAGACAAACGCATTAAGAAAACAGTTCCTGCGATCGCAAAAGACAAAAATTGTAAAGGAGAAAATGCATTGCGACATGAGAGACACGGGGTTCAAAGCCTCCAATGCCCAGAGCTAACAAGCAACAAGCAACAGACCAACCCGAGAACAGAAGAAACTACCCTGGCCAGTCAAACGCGAGAACCGGTTGTTAAATAAATGTACATACATGAAACCCACGGCGAATACTACTGCATTCCCAGTCTCGTGGCAGAGACCAGAAGTGCTGCCAACCCGGTGTGGGAGGGAGGCAGGAGCGTGTCCACGCGCGGCTGCGCCTGGCACTGTGCGGGCGATTTCGGCGGCATCTCATCAAAGCTGTTGGGAGGTGTGGGCCCTTTCTCCCTTAACCCCGGGGCCAGGGGAAGGCGCTGGCACGCGAGTCCGCAGGGTGAGCCTGTGGGTAAAAATGACCTGGCGGACACTCGACGAGAGAGGGGCGGCCGCCGCGCGTCCACAAGGTTCAGGGCACAATCTCTGGTTTTTAAAGCAGCTGAAACCCCGGTTCACATTAGCTTCCATCCAGGTGCCCGTCCTGCCTACACTCGGTGTGGGGTGGGCGTGGCGCCCTCTCGGCGGCCGCGGGAGGGACCCGGAGCTCCAGGGCCGCGGGCGCCCGGTGCCCAGGGGACCAGCGGCCCCGGGGCTCTTCCCTGGGCGGGGGCAGCGCCTCCCCGCAGCTGGTCCCTGTGGC
>NW_006293007.1:1883890-1885291 GCF_000327345.1 Myotis davidii
CCACCCACTCGCGTTCCTGCCGCTCACGGCGCACTGACGAGTCAGTAAACCCAAGGTGCTCACGGAAGACCCGCCGCGCCGTGCGCCCTCCCGCCTCCCACTCCTCCAGGCGAGAGCGCGGGGGCGGGTGAGGTGTCCCTGACACACTCCTGGCGGAGCCGGACCGCCCTGCCTTCGGGGACACGGGACACGGGGCATTAGGGACAACCGGGAATCTGACTACAGGAGGCACTTTGGTTAAAAGCAGTGCGTTGAGCTCAGCTGGTGTGGCCCAGTGGTTGAGTGTCCACCTGTGAACCCGGAGGTCAGGGTTGGATTCCCAGTCAGGGCACAGGCCTGGGTTACAGGCTCCACCCTCTAGTGGGAAGGAGGCAGCCGACCCATGATTCTCTCACCATTGACGTTTCTTTCTCTGAAATCAATAATTAATAGATAAATAAATAAATAAGTATTAAAAAATAAAAAAGTGTGTCAAGCCCTGGCTGGGTAGCTCACTTGGGTGGAGCATTGTCCCCATATGCGAAGGCTGTGGGTTCGATCCCAGGTCAGGGCACATACAAGAATCTACCCATGGATGCACAAATAAGCGGAACAACAAATCCATGTTTCTCTCGTTCTCTCTCAAATCAATAAATAAAACTTGTAAAAAACAAAGTAAATAATGGTGTGTCAATATCAGTTCGTTAATTGTAACAAATGCACCTCACTGTCATACAATATTAAAACAAAGGTGGGTGTAGGAAGCTCCTACATCCAGAGTCTTGACTGTAGTGTGTGCTGCCCAGCAGGAAGTCCCCTTTCTGCCCCCCATTTGCAGAAAACGGGCCAATGCATGGGGCACAGCGCCTTCCAGCCCCTGAAGCCAGCGGAGTGTGACAGCCTGCCGCCCAGAGCCGCCCAGAGCTGCCCACCTAGGAGGGAGGTGCTCGTGAAAGAGGGAAGAGCTTCCCACCCAGGGAAACAGGGCTATTGGAGGGGCAGAGCCGGCTGGAGCTCAGAGGAAACCTCTCCCAAGACACGCAAAAGGCAGTTTCGTCGGTAAAGTGAATAAATAAATAAAGCAGAGATGGACCAGTGTAAATTGCTTGTTTAAAAAAAATAATAAAACTAGCTCTGGGTTGAGCATCCTCCTGCTCACGGAAAGGAGTTCGATTCCCAGTCAGGGCACATGCCTGGGTTGCAGGTTGGATCCCCACTCCGTCGGGATATGTCCAGGAGGCAGCCAATCGATTTTTCTCCCTCCTCTCCCTTCCTCTCTCTCTAAAATCAATGAAAACTTATTTTTTTGAAAGATATTTTTAAAATATATTTTTATTGATTTCAGAGTGGAAGATAGAAAGATAAAGAAGGGAGAGAGAAACATCATTGATGATGAGAGAATCATCACTGCCTCCTGCACAG
>NW_006293007.1:1885333-1892710 GCF_000327345.1 Myotis davidii
AAAGTCAATTAACAAAAATAAAATAAAATGAAAAAAGGAAAGAGACAAGGAAGCCAGCACCCCAGCCTCCATCTAATGAAACTTCTAGAAGGGCAGAGAATGGAGGAGAGCCCCCATTCACCCCTCCCTGCCTTGTTTTCTTTACGGAAGTCATCTCTCCCGGAGATTATAGTTACAATGTAATTGCATGTGACTATGGCTAGCCTTATCTGAATAATTTTTTATAGCGTGTATTTATTTATGTGTATGTCCTGTTCCCTCTTCTAGGCTGTCTGCGCTCTTGGGGTCACACCTGGGAGCCATATCAGTTTCTAGCAAAGGAGTTGGGGCACTTAATACGGATCCGCTAAATGAAAGAATAAATATGTCTTGTCAAACAGGTACCATCGAGGGCTCCCAGATCAGAAGAAAAACAGGCGCGCAGGCTGAAGAGCTCCGGGACTCACTTGGTTCAAGCCCGGGACCCGGGCCTCTCCTCCTGGGCACAGGCCCAGAGAAGTGAAAACCTGTCCCCACAGGGGCAGGGATGTGCGGGACCGCGTTACCGGAAAGAGCCCGGCCCTGGAGACAGCCCGCCCTCCCCTTGCGGAGCGTGGAGAGGCGTCTCATGGTGGTGTGCACGCTGCATGGTGCGCGGCCACCAAACAAACACTGCTGCCCACACCCACGCGGTGTGTCACCCGGGCCTCTTATTTCCTGTGATTCTGCTGCTGGGACACGTTGGGGCGTTGCTGACCCTGAGGAGACCGCCCCTCCCAGGGAAGCCAGTTCCAGAGACAGTAAATGCCTGACCTGGGAGGGTGCCTTCATGGGCACACCGCCCAGGCCAGTGCCCACACGCAGGGCCAGTGTCCCCCACCTTAAGCACCAGGCCTGGCCCCACATGCCAGGCAGATGCCTGGGATAAACGTACTCAAGCAGGCCGATACTAAGCCTGCTCACCCTCCTCCGGTCCCTCCCTCCTTCCCGGGAAACCTGGTGAGAGGCTCCTGCCCAGGCTGCTGCTCCCTCCCTCTGCTCCCGGTCACCCTGGTGCTTAGGGGATGGGGGCGGGAAGGGGGGGGGCTCCTTCTGGGAGCTATACCTAACAAGCCACCTTGTGGATGGCAGTCCCCTCCTGACCGGTTGGTTACATATAATTAAAGAAGAATGAAGCCAGCCCTAGCCGGTGTGGCTCAGTGGATGGAGCTTCGGCCTGCAGCCTGAAGGGTTCCAGGCTCGATTCAGGTCAAGGGCACATGCCTGGATTGTGTGCTCGATCCCCAGTGGGGGGCATGCAGGAGGCAGCCGATCAATGATTCTCTCTCATCATTGATGTTTCCGTTTCTCCCTCTCCTTTCCTCTCTGAAATCAATTAAAAAAATATTTTTAAAAAAATGAATGAAGCCTGCACAGCAGGGAGCAGGTGGCTGGCCTCAGACTGGGAATGGCAGGCCACTAGCCTGCTGGTGGCTCAGGGAGTGGTTCCTCGGGTGTCCCTGGCAGCCCGAGGTGCACCGCCTGCTGGCACCACGGGCACCTGGCGTCCCTGCTGCTGCTGCACTTGCCAGACGGCTGTGATTCCCTTTGGGACGGAGAGAGCTGGGCCTCCTGGGCTCCTGGTCTGAGCCTGGGCTCTGGGAGGATGTTCCGGCCCCTTTCCTGGCTGACTAGCTCCCCTGAAGGGAGAGAAGTGGGACCTCATCCTGACCCTGAGCACGAAGCGGTGGGGAACTGAGGCGCCATGTGTACCACTCACCCTGCCCCCTCCCAGGAGCCCGGCGGGGCGCTGTCACCACACAGAGTCCTGAAACCACCCACCTCCGGGACTGTGGCGCCCACAGGTCCTGTGGGAAGGGCCCTGATTGTTGTGGGTTTGTCTGGCTGCCGTCCTGAGTCCTCCCTGATCCAGTGGCAGGTGGGATCATATCTGTAGCGACTTGGACGGAGGGAGGTGAGGAGGAGCAGGGGGCAGAGGGGAAGGAAGGGGGGATCAGGAGCGGGGAGAAGAGTGTAGCCGGTCAAGTGGAATGAAGTTAACTAGAAGAGGACGTTCTGCCAAGAAAAGGCAGGGGGCCAAAACCGGTTTGGCTCAGTGGATAGAGCGTCAGCCTGTGGACTGAAAGGTCCCAGGTTAGATTCCGGTCAAGGGCATGTACCTGGGCTGCGGGCACATCCCCAGTAGGGGATGTGCAGCCACGAGGGCATGGAAAGCCAGGGAGGGCACACTGCTGCAGGTAGAAAGGGTCTTTGTATAACATAGGAAATCAATACTTTAATGTATAACTTAGCTCAGATGATCTCATAGGCATGCCTGTTACCCATTGTTACTTGCTGTATTCCCCGAATAAAAGCCAGGAGAGCCCTGGAGGTTTTGCTATACGCCTGAGCGAGCGGTAGCCCTCTGCTTCGCTCAGCTCAATCCTGCTTGCCGAACTCCCGTTCACCTGCAGACCACCTGCAAAGAGGGAGAGGAGGGGGCTGGGGGAGGAGAAGGAATCGTGGGGAAGAGTGAGAAAAAGGGGAAGGAGGAAGGTGAGGAGAGAGTAGGGGCAGGAGGGAGAGGAAGAATGGGAGAAGAGGAAGGAGGAACAGAAGGAGGGGAAGAAAAAGGAGAGGAAGGAGGAGGAGGAGTGTGGGGCAGGAGTGAGGCAGAGGAGAAGGGACCTTCCCAGGTAGAGGCTGTGGCCTAGAGGCCGGCTACTGGGCCCTCTCCCTGCCCCCTTCTTTCCTATCCGCCTGAGATAGAAAACAAAGCCCACGGCCTCAGGAGGCTAAAAGCTTAAAGCAGAAACAAAGGAGGGTGGGAAGGGTTGAAAGGAACAAAAGGAAGAAATCCCTGGCTACAGGGAAAAGAAACTAAAGGTTAATAAATGTTACATGTTTTATCTAGCTATCTACATATAAAAGCCCAAGTGACCATTATGATCAGTTGACTGGTTGCTATGACAATGCACTGGCCACCAGGGGGCAGATGCTCAATGCAGGAGCTGCCCCCTGGTGGTCAGTGCGCTCCCACAGCCAACCTCCTGTGGCCGGCCAACCTCCCGTGGTCACTCCCCGCTGCCCCCCAACCTGCTCCCATCACCAGCCAGGCCAAGGGACCCCGCCCATGCACAAATTCATGCACTGGGCTTCTAGTATATTTATAAAAACACTAGAGGCCTGGTGCACGATGTTCATGCACTGGGGGGTGGGTCCCTCAGCCCAAATTGCAAGAGGGCACAGGCCAGGCCGAGGGACCCCACCAGTGCACAATCAGGACCAGGAGGGACACAGGAGGTTGGCCAGCCAAGGAGGGACCGTGGGGGAGCTCCAGGTGTGTCCAGTCCATCTCACTCAGTCCTGATGGGCCGGACCCCAGCAGCAAGCTAACCTACCGGTCAGAGCATCTGCCCTCTGGTGGTCAGTGCATGTCACAGCAACTGGTCGACTGGTTGACTGTCTGCCCCCTGGTGGTGAGTGCACGTCATAGGAAGCTGCTGAGTGGCCTTAGCATATCATTAGCATCTTACGCTTTGATTGGTTGAATGGCCGACCAAATGACCAGACACTTGGCATATTAGGCTTTTATTAAATAGGGTATGATAAATACATTATCTATAATAATACAAGTGTAATGTGCTAAAGACCAGACATCCTTCCGAACAGAGCCGAGGCTGCTCAGGTCCCGGGTGCCTGCCGGCAGCCAGAGGGAAGCCCGGGTCCCAGGTTCCAGAGGGAAGCGGTGCCAGTAGCCAGGGGAAGGAAGGCCTGCTCTTGCACAAATTTCATGCATCGGCCTTTTGATATATATATATATCAAAAGCCCATAATTTGCCCTAACCGGTTTGGCTCAGTGGATAGAGCATTGGCCTGCGGACTCAAGGGTCCAAGGTTCGATTCCGGTCAAGGGCATGTACCTTGGTTGTGAGCACATCCCCAGTGAGGAGTGTGCAGGAGGCAGCTGATCGATGTTTCTCTCTCATTGATGTTTCTAACTCTCTGTCCCTCTCCCTTCCTCTCTGTAAAAAATCAATAAACTTTAAAAAAAGAAAAAAAAGCCCATAATTTGAGTTGAAAATTAAGTATATATCAAAAGCCCATAATTTGACTGAGTTGGAAATTAAAAGTACATACACTGCCTGACCAGAGTGTCTCAGTTGGTTGAGCATCAGCCTGTGCACCAAAAGGTTGCAGGTTCGATTCCTCATCAGGGAATATATATGGGTTGTGTGTTTGATTCGCAGTCAGGGAAGGTACAGAGGCAACGGACCAATGTTTCTCTCTCATCTCTCTCTCTCCCCCCCTAGTCCTCTCTCTAAGCAGGTCCTCAGGTGAGAATTTAAAAATATATTAAAAATATATTTAAAAATTTAAAAAGCTTATACCCTAAATATATATATATAACATATATAATAAAAAAGAGAACAAATATACAACAGAATTTATATACTAAGATAATTTCTATAAAAAATATTGTTAAAAGTGCTGACTGGCTCTGGCGCCTCTACAACAGGGCGCCCATTGACAAAACCTTATGGAATTAATCAATACTGGGGATCAAATGATAGTCATATGTGGGGATCCCACTAAATTTAAACATGGTAACCCCTATAATCTTAAGGAAGTAACTAAGTAGAGGGAAACTAGACATACCTCATTTAAACTGCAGCTTTGCCTAAATTTTCATAGTCAAGAACTCTTTGCCCCAAAATATCCCATAGTGGGCAAAGATGGGCTAACGGAATGAGTAAGAAGTTGATACCAAAGTCTCTGGCATTTACAAATGGGCTTGATTAATTGGGCCGCCACTTAAAATAGTTACTCTGGCCCAAGGCAAGTTCAAACGGGGCCTTCGGGGAGCATGACTTATCCTATAAAACTTAATGAAGGGAGGCCCAGGCCTCTGGTTTCACTAAGGAGCTTCGCTATTAAGAATCCTACAAACCAGCCTGGCCGGCATAGCTGTGGTTGAGCATCAACCTATGTCTGTGGTTGACGTGGTTCCCACCCTGCCCAAGGGGCAGCACCGCCTCTGGACACAGACAGGTGCAGTGAGGCCACAGCTCCACCTATCACAGGCCTTGAGCAAGCCACCTCACAAACTCCCAGCCTCAGTCTCCTCATCTGTAAAGTGGAGATTAGCTACCCTACTTTCTAGAGCAGTGGTGTGGGAAGCACCCCAAGACCTCACCTGGCACATAGTAGGCCTTCAACCACCAGCAGTGGTCCACTGGGAACACCCAGGCTGCTGAGGCAGGAAGTGTACGTGGGACAGTGGGGGTCATTGGCTGCCCAGGGAGGCTCATCAATCGTCCTAGGGCCCTCAGACCCAGGCCTGCCTGGAGCCAGGCCCTAAGATTTAATTCAGGACACCTCTTTGATTAAGTCACTTTCAAATGTGGCTTCAGGACAAAATAAAAGCCAGTTGGAGAAGTCTGCCCTGTTTCTGGGGAGAAAATTTCAACTGCAGACTACATGCCAACAAAACCAGCCATCATGGCCATTGGAGCAGGGGATGTGGTACCAGCCCACAGCTGAGAGCCAACTCCAAGCCAGAAGTCCGGTCCTTTTCCAGGCCATGCCAGCTCCACTCCTGGGTCAACAGCGATGTGTCTTGCCCTTCTGGAAGCTTGACAATGAAGGAAACAGGCGCAGCATCCGGCCCAGGCTTGCCTAGCGGTGAGCACTGCACCAGACATCCAGGTCCACGGAACTGAGGTTTCCAAATCAGAGCTCTGGAATGCTCGTGGTCTCCAGCCCAGGCCCAGGTATGCCAGTGGGCAGCCAGGCCCAGGGGCAGCCTGGGGTTGGCACACTGCAGCCCAGTGCCCTCCTGTCTCCCTCCCTAGCTCTCTGTGGGTCCTGTCAGGATGCACCTCTATAGGGCCACCACCTGACCTGGCAGCCTGCAGAGATGCATCCTGAAGCTCAGATCTTGCAGGGAGGGGAGGCCACTAACTGCCTTTGCTGCTGGCCCCACCCAAAGGAACACATTCCAAGTGGGGACCTGGAGCTGGTCCCTGGACGGAGGAGCTGAGGTTGAAATGCTGGCAGGGAGGCAGCGAGGGGCTCAGCTCCTCCCACCCAATACACACACACACACACACACACACACAGTGAAGTCAGTGTCACCAATTCAGTCCCCTTCGGGCTCTGTTGGGGTTAGGGTTACACCCCCCCCCCCAATAGAGGCATTGCGGCTTTTAAAAAACTTATGTGTTTATTTATTTCAGAGAGGAAGGGAGAGGAAAAGAGAGATAGAAATACCAATGATGAGACTTATTGATCTGCTGCCTCCTACACACCCCTGACTGGGGACCGAGCCTGCATCCCAGGCATGTGCCCTAACCAGGAATTGAACTGTGACCTCCTGGTTCATAGGTCGATGCTCAACCACTGCACACCAGCTGGGCTATAGTGGTTTGAAGAGGAAAACTCCCTGGAAACAGAGTCTGTGTGTGTGTGTGTGGGGGGGGAGCGGGGGGGAGGTGGCGCGGGGCGGGCAGGTTAATGGTAGAATCACAGGCAGAGGGTGTTCAGATACACCAGAGACTGGATATGGGAGAGCCCTCTCCTCAGGAGTCTCTCGGAGATCTCTTTTCAGTTCAACGTGATTGCATTTTCAGTGAATAATCAATGTTTGTGGTCCACACAAAACCCAAAGGTCTCAGACACGTGCCTCCAGAAGGTCAAGGGCCAGCCCGGCCCAGCTGCTGGCCTCTGACTTCTCCTCACCTTGGCTTTGCCCTCACACCCAGGGCACCTGAACAGCCTGCCAGGTGTCCTCGCTGGAAGAGTTGAGATATGGACACTGGGCACCTAGCAACTTCAGCTGGGCCTCCCCCACAGCGCGGACGATGGTATGGAAACACGAAATGCTTGCTGATGGCGTGGCAGGAGGAGGGCCAGCAAAGGGGGTGAGGTTTCCTACAGCAAAACCTGTAAAAATGAAATTTACATAATTAATCATTAAAGACGCATCTGCATAAATACGCCCACAGCACGGAATATTCTGACCAACCTCTTTACGCAATCCAAGGGCTCCCACGAGTGTTCCTGAGTGCCCCTGGCTGGATGTGTCTGCGCATGTCTGCGAGCTCGGCATCTGGGAGTGAGCACGTGCTAGTGTGTGAGTAAATGCTCCGGAGAGGGCGTGGAGGATGCTCCCAAACCGGAAACTGGGGTTACTTCCGGGAGGCGAGGCTTTGGGTCGAGGGTAGTTATTTTAACATTTCTGTTCTGTTTGAGCTTTGCAGGCATGGGTCATTTAAAGGGACAAGAGATGGCCGAACATTTTAGATCTTGCTCCCTGGCCTATGCGGCCAGTTTCGCCCAAATAAATTCATAAAAACTAATAAAAATTAAAAATAAAAGAATAAGAGCTTTCTAACTTAATGTTTTTATTATATATAT
>NW_006293007.1:1892865-1901446 GCF_000327345.1 Myotis davidii
CAGCTGCGTCCTGCACGCCCCCTACTGGGGATCGAGCCCACAACCAGGGCATGTGCCCTGGACTGGAATCCAATTGGGACCCGTCAGTCCTCAGGCCGCGGCTCTGTCCACCGAGCAAAACCGGCTAGGGCGCTTAATGTTTTTAAAGGAGTGGACTCCTACGGGGCAGGAATCCTGGGGCTCGCCTTCTCCACGCCCCGCCCGCGCCCCCTGCTGGCCAGGAGGCCCATCAGCGCTCCCCGAGACAAGGATGTGCACGCAGCGGGTAGGAGCCGAGCGCAGGCGGCCAAAGAGCCCCCCCCATCCCACCCTCCACAAGCTCGGGGCGGAGAGGAGGAGGCCGCAGAGGGCCAGGGGAATCGCCAGTCAGCGTCTCAGCAGCGGGGGGGAAGAGGAGAGAAATGCTCCTGAAATCCTCATGTTACGCCCTTTTCCGCCCATCTGTCCCCTATCTGGGAGGGCAGCAGGGTCAGAGGCTGCACCGGGAGGGAGCGAGCTTGCAGGTCACGGGCTGGGGCCGGAAGGGCGATTGCTGGGACTGAGGAGGGACTTAGCGGTGGGTGGGGGGTGGAGGCGAGGTGGAGAGGCAGCCACAGAAGAGGACCATTACAATGTCCAGTAAAACAGGGCATTCAAGAATGAACCCTCCTCTGCCCTGACCAGTGTGGTTCACTTGGTTGGGTGTCCATGCACCCAAAGGTTGTGGGTTTTAATGGTGGTCAGGGCGCTACCTGGATCCAGCTAGATCCTCAGTAGGGGAATTTAGGAGGCAGCTGATGGATGTTTCTCTCTCACGTGGGTATTTCTCTCCCTCTCCCCCAGTCCCTCTCTATATATATTTAACACACACACACACACACACACAATAACTCAATTAAAAAGTCTTGAAAAAATAAAAAAGAATGAATCCTCCTCAAACATTCCTCCCTAGGCCCCGGGGCGCTCCTGGAGGTAACTGCAGGAGCCAGGTCAGTGGCACTTCGCCCTCTTCAAAAAGCAAAGGCAGAGAGGGGACTTGAAAGAGACAAGCGCATCTAGCAAGTTGGCCACTGGTTGAACCAGGGGAAGTGGGCGAGTCTCTGGTCAGCTCTGCCAGAGAAATGGAGGCTGATCCCCTGGAAGGCGGAGTGCAGGAATGGCCTGCTCCAGGAGGTGAGAACAGAGAGCATGACTAATACAGTGGTTCCCCCTGATCCTCCGTTTCCCTTCCTGCCGTTTCTGTTACCGGTGGTCAAGTGCATTCCAAAAATATTAAACGGAAAATTACAGAAATGAACAAATTATAAGTTTTAAATTGCACACAGTTCTGGACTTGCCTGATGAAATCTCACACCAGCCCTCTCGTCCTGTCTGGGCCGTGAATCATCCCTTTGTCCAGTGTCTCCGCACTGTGTCCGCTGCCCACTCTGCCCTCTCAGCCACTTAGTAGTGACTCCTCTTGGTTATCAAATAGACCGTCCTATTATCAGTGCTTGTGTTAAAATGACCCTTATTTTACTTAATAATGGCCCTAAAATGCAACAGTAGTGATGCTGGTAATTTGGATATGCCTAGGGGGCTGGCTCCAGGGAGGCAACCCTACCAGACTCCCTGGCCCAGACTGCAGCATTCAAACTCCAGTCACTGGCTCACTGACCTCACTCCCCAGGCATCACGGGGAGGGATTACCTTGGAGCCAGCACAGGGTCACACAGCGGGTGTAAGGAAGGACCTGGAACCAGGGTCCTGCTCTGTCCCAAAGGGAGTCTCAGGGCTCACCAGCATCACCCCAAAACAGGTCTGGTATGGCTTCATCCAAGCCTCTCTCTCGAATGCGCCTCTCAGTGCAGCCAGTCAATGCCCTTGACCCCGGTCGCGCTGCTGGTCACACTGCTTTGCCCCTGCTCAGCAGCTCCCTCGGCCTGGAGTGCCCTCACTCAGACCTGGCAAGTCCCACTCCCCCTGCCAAGGCCACCGCCTGGTGAAGCTTTCCCAGACCCCTCCCCTGAGCATGGCTCTCTGGGTCCTCGGTGCCAGTCCAGGGCACACTGCAGGAGCCTCGTAGGTGCAGGCAGAGCCCATTCCCCGTCCGCTCCCTGCGTGAAGACTCAGCCTGCACTCAGCCTCAGTGTCCCATCTGCAGAAGGAATGCTGGGAAGAGCAAGCCACAGCCTGGCCCTCCAAGAGCGTCCTGGTGCACGGAGTGACTCGGGGACCAATGGGAACCTAGCCCCTGGGAGCCTTGGGCCTGAGACACCAGCCGGAGATTTCTACCTGGGGCCTTCGGAGCAGGATGAGGGATGCTTTCTCCCTTTGAAACCAAGCCCAGGGGCCCTGTGCCTGTCTTACCTCCTGGGTGCCCACCCAGGCCACAGAGGACAAGAGAGGGGGCCCACCTGACAGGTGGAGTCACCAAGGCTAGTTAAGGAGCAGGCACTGGGCCTGGATGGACCAGCCGGAGTGGAGGGGCAGGGCCCAGTGAGCCCAGGGAGGCCCGCAGCCACTAGCCTGGAGTGACCTCAGGACGCCGCCAGGGTATTTATAAACAGCCAAGCCAACCTGGGTGTCATCGACCTGTAAAATGAACTCCTTGGCATTCCCTGCTGCCCTGGTTTGTACCTTCAGTGCCTTTCTCAACAATGGACTCCACTCAGGCCACATCCTAGTGTTTAAAAAAGCTGAATGGGTCAAGTTGCCTCCACCAAGACTCACTATGAAGTAATCCCTTGCCATGGGCCAAGTCCCCGGGGAAGGATGATACAAATATGAGGCTATCACAACATATAGCAGCGGTTCTCAACCTGTGGGTCACAACCCCTTTGAGGGTCGAACGACCCTTTCACAGGGGTCACCTAAGACCATCGGAAAACACATATATGAATACATATTGTTTTTGTGATTAACCACTATGCTTTAATTATGTTCAATTTGCAACAATGAAATTGGGGGTCACCACAACATGAGGAACTGTATTAAAGGGTCGCGGCATTAGGAAGGTTGCGAACCGTTGACATACAGGCAAATAACATAATAATGTTGAGCGGAAGAAGCCAGACCTGAGAGGGCACAGACTGCACGATTCCATTTGTAAAAAGTACAGAAGCAGCCCTGGCTGGGGCGCCTCAGCTGGTTGGAGCATCGTCCCAGACACCAAAAGGTTTGATTCCCGGTCAGGGCACATACCCAGGTTGTGGATTCAATTCCCAGTCTGGGCATGTGCAGGAGGCAACTGATCAATGTTTCTCTCTCTCTCTCTCTGAAAAAAAAAAAAAAAATCACTCTAAAATCAATAAATGTAAAATAAATAAATAAATAAAATTTTAAAAAATAATAATAAAATAAAAAGTACAAAAAACAGGCAAAGTTCATCTATGGTGGTAAAAATCAATATAGTAGTTACCCTCAGAGGGGGCTCTGCATGGAACCACAGTGAGGACATGGGAAAGCTCATCTGCATATTCACATGAGATTTTGCCCTTTAATGTAAAGAACCAATATAACTGATATAATAATAATAATATAGGCTAATCTATCTATATAAAAGCCTAAGCGACCATCGTAACCGAACAGACGACCGAACAGGCTGCATGGCGCAACCAGGCCAGCAGGGGGGTTAAGTGAGGGGTGACCAAATGACCAAGCAGCAGGCTGTCTGACGGCTGGTATTGGATTGGGCCTAAACTGGCAGTCGGACATCCCCAGAGAGGTCCTGGATTGGAGAGGGTGCAGTCTGGGCTGAGGGAACCTTCCTCCCTCCCCTGCATGAATTTCGTGCACTGGGCCTCTAGTATAATAATAATGTGCCACCGGTGCTAATGATAGCTCCTCATTTCTGAGCCCCATCCATGCTGGCAGGCAGGGCTGGCTCCACCTGTGTGCCCTTCCCATCCATCTTCCCACAGCGAATGATCAGCAATATTCCCGCTATCCCACTTCAAACCGTGGAAACTGCAATGAGTACAGGTGGGCCTTGTCTGACTCCAAAGTTCTTCCCAGAAAGTTCCGTGGCCACCCCAGCTCTGGGAGGGGAGCGGAGATGTGAGTCAGAGGATGCAGATCAGACCCTGCTTCTCTCTCTCACCAGGCCTCGCCAGCAGCTGTGGTAGCCGCCGATCAGCCCCACCTCTCTCTGTCCCCGAGAGGTTAGTTCAGCCCGCCAGTCCCCGCCCACTGGAGCCTGCTGCACGCGCAGCCTAGCATTCTGTCGAGCCTTCGGTCATTTTGGATGTTTTGGACCCTAGGTTTTTATATATTAGGAGGATTTTATAATAAATTCATGTATTTATCCTGATGTTTGTTTTCATTTAAAATTAAGGAGGTAGAGGGAAGGAAGGAGGAAGAAAAAGATAGTGTCGTCCTAGCCGATTTAGTTCAGTGGATAGAGCATTGGCCTGCTGACAAAAGGGACCCAAGTTCGATTCAGGTCAAGGGCACATGCCCAGGTTGTGGGCTTGGTCGCCAGTGGGGGGCATGCAGGAGGCAGCTAATCAATGATTCTCTTTCATCATTGATGTTCCTATCTCTCTCTCTCCCTCTCCCTTCCTCTCTGAAATTAATAAACACATATTAAAAAACAAATAATAGTGCCATTATTACTCATAGCTGGAAGTCAAGGGACACTCTTTAGAGAAATAAAGGATGAAGGGAGCTATGTGACATTAACAAGGTAACCACAAGTACACAGCTTCAAAATTTCCAACATATCAAGAGAAACACTTGCAGCCAAATTAAGCAAATATTTTATAACCTGCAAAACCTAGAAAGTATTAAATAAAATGACTTCACTGAGACCAAGATGGATTTGTCACATCGATTTATGCAAATAGGTTAACTCACCTGTAACGGGAAATGCCTGCTAGATGGTTCACATTCCACGCTGAGCTGAAGGCAAAAGACACTGCCCAGACAGGAAGACCCAGAAAGAATGAAGATAGAAGGGTGGTGCAAGAGGTAACAGGCAAAAGCCAACAGAAAGCAGGGGTCAGGTTCAAGGCACAACGTTAGACAAGACCAAGAGGAGCACTTTACAATGACAATGCGTGCAAGTCACAGGGAAGACATTACGTACCTACACTGTACCAGAGCATGCATTAATATGTGTGTGTTGAGAAGCAGAGTGAGGACATAAAATGGAGTTACTCTGGTCAAGCTGCTAAATTACTAAAATCAAGTGGGTTGAGACATGAGGAAATGATTCCATTCTTGTTCTAACAAGCCTGGGAATGTAAACTTTCGAACTTTCTAGTCCTGCATCAATGCCTCGATACACATACATCCAACCTCCAGATAACCTTGACCCCCACCCACCCCCAAAGGACTCATTTATCCAGACCACCTGGTGTTCATTATCCAGACCATCAATGTGACCAGAGTTCGTGGTGGCCATCTTTGACCACCTAGCACCCTCATCCAGATGTCCGACATCTGACTGATAACCATCCTGGACGAATTTTAGGGCTGAGTGCAGGAGTGATACTTCTCAAAAATGTACTTTTTACTAGAACAACTTTTAACTTTTATTTCTTCTTTCAAACACTTCTGGGTTTGGTCTAACTATGTTCATAGTTTTTAAACTCTAAGATCCTTAAATAAATCTTTCTCAACCTTGGCCAGATAGCTCAGTTGGTTAGAGTGTCATCCTGATACTCCAAGGTTGTGGGATCGATCCCTGGTCAGGGCACATACAAGAATCAATCAGTGAATGGATATATAAGTGGAACAACAAGTAAATGTCTCTCTCTCTCTCTCTCCCTCTCTCTCTCTCTCTCTCCTCTCTCTCTCTCTTCCTCTCCCTCAATTTAAAAACAACAACAGCCTTATAACCAGTCTGGCTCAGTGGATAGAGCATCAGCCTGTGGATTGAAGGGTCCCAGGTTTGATTCTGGTCAAGGGCAGGTACCTTAGTTGTAGGCACATCCCCAGTAGTGGGTGTGCAGGAGGCAGCTGGTCAATGTTTCTCTCTCGATGTTTCTAACTCTCTATCCCTCTCCCTTCCTCTCTGTAAAAAAAAATCAATAAAATATATTTAAAAAACAACAACAAAAAACCAACTTATTTATTTCTAGCAAAACCTCCAGATCCTTTTTGAGTTAGTTCGACAGCATTACATAACACAGTACAGTATCTGCATTCTTACAATTGAAAGAAATACAAGGAGAAAGAGTGAAAAACACAATTGTAGTAGGAAATTTTAATTCATCTTTCTTCCCCCATCCCCCTCACTATCACAAATTACACCACATTTGGGGAAATTGAAGGGGTGAGCACATCCGAGAGCAATGGATAAGCCTGGCCCCAGGAAAACCACCTTCGTGATCATGGCATCTCCCCTGCCAGGTAAGTGCTAATTAATTCATCTTTCATAGATGTGTATACAAGAAAACAAGTCAAATTAGAAAGGACCTAATAACATAATTTGATATTTAGCTAATGTATATTAAACTCTTTATCTTAAAAACAGACTACTCCTTTGCACATGGACATCTGAACGTTTACAAATGACCACCTATTAAATCATTATTTGAAAAACCAATATATAACGAAAAGTAGTATAGAATAGATAGCATTCTCCAATTACCAGAAATTAATACCAAACTACAAAACTAAACAAAAAAGACCTTACTACCTGTTAGTTTTGAAACTCTTAAATTGTCTTTGGTCAGAAAGTAAATCAAGTTAAAATTTCATAGAAAATAACCCTAGTTGAGACACTGCATAGCAGAACCTAAGCTAAAGCAGTACTTGGAGGTAAATTCATAGCTTTAAATATTCACATTAATAAGGATAAATAAAAAAACTAATGAGCTAAGTATCTAACTCAAGATAGAGATAAACACCAACAAAACAACAAAAACAGAAGGCTACAAATGATAAGGATGAAAGTGTAAAGTGATTTAGAAAAATCAGTAGAGCTAATCTAAATAAAATAAACCGAGTAGAAACAAAATTTTTAAAATTTGGAAATCGCTAAATCTGTAGTTGATCTAGTCGGGAAAAGAAAGGAATAAATTACACATACACTAAAAAAAAAATTACAACGAAGGACAGACTTCTTATTGCATACTTTGATGTAGTGACTTAGGAGATATTTGGTCCTCATCCATAGTTAACTAACTCAGAGGTCCCCAAATCCTTGGAATTTCCTAAGAGTCGAGAGTGATACAGGTGTCTTTTGTTATGTTACTGAAATGGCTTTTGGATCTCACTGAAGGGTGAGGGCTGGTTGCCAGGAAAACCACCCAAGTGATGAGAAGTGTGTAATTTTCAGTCCCACCCCAGGACCTCCGGAGAGGGGAGAGGGGCTGAGATGGAGCTCAGTTGCCAATGGCCAATAACTTAGTCGTGACTAGGTAATGAAACCTCCATAAAACCCCCCGAAAAGAGCAGCTCCTTGTGGCTGTGAGAATCAGCTGTGTCTGCAGTGGTTCAGAGAGCTTGGGGGGGGGGGGGCGGGCACAATGCTTTCAGGTGCCACCTTGCGGGCCCCAAGCTCCATGAGACAGAAGCTCCTTCATTCGGGACTGTGCCCCAAGTGTCTTCATCTGAGTGGTGATTTGCATCACTTAAGGCCCGTTGTGAGAAACCAATAACCCAGTGAATACATGGGTTTTCCGGACTGCCAAACGGTTCTAGCAAATTAATGGAACCCAAAGACAGGGTCTTGGAAACCTCCGATTGACAGCCAGCCAGTCATCGGCTCAGGTGACAACCAGAGCGGAGGGCAGTCTTGCGGGCCCGTGCCCTTCACCTGCGGAGCGTGTGTCTGCCTCCGGGTAGATGGGTCAGAACCGAGCGGACCTGCCCCACACCCGCTGTGTGCCGTTGGTGTGGGGCATACCACCCCCTCCGCCCCCACTCCGGGGAATCGGAGCCAGAAACCCCTTTGAATACCCTTTGCGACCTTTAGAGCTGACCTACTCAGGAGAGCGGACGTAAGGAGACAAATCAATAAGGTTCCATTTCGTGCCCCTGGTTTGGGCAAAGCCCTTGCTCCCATGGGAGTGCGTGGCCACCCTACCGGGGCCAACTTCAGCCCTTTCCCTCACCTTGACGGACCCCCCAACAAGCCTGGGGCTCTGGGTGGGGAGGGGCCCCTGTCGAAGCCCTGACTCTGGGATGAACCTTCCAGACTGAGAGCAGTGGAGGGTGCCCGCCGGAAGGCTTCCTGGAGGCGGCGTGCACGCTGGGACTCGGGATCCAGAGCTCCGAGGAGGCGGGGACCGTCGAGGGAGAGGGGCTTTAACTCCCCGGGCCCCCGCAGGCCCCCGGACCTCAGCAGCCTGGCCCTGAGGCTCTGCAGAGCAGGGCGGGGCGGTGAGCACGCGCCAGACCGCACAAGAAACGAGCACTGCCCCGTGGATGCCTGAGGGCGGGGGGCGAACAGACACGTCCTAGGAAATTGTTAGAAATTGGTCATTGGGCCAAGCGACGTCCCGGAAAGGCTCACCACCAGCCCTGGCACAGCTGCCCTTTCCCGAGGCTCTATTTGTGCGTGTTCGGGGCCAGAGCCGCCCCCTGTCGGCCAGTCTGTTCACTGCTCCCAGGGCAGCTGGGGCGGGAAGATTAGACCCGCGGAGCTCAGAGG
The DNA here is from genome assembly GCF_000327345.1 of Myotis davidii. NCBI lineage: Eukaryota > Metazoa > Chordata > Mammalia > Chiroptera > Vespertilionidae > Myotis > Myotis davidii. The sequence continues at coordinate 1,901,429 of NW_006293007.1, forward strand.
CCACGGGCTGGAGCCCTG
>NW_006293007.1:1904021-1913148 GCF_000327345.1 Myotis davidii
TGGGCACCAGGACAGATACCGCAATTCCTTCATTGTTATCATTATTCATTATTCCTGCACCCACCTAAGTATGTGTCTATCATTTTACTTTTATCCAATCCCAGGGGTTTCCCCGCTTTGCTTTCTCCCGCCTCTCTAGTCTATCACCAATAGATTTCATGTAACCCACCTACATCCCTGTCCTTTGATTGCAGTGTATACAGATGTAACCTGCCATTCTCGGGAGCATTATCTCAATGCATTGAGGTTCTGCTTCCTGCCATTTGTCGACAGTTTGGCTCAAATAAACTCACAAAAATTCTTTTCCCGTTTGAATGTTTTCATGTTAACAGAACCAAGGAGAGGGATGATGGCTTAAGGAATTAACATCCCTGGGCACCATCAGAGTACCCAGCCCCAAGCCAGGCGCTCTAACAGGGGCAGGCTTCCTGTTAGAGGCGGGTTTAGTGGCAGGGCTCACTGCCATTCAGTTCCCTGTAGCCCTAAAGTGATGTGCTGGGGTCCCCTTTTCCTGGGAAGTCAAGGGAAGCTCCACGAGGCTGAATGGCCCAGGATTCCTCACCTCAGCTGGACCGCTTAGGGCAGGTCTGTGGGCCTGGGGACACCCTCCATGCCAGGCAGCCTGGACCTGAAGGCGACTGATGGACAGGTCCCTTGAAGGGAGCGTTCCCATGGTTAGATGAATGCAGTAAGATAAGTGAAAAAATATCTTTTAAATGCTTTTATTGATTTTCAGAGAGAGAGAGAGAAAAGGGAGAGGGATAGAAACATCGATGAGAGAGACATGGATCCGCCTCCTGCACACCCTCTCCTGGGGATCGAGCCCGAAACCTGAGCATATGCCTGACAGGAAATCAAACCAATCAAAGCAGGGACCTCTTGGCTCATGGGTCAACACTCAACCACGGGGCCACACAGGTCAGGCAGAAGTGAAAACTTGGGGTTTCCAAAGGACACGCAGCTTGACTCATATTTTTTAAAAGGTAGTGGGTGGGTTAGGGTAGCGGGCTCAGAGCTGGGCTGCCTGAGTTAAAATCCAGACCTGCCATTCCTTTGACCTTGGACTTAAGCTCTCTGTGTCTCAGTTTCCTCACCTTAAGGCTGTAGAGTAATATGTACCCATCCAGGTAGTTTAGGTAGGTTATTATATGTTTTTAAAACTGGAAAGAAATGCTCCAATACATTGGTGGGGTTCTGGGTGATTTTCTCCCCTCATCTGCTGCTTTATTTCCAACTGGCTGGAAGGTTCTGAAGTGGTTGGAACCCATTTTAGTTACTGATGCACCCCAGTACCCAGCACCCCGCACAGTGCTTGTGCACTGGACTGGACATGTTTGTTGACTGAGTAAGTGAATGATCACAAATATATGCTTGCCCTTTCAGAACATTCACTTGAGTGCAGAATTCTACCCAAATCAGTTTTGATAATATGCAAAAATGCAGAGCTATAGGAGGGAGGCAACTGTAGCTAATGGGGAGGGGCAGGCTTCCTGTTAGAGGCAGTTTTAGTGGCAGGAGAGGTCAGCATGGGACAGACTTTTGTGTCCATCTTCATGGGCAGAAGCCAGGTGTGGCAGGAGCTCAGCAGGGCACAGCAGAAGGGAAGGGTGGACAGGTGGTCCAGCCTCACTTGAGGGTCTCGCTGTGGATTTGGATTTGACCTCGGAGCGGCGGGACCGTGGACGCTCTGGGGCAGGAGAGAGCTGGGAGGCAGGGGGAGCTTTGGGAAGACTGGCTGGGGAGGCCCCTCACAGGGACGCCAGGGGGCCCGGTGGTCCAGCTGTGAGGTGTGGCTCTGGGAGGAAGGGATGAGATTTCTGAAAGTGAAAGTTGATCAGGAGTCGATCTTCCCACCGAGCGAACCCCAGGCCCAGGGGTCTCCCCCTGTAGTTCTCACGTGCATTTAAGGAACAGACAGTCCCACTTACACAAACTCCACGTAGACAAAGAGGGAATTGCCCTACCCGTTCTGTGAGGCAATCATAACCTTAACCCCAAACCCTGGCAAGGGAAATGTGAAACAGTAGAGGGCAATCCTGCTGGGAGCCGGCCCATCCTTGCTGCTTGACACAGTCGCTGCAGGAAAGAAACATCTGCACAGCATATGTTTCAAGGGACCTGGCATATATAGCATACTGTTCTTAATATGTTTGCTCCCCTTAGCGCTGTGTGTTTTACCCAAGGTCACCTCTCCGAGAAAGGTTGTTTCCCCAGGTAGGGATTTTTCCCTGAAGTCAGGGAGGGTATGAAACTCCTTAACTAAGTGCCAGGCGGGTAGTTAATCACTTTAACTACAAACAAGCACGCTTAAGCTACATAATCTTTACTCCCTGGAATGGAGATAAGAAACGCCCTAACCTTTGGAATAGAGATTGATAGGATTGGAATCAACTGGTATAAATACAGATGTAACAACAGGACACAGAACCTAGAGACAGACCCTGGCTACAGAACCTGGCTGGAGATCCTAACCAGAACTTCGCTGGAGATCCTGACCAGAACTTGGCTAGAGATCCTGGCTAGGCTGCTGATCAACTAAATGCTGTCTCCATGTCATTCCTTCTTCGCCAACTCCGTCCACACCTTTGGGGACCCCTGGACCTGCTAGGGTTGGACCCCAGCACAATCCCATTCAGGAGTAGGTTCTGTACTGGAGAGCAGCATCCAGGTCATCTATCACTTACCAGGAAAGAGGAGCGGTCAGGCGTCCTCTCTGCGGGGGAAAATAGATAAAACTCTTCTCCAGAAAAACTTAGCAAAATGGGAAGGGAGGGCCTTCCTCGCTCTGCTAAAGGGCAGCGGCAGGACCCACTGACAGACCTCACTTCTGGCGGTGCAGCCTGACCGCTTCCTTGTGAGAGTAGGAACAGACAAAGGACAAACCGCTTCCAGGATGGTTCCAACTGCACCGGAGGACCTGGCCAGGAAGAAAGGGCACCAGGAAAGATTCCAAAGGAAGGAACAAAATTCTTCACTTAGAGATGATAGAAACATCAAAGAATGAACAAATAAGTTACTAGATTGGGGTTTGCAAGGTTGCTGGATATAAAAATCAATGTGCGAACACCCCTCCCCCCCCAACACACATCAAACATAGGCCTTTTAATAAAACATGCTCAAGCCCTGTTTGATCCCCAGTGGGGGCACATAAAGGGGAAGGCAGCCAATTGATGTTTCTCTTTCCTCTTCCTCCTCCCTCCCCCTCCTCCTCTTTCTTCCCCTCCCTCTCTCTCCTCCCTCCCTTTTCCTCTCTGTCTCAAATCAATAAGCATATCCTAATAAGGAATAATTTTTTAAAAAACGCCCTAACCCGGTTTGGCTCATCGGACTGAGGACTGAAGGGTCCCAGGTTCAATTCCAGTCAAGGGCCTGTACCTTGGATGCGGGCACATCCCTAGTGGGGAGTGTGCAGGAGGCAGCTGATGTTTCTCTCAATGATGTTTCTAACTCTCTATCCCTCTCCCTTCCTCTCTGTAAAAAATCAATAAAATATACTAAAAAAAATAAAATAAAAAATAAAAAAACAAGTACAAGAGCTCTTTGGAGATAAAACTATTGTGAGATAAAGAGGCCTCAGTAAGTGTTGACATATACCATGTCCATGGATTGGAAGACTTATTATAAGGAGGTCCCCTGTCTCATGTGATACCCAAGTTCAGTGCAATCCCAGTTAAAGCCGGGCTGTATGACGGAACTCTGCACGGGCTCACCTGCAGGGAGTAGGGAGAGTCATGGTCAGGACTGGGCACAGCTTCTGTGGGCGGCAGTGTTGCTGGGGAAGGGGGGTCATTTTCAGGTGAACAGGCCCATGGTTGCTTGTAAGTTGATGCACCCAATTGGGGGCCAAATTTGATCATTATTTATCAAGGTCTATGATCATGCTCCTATGTTTTGACCTTGCAATTTTGCTCCTGAAAAATCATCCAAAAGAAAAATAAACAACTTATTCCTTGCCAGTGTTGTTACAACACTGAAAACTATTAGCGTAAAACGCCCATACTCGGCATCGGGGTTGAGTTCTCTGCCACTTACGAGCTGCTTGAAATAGAGGGAATGGGTCCCACGGCCCCCCGAAGCCTTTCCGGACAAGAAGGAAGGTTCCATCTCCTGCCCTTGCCCACGCCTCTGGGAGACGTCTCTCCTGAGGTCAGTGCCGCCGGCTGGGCCCTGGCCACCTCCCCTGGCAACAGAAGCAAAGAATTTGAGAGCTGGAGGGGCAGGCGCTGTTTCCTGCCACACCCAGAAGGAAAGGCAGGGTCGGGCCTCTGCCAGCCCCAGGCCACGAGCCCAGGAGGGAACACAAGCAGGAGCTGCCTGGCTTCCTTCTCCGCTCTCGCTCTCAGGTCACCTGCTTTTCCTCATGCTCTGTCCCCGGAACTCTGTGTCATTAGGAAGCCTGACGAGGGGCAAGAGTCCCACCGCAAGTAACTGCCTCCTCCAGCCGCAGGAAGTTGCCTCCATCCACTTTGTTTAACCAACCCAGGTGGCTTCCTCCCTCCCTTGATCTTGAGACAATTGTTCCACTTGAGAGAAAGCAGAAACTTGTTTTACAGCTTTTAAGCTGATATATACCCCAGCCTCCTTTAACCTCTGTCCCTGAGTCAGGCCCAGAAAGCTGCCCTCAGGACATCATAGGCAGGACCCAGGGCCTGGCAGAATTCCTGAATTCTGGGATGGGCTCGGTTGTTTGGGGGATCAGAACCTTGTGAAACCTCCCAGAAACTTGGTCTCAGACAGGGACCAGCCAGCTTCCACCAACCCTGGGCATAAGCAATGTGTAAATTACAGCCTGAAGTTACAGCAGGAAGTGACAGAGCCGATGATGGAGCTCTCCGCTCCCCACAAGGCCTGGGAGAGCGGCTGCTGGCCGCCAAGTGCAGCCAGAGGCGCTGCCGTGGGCGGGGGTGGCGCTGGACCCCTCAGGTGACTCAGTGAGCACGGACAAGCCCTGGGCAGGAGTCCAGGCCGATGCACAGAGCCTGCACCCAGTACCTTACAGCCGAATGGCAGAGGAATGAATGGCAGAGAAACGAGGCACCCAACCCCACCTTACTGCACGCTGTGACAGGTAGGGAGGGAGCAGAGGTCCAGGGGAAGGGAAGGCTCTTAGTCCACTCCAGCTGCTGTCTATAAGGAAGCACCAGAGACGGGGTGCTTATAAAAACAGGCATTTATTTCTCACAGTTCTGGAGGCTGGAAGCCTGATCAGGGTGCCAGCATGGCCTGGTTCTGGTGCCAGCTCTCTCCCGGTCACAGAAGACCCTTCTCTGTGACTTCACATGACAGAAAGGGCAGAGAGGCTCAGTGGGGTCTAATAAAGGCGCCAATCCCATTCACCAGGCTCCGCCCTCAGGACTAATCACCTCAAAGGCTCCACTCCTGACACCTAGTACCACTGCCCCGGAACATCTTTGGGGATCAGTGTGGACCAAAAGGGGTGACACACTAAACCCGACAAGCTCAGAGGAGACCTGTAAGGCAGCCTCACAAACTCAGAGACCTAAAGCAACCACAATAGGATGCTCTGAAATTAAAACTTTCTAGCCCGGCCACCGTGGCTCAGTGGCTGAGCATCGACCTATGATTGATTCCCTGGGCTGTGGGCTTGATCCCCAGTGGGGGGCGTGTAGGAGGCAGCTGATCAATGATTCTCTCTCATCATTGATGTCTCTATCTCTCTCCCTCTCTGAAATCAATCCTATATAATAAAGGTCTAATATGCTAAGTGTCCGGGTGTCCAGTCATCCGTTCAACCAATCAAAGTGTAATATGCTAATGATATGCTAAGGCTACTCAACCAATATTTAAAACTTCCTGCCCTAGCCGGTTTGACTCAGTGGACAGAGCATCATCAGCCTGTGGACTCAAGGGTCCGGGGTTCAATTCCTGTCAAGGGCACATGCTTCGGTTGTTGGCTCCATCCCTGATAGTGGAGCATACAGGAGGCAGCCAATCAATGATTCTCTCTCATCATGGATGTTTCTATCTCTCCCTCTCCCTTCCTCTCTGAAATCAATAAAAGCATGTATTAAAAAAAAAATTTCTAACTAAAAGCAGTTCAGCAAGTAGTCATGTACTACGACAGTATTTTTCCCTAGCAAAAGTCTATCTTCACCTTAATTGAGCCAATTATCTTTGCTAACCTGCCTTAGGAATATCAAGTAATTTCCTTTTTTCAGACCCCTCAACAAGGCACAGATCCCCTCACTGCATTGTTATCATGTTAATTGTTAACTATCCTGCACCCACAGATGTCAAAGTGGTATCTATCATTTCACTGTTTTTTTTCTCATTTCACTTTTTACCCAATCCCAGAGGTTTCCCATTTGCTTTCTCCCATCTCCCAAATCTATCACTAATAGATTTCATGTAACCTGGGTACGCCTCCTATTCTGATTGTAATGTATAAAATAAGATGCAAAACTGCCATTTTTCTGGGGCTTTTTCTCAATTCTTTGAGGTTTTAATACCTGGCAATTGTCAGTTTGGCTCAAACTCATAAAAATTCTCTACAGGTCTGAACGTTTCTTACATTGACTTTAGGGTTCCGCATGTGAATTTTGGGTGGGAAAACATTCAGACCTTAGCAGGCTCTTTGCAGTGGTGATATGTTAAACTGACAAGGACTAATACAGGGAATTAGGAGCTTACCACACCACTGGATGGGCTGAAAACAATGCGCCAGAGATCCAGGAATGGGGACGCAGGCGGGGTGGGGGTGGGGGGTGCGTTGCGTGCAAGGGACCCAACACAGTGTGACTGCTGCTGCAAACTGCCACCAGGGACCCAGAAAACAGAGCCATAGGGACGGGGTAGAGCTAAGGAAGTGGCACTGCCACTGGGTACTTTAAGTTCAGGCTGTAATTTACACATCACATACACCTTGTTGACGTAAGAAATGCTCAGACCTGTAGAAAATTTTCATGAGCTGGAGCCAAATCGTTGAGAGGCCAGGAGCAAGGTCTCCAAACAGTTTCTTTTCATTTAGAATTAAGACAGACGGCAGAAAGCAAGGCGGGGGTGGACTACAGGGTAGCTAACTAGAAAGATTATGTGCTCTCTGGAGGGTGGTTATGTCTTGAGGGGCCTGAAAAGCAGGTTCACTCTGGCCTTGCAAAGCTCTGTTAACCTAGAGGCACAGACACAATGGGCGGGGCAGGTATTAAAAATATTCTGTGCCTGGGGCTTGTCTACCCACCGAGACCTGCCCAGCTAAGGATTTGTGATCAGGCCACCCTGTGAGGCTACTTCGACACTGGACTCAGATTTATTACAGAGCTCCTTTTTCATCCATAACCTGCAAACACCAAAGCCTACAGTAGGAAACAGGCCTCTGTGATCCATCTTCATCACAGTCAGCTTTTAATGGAACCGGTTCCTGAATCTCCCCTGGGCAAACAGAATGTAGGGAGGAGGGAAGAGGATGTAAGAACAAAGAACTGTGTACGTGAGCTAACATCATGGTGGAAACCCCTGACATGCCCAGGATGAAACACCTGGTGCCGCCTCAGCTAGACAGGGGGGAGGTGGAGACAACTAGAAAAGGCCTCAGCCCATTTTTTAAAAAATAACCCAATAAGAAACAATGAGAGCCAGGCAACATAAGAGGAAACTATTAACCCCATAGTACTCAGCCAATGAGGAGCCGGAGGAGGGACTCTCGTACCCTAGGGGATAAACAGCCTGTGATCACTACTCTGTATGTGCCTGTACAACCGGACAGGCACCCACTCCTGCGAGGATGTATTAAGTCTCGTTTCTTGCCATACTTCTTTCTCTGAGCCCATTATTTGAATTCGGACAGGTGAGCATTTCTCACACTGCTTTACCTCAGCCTTCCAAAACTGGGCATCAGATTGAAGCAACCCAATTGTCGCCCAGAAGCCCAGGTACCAGGGAGTCTGAAAATGTTTGCACCTTGCTGTTCTCAGCAGTTCGGGGAGCTGCTCAGGAAAGGCGCCAGCCCCGCTCCCCCCTCCCTCCCGCCCCCTCCGCCCGAGGCTGGGGAATCACTTTATAGAGACCTGATTCCAGGGCCAGGGAGCAGCTCTGTGCACGCAGCGGAGGCTCTGGGAGTCCTTCCCGCCCGTACTTACAGGGTGGTGGGGCTTTCCTGTAGATCACTGTTCCATGGGGAGAAAAATCAATACAAGTCCATGGACTGAAGACATAACTTGGGCTGGAATTTTTCTAGGGGAAAAAAAAGCTCCACACCATAACTCATTGGCTGGTTCTATGAACAACACAGAAAGCCACGGCCGATCAATGGGATGAGTGTGAACATATACACTGACTACCTTAAGGAGGCAGGCTCCGAGTGGCCCAGGGCAGGGAAGAAGGGTGTGGGGGATGGGAAAGGAAAAAAACGATCGGACAGGAAAGCTGGGGAAGTTGGAGGCAAGACGCATATGGGAGGAAGAGGTGAGAGCTGGGTGCAGAGGAAGCGGGGTGTGGAGGAAGGGGGACAGGACACAGCAGCTGCAGTCACAGACAGTGGGTCTCATGTGAGAGAGGTGATTCTGGCCGACCTCCTGTACCTGAGAGCTCCATGCACTGCACTGTGAATACAAGACACCATGCTCCCAGAAGCAGCCTCCAACTCCAGCGCCCAGTTGTGATGGCAACAATCCACTCCCTAGGGAACCAGATGTGGGCTGCCAGCCTCCTCCTCGCTTCAGAGTTCAACCGTACATTTGTCTTTAATTCTCTTTTTTTTAAAAATGTATCTTTTTTGATTTAAGAGAGGAAGGGAGAGGGAGAGAGAAACATCAATGAGAGAGAATCATTGATTGGCTGCCCCCTACTGGGGATTGAGCCCGCAATTGGGGCATGTGCCTCTGACCGGAATCAAACCCGGGATCCTTGAGTCCACAGGCTGACGCTCTTTCCACTGAGCCAAACCGGCTAGGGCCTTATTTTTACCTTTAAAAACATTTTTATTGATTTGAGAGAAACATAAATTTGTTGTTTCACTTATTTATGAATTAATTGGTAGCTTCTTGTATGTGCCCTGACTGGAGATCAAACCCACAACCTTGGGGCATCAGTATGATGCTCTAACTGAGCTACCCGGCCAGGGCCTACTACCTTTTGTCTGATTATAAAATAGACTAGGGGCCCGGTGCAC
>NW_006293007.1:1914375-1922687 GCF_000327345.1 Myotis davidii
TCCCCTGCCCCCCAGCTCCTAGCTCCCCACTGGGTTTCTGATCTCTCTCAGTGGCAGGGGGCTTCTTCCTGCTTTCCCTTTTGCCTCCCTGCATTGTGCCTGCATATGCAAATTAACCGCCATCTTTGTTGTCAGTTAACTGCCATCTGAGTTGGCAGTTAATTTGCATATAGCCCTGATTAGCCAATGAAAAGGGTAGCGTCGTACGTCAATTACCATTTTTCTCTTTTATTAGTGTAGATGTTTACTTGTACGTACGCCCATCACCTGCTACCCACTGGATTAATACATCCATCAATAAGGCATTGATTTCGACAGGAGATGGTCATTTTATATGCACTCTCTTTGTTGTGGTAGCTGTGCTAACAGGATTTTACATGTAATAGTTTGCTTTGAGAGGGCTGGTTGAAAGATTATGTCAGCTTCATCTGAGCTGGTCAAAATAAGATGATCTTTCCAGAGCTCAGTGTGCTGAAAGGCTTTCTTTTCAATATGCTTCTGAGAGATAATGAGACATGCACATCACTTCATGCAGTCTGGGACAAGCAATAGTCTTTCTTCACATTATGAACTAATTCCAAGATGGATGCTTTTTCACTGTTTGAAGTGAATTTTCTAGAATTGTGTCTAATTTCCAGACAAATGATGATTTGCTTGCAAACTGCCATCACTCAAAATCTTAAGGACAAGTGAGCTGGTGTGCAGACTCACAACTATTCAGCCGGTGAAGAAGCCTTCCCCTGCCCGCCACCCCCTCAGAGTAAGCCACCATTTATTTAAGTCTCCGCGTGTCCCAGCCCTGAGCTCAGAAGCATAAAGAGCTACAAAAACGTAGCAGAAACACCCCTACTTTCCAGGAGCTTCCAACCCAGGAACCATCTACGAGTCCAGCTGACTGAGTCGTGAGGACTCCCACACGCTGCGGGGGAACAGGAGCCCAGGGAAGGGGTTCTTTCCAACTGGAAGATCTGAGCGAGTGGAGGCTGGTGGAGGGAGTGTGAGCCAAGGCAGGAAGGCCAAGGGGCAAGAGCAAGGAAACTTCCGTGAGGCCGGTGTCAGGATGGAGCAGGAGGGAGAGAGGAATAGCAGTAACAGATAAAGACATTTATTTAGCACCTATTACATGTCAGGGGCTTTGTATATATTATTTCACTCAAACTTTACAGCAATCTTAAACAGTAATTAATAGTCCTAATGTACAGATAAGACAGTGGCCCAGACAGGTTAAGAAACTCACATAAGATCACTCAGCTAATCACTGATGGAACAAACATTCGAATCCAGGCCTGTCTGCTTTCAGAACTCCTTTTTCTACTCCGCCACATTCCCTTAATGCAGCTAAGGGTCCTGGACCTGATGCTCCAAGCAGTAGGGCAGAGGACACAGGTAGTAGCATCACCAGCTATTTCTGCTGATTGGTCCCAACCATATCTTACCTGGGCTGGGCCTGCTTCCCTGCCCTCAAAGGTGTGGTTTTGTGGGAAAGCAGACACATGACAGCCACTTTCGTAATAACGTAAGAACTGCAGTTGGGGCAGAGCGTTGTGGAAACACCGGTCCAGGGAAAGCTTCCTAGAGGCGTCTCGGCTGTTTGGAAAGGAGTAAAGTTGAGGAGGTGGGAAAGGACATCTCAGGCAGAGGAAAATGAAGTCCAGAGGTAGCCGGACAGAAAAGGAGGCCAGGGGGTTTTGGAATGCCTCCCTGAGGCCCCCAGAAACCCCTGCAGTGATCCGGGAGGGCGCGTTGCATCTGTATCTAGAAAAGTTCAGGAGTGCCTAGGGGAGGAAGATTGCAGGGGGCAGAGCAGCTGGGATGGAGCAAAGTCCGCTTGAGAAATATTTAGGGGGTAAACACATCCGGATGTGGTGGCCACCAGTGGGAATAGGGAGCGAGAGGAGCCAACTGGTGAGAGACATCTGCGGAAAGGAGGAAGGGTGGAGGAAGGTTGGTGGACCCAGTGAGAGTGAGCCTGTGGGACAGGAGCAGGGCGACCTGGAACAGTGGGGCATGGACTTAGAGCTCTGGGGAGAATCCAGAGAGAGACAGAAACTCAGCACGGTCAGCACACAGGTGCTTGTTAAGCCACAAGAGTGGGTCAGATGACCCAGGAGGACAGGCAGAGCCAGCAGAGCAGCGAGAGAAGCAAAAGTCAGAGACCGGAAGTGAACGGGAAGTGAAGAAAAAGGAGAGTGGTGGAAGTCCCAGGGACAGAGGCAGACCATGTCTAGTGTTAAGACTGGAAGAGTCAAGATCAGGAGTCTTCACCTGTTTGGGCACAAGACCAGGCAGATGACAGAAGGGCTGGCACGCTGCTGCAGACACGATCCCGGGATGAACAGATAAAGTAGAGACCATTACAACAAACCTGGTCTCAGAATGGAAGGCGATAAGGCAGTGGCTGGAGGGAGGCAGGGCCATGAGAGCCTTGTTTAAGGAGCAGGACTTAACGCAAAGGAAGAGAGCCAGGGGAAATGGCGGGCGTGTGGAGGAGACGAGTGAGCGAGCGGGACGTGAGGGAGGAGAGGGGGCGAGAGCACAGGTGGAGGACGCAGGCTCAGCATGGAGCAGCACTGCCAGTGGAGGGGGCCTGTCTGTTAATGTGCAGGGAGACGGCACAAGGGGACGAAACAACCTCAGCCCTCCAATGTCTATGAAGCAGGAGGCCAGGCCATTGGGCTACTGCCGGGGGATGAGAAATGGACAGAAGCAGAGTTCTTAAGGATTTTGAGGAAAGTCATTTAGAGAATTTGCTGAGCAAAATGGTGCAGGGAGCTTGACTTAGGACAAGTAGGAAGGGTTGTCAAGTGACACACACTCAGCTGATGCTGGAGACCACGAATAAGGCAAGACAAAACCTATGTACACCGGTGGGGCTTCCAGGAGATCACAGGGTTTCAGAAGTGTAGACAGAAGTGGGTTGTTTGGTGGTGACATTCCATCAGACACAAGTAGTACTGGCGGCCGAGGGTGCCGGGAAAGAGAGGGATTGAAAGGTGTGAGGCCGAAGTATAGCAGTGACGGGACAGAGGGTGTGAGCGCCAGAGAGGATGGGATATTGGGAGTTGATTCCAGATGTGGTGTTGCTCGTAAGCATGACAAGGACATGGCAGCTGAAGAGATGGAAATGAGAGTAACAAGTTAGAAGGCCAACATATACGGAGGCTGTGCTGGCTCAAGTCAACCAAGGGTCAGGTATGGCTTAGGTTCAGGAGGAAAAGTGTAGATTAACTGCCAAGTCTTCACTGAACACGGGAGAAGTTGAGATGGTAGAGAGGGTGGCATTGCGATGGCGTTAGCCTTGAATCATGGCAGAGTAAGCACCGCCTTTGCATGACTTTGTCAGAAAGTCACCAGGAACTTGGGTGGTAAACACACAATATAGTGTACAGACGATGTGTTATGGAATTGTGCCCCTGAAGCCTGTATAATTTTGTTAACCAGTATGACCCTAATAATTTCAGTGAAAAGGAAAAAAAAAAAAAAGGAAAGATTCAGGCAATCTAAGAGTGCATTCTTACAATGACAATGCCACTTAAGCAAAATAGTACATGGTCACTCCAATCCATCCTCAGGCAGAGATAGGATGGCATAGTTTACAACATAATGTCCTTCCTCCCCACCCCATCCTTTCAACCCAAGTGTAAAACTGTACATGACCTGAGGGAGGGAAGAACTGTGCCAGGAAGAGGGCCATGGCGGTTTGGTGACAATTCTGAATTGGGCTGTGGTTCGCTGAGGCTGATGGTGTTCCTCTTGTCGGTCTTGCACCTCTAGGCTGCTGTTCTGTCGAGTGGCAGCTGCTGACCCACCATGATAATGTCTTTGCCAAGTCTTCTCGGGTTTACCCTCCCCATCCAAAGCACCCGTGTCACAGGGGGAAAGTGACCAGGAACACAGCAGCTGGATCACAGATATAGACACACTCCCTAAAGGAGCTCCAACGTTGAGAAATTGCGTTCTGATTGACACAAAACAGAAAAGCAAATTGTTTATTCTACTTTTAAAATATATATATATTTTATTGATTTTTTTTTTTTTTTTTACAGAGAGGAAGGGAGAAGGAGAGGAATAGAGAGTTAGAAACATCGATTCAGCTGCTTCCTGCAAACCCCCTACTGGGGATGTGCCCGCAACCAAGGTACATGCCCTTGACCGGAATCGAACCTGGGACCCTTCAGTCCGCAGGCCAACGCTCTATCCACTGAGCCAAAACGGTCAGGGCTCTACTTTTAATAGAAAGTAATCCACCTAGCTCCGAGAGATTAAAAACCTATTGCTGATGACAAAAAGTCTGGTCGGCAAATGAGTTCTCATTTGCTCTAAGACACCATGTGAGTATGGGCCCTGTCTGGAAGCTTTAGCCCAAAGCTGGCAGTGGATGCAGAGCGTAAGCACAGAAGTGGAGGTGTGCGGGCAGGGCTGGTTCGTCTAGCAATGAAAAGGAACCCTGAGAAGAAACCCGAACCAGTCCTGGGAGCAGAAACTTTTCCTGCCCAGGCTGGGCACTCCACTTACCATCTCCGCTTCCTCCTCTAACCTGAGCATTGGCAGTGCTCGGCCCATTGGATAGCTGGGAAAATGCAGAGCTTAGAGGCTCCAGGACTTTGCTGATGTTACCTGGACGATAAATGGCATGGCCAGGACCCGAAGTCAAGTTTGAGGACTCAAGTCTGTCCTTCCCACTGATCAGCTCCACAGCTGTCCTACCTTCCAAAGCCTGAAACTCCCACATAATCTCCAGGATGAGTCCCCAAATTAAGGTGGGAATTTTGAACAAGGAAAGGGTCATAAAAAGCGGGTTGGAGGGTGGCACATGATGTTAGAAAACAAGTACTGAGAAACCTCAACTATCCTCAACAACAGTTTCAGTGGATCAATTTGATGAATTTCCAAGGCTAAAAATACCCTTTTTGTCCTCAGTGTTATTGGCTTGTCCCAAATGCTTACAATTTTATCACCTGACTTATTTTATCTACTCCCTTTTCATATAGAAATTAACACAGAAAAAGCTAAGCGCTGCACTCGGCACTGTGTGTGGTCTGTTCAGCTCTCCCAGGCCTTTATCTGATGAGGTTGGGCCCCGCCCTCTCTACTTCCTAGGACTAGAACCAAGACAAGTATTTGTGAGCTGTGTCTGTCCACAGCCTACCTCCCCTCCGCACTGCAGCTTCATGGAGACAGCTGTTTCTCTGCTCACACTGCAAGAGCAGGTACTCACAAGTGGGGCAGGAACACTGGGCTCACCTAATCCTAGTTCTGTCCTCTTTAACAAACGAAAAACCCCTATTCCGCTCACTCTGCAGAGAACTAGGTAAGTCCCAGTCCACTAGAGCCCTCCCCATCCCACCACACTAACCTGCCTCGCACCCACCAGCACGGGAATGAGACAACATCCTGTTTCTTCCAGTGCAGTAAGTATGCTGTGAAACGAGTGCGGTGGTGAGTTACACTGGGTTGAAGGAGAATTTTCTGCCCCTGCTGCTAGAGTGTGCAAGTTGCATTTATTTGGAAGGGCAGTGGCAGGAGCAACTGCCATACAAATAGTTGATGTAGCTGCTTTGAAGGGGCATTCTAACAATAAACTAGAGAAAAATGAGGCTCTATTATTATTATTTGGGGTGGAGGGGAGGAGTGCCAGGACCAACAATCACCAGCTGCCTAAATAACAAAAAAATTTGCTTCTGAAATCTCTTGATGTCGATTATGCACGTGAACAATCAAGCTGCCCTACCCTACGTGTGCCACTCCAGACAGAAGCCCTTTTTTGAGGTTCATCTATTATTAAAGATTTCAACTTCTCTTATACTTATGGGCAAAAACCAGGTTCATTTACTGTAATAAACCACTTAGCCCCAGAAAAAGACTTTGACTAAGACCTTTAGGTGGGCTTAATAGACATCTACAGTTAGGCCATTTCACCATAATTTAACTCCATATCTAACAATATGCATTGATTTGGAGAGTTATCCCTTTAATAGCTCATATTTCATAGATCCCACAATTAGGAAAAATAATTATAGTTTAAATGATTAAGAAAACCGCACACGCCCTGACTGGTTTGGCTCAGCGGATGGAGCGTCGGCCTGCGGACTGAAGGGTCCCAGGTTCGATTCCGGTCAAGGGCATGTACCGTGGTTGCGGGCACATCCCCAGTGGGGGGTGTGCAGGAGGCAGGTGATCGATGTTTCTGACTCTCTATCCCTCTCCCTTCCTCTCTGTAAAAAATCAATATAATATATTTTTTTAAAAAAAGAAAACCACACACATCTGTAATTTTTCATTTAACTTGTACTAATCCAAACTAGGGGCAACTAATTTAGATGCACACACATGAATTCTCATCTTAACTTTCCTAAATATTTTATTGGAAACTCAGTATGGTTCTGAACTGGAACAGAGGCTTTGCAGCCTAGCAAGGGCAGGAAATGCTGGTGCTAGCTGCAAACCCCAATACTGCCTTGCAGTGAGACCATGAGTCCTCTCTGGGCAGGTTTCCGTGAAGACTGGCTCCACCCATGTCAACCAGTCTCCATACTGTAACTCATGCAGAGCAGGGCAATTTCATGAGGCAGCTAAATTAGTTTGCGGTAAAGGAAAATTATTTTTGATGAAAATTCAATATAATTAATACCCAGCTGGCATGGCTTGGTGGTTGAGCATCAACCTATGAACCAGGAGGTCAAGGTTCGATTCCCAGTCAGAGCACATGCCTGGGTTGCAGGCTCAATTCCCCCAGTGTGGGGCATGCAGGAGGCAGCACGATCAATGATTCTCTCACCATTGATGTTTCTCTCGCTCTCTCTCTCTCTCTCTCTCTTTCTCTCTCTCCCTTCCTCTTGGAAATCAATAAAAATATTCGTATTTTAAAATATATGTAATACAATTAACAAGGAATTCAGTGGCATACATTTTAGAATTGTGACTTATAAAGTTGTATCTGATATATCACATTTAGGAATTTCATACAAATATACCCTTAAGAATTATGATCACTTCTCGTTTGACAATGCTTCCTATATAAATGAACATATCAAATAAGCCTCGTTTACTATTCTTTTCATGACAGAGAACATATATTTTGAGATTTTTTCCAAGGGCACACTGGAAAATCCCAATGTGAGTCCAAAGTCAAGAAGACTTTAGCTGTCAGTCTTATGGGGAGCTCCCTTGTAGGCAACTAACTGCTTTTCTCTTGCTATTAAGATGATCTCTGTCTTTAACGTTTGTCATTTTAATTATTAAGTGTCTTGGTGTGGGCCTCTTGGGGTTAATCTTGTTTGGGACTCTCCTCCAGAGTCATCCACATTTCCTCAACCATTAATGAACTTTGACTTCTTAGAGATTCTATAAAGATTTATATAGCTCTTATGATTCTAATGTTCTACTTCTGTAGTTGACATTAATTCCCACAGTAGACTGGAAGCTTTGTACAAAGTTGGAGCTTTTATTTATTTACTAGAGGCCTGGTGCATGACCCGTGGGTCCCTCGGCATGGCCTGCAGGGATCGGCTGAAACCGCAAGGGGTCCCAGATTGCAAGGGCACAGGCCAGGCAAGGGTCCCCACCAATACATGATCAGGGCTGGGGAGGGACCATGTGAGGGCTCCAGGGCGTGTCCGGCCCGTCTAGCCCAGTCCTGATGGGCCGGACCCCAGCAGCAAGGTAACCTACGGGTGGGAGCATCTGCCCCCTGGTGGTCAGTGCGCATCAGCACGAATTCGTGCACCTTGAAAGGAAGTGTGGGCCACAAGGCTGAGGTGGGCACAGGGGCAGGTCTCAGCCCATCCTCTGCACCCCTACCTGGCCCCTACTGCCGTGGCCCCTGGGCCCATCAACCAGCAGCCCTGCTCCTGCCACCACCACTCCCATGTGCTGACAGCACAAGCCCCACTCGCACCCGCTGACAGCACGGAGTGATTGAGGCTGGCACAAGCAGTGGGTGCAAGCAGCGGATGCTGCCCTGATTGCCCCCAGGAGCAGGAGGAGGCGGAGAAGCCCTCAAGGGCGATTGGGGCCAGCAGCCGCTGCTCCCACCTGCTGATGGCACCGAGCAATCGAGCAATCAGAACCAGCACCAGGCACCGGCAGGGGGTGCAAGTGGCGGCACTGGTGCCAGCAGTGGGTGTGACAGCTCCAAAGCTGCAGCAGGTGCAAGCGACGCTGTCATTGGTAGCGGGTGCGAGAGGCGGCTGCCGGCCCCGATCGCCCCTCAGGAGCAGGGGGAAGTGGAGAAGCCCTAAGGGGCAATCAGGGTTGGCAGCTGCTGCTTGTACAGGCTGATGACACTGAGAGATCAGAGCCTGCACCGGAGG
>NW_006293007.1:1922723-1925453 GCF_000327345.1 Myotis davidii
AAGCAGGGCTGGCACCAGAAGCAGGTGCAAGTGCCAGGCAGGACCACGGCACGCAGGAGCAAAGAATTTTCAGTAACCACCAGAGGCTCACCCCAATGACAGTGACCGGAGCCCCTGCTCACTTGCTCCACTATCCCATCATGGCCGATGTCTGCCATGTTCCGCGCGTGTCCCCTAGTGGTCGGCACACATCATAGCCAACAGTTGTTGGTCCACTGTTTGGTCTGTTTGCATATTAGCCTTTTATTATATAGGACACAATTTATTTATTTATAATGAATTTTTGTTGATTTCAGAGAGGGAGAGGGAAATAGAAACATTAATGATGAGACACATGCCCCCTACTGGGGATTGAGCCTGCTACCTGGGCATGTTCCCTGACTGGGACCGGAACAGTGACATCCTGGTTTATTGGCCCTCACTCAACCACTGAGCCATGCTGGCTGGGATATTTATTTTTTCTTAATCTTCACCTGAGGATATTTTTCCCATTGATTTTTAGAGAGAGTAAAAGGGAGGGAAGAAACAAGGGAGGGAGAGGGAAAAAGAGGGAGGGAGAGAGAGAGAGAGAGGTCAATGTGAGAGTGACACACTGATTGGCTGCCTCTCACCCATGCTGTGATGGGGCTGGGAATCAACCTGCAAAGCAGGTATGTGCCTGGAAATTGAATCTGAAACCCTTTTGTGCATGGGCTGATGCTCTAACCACTGTGCAACCAGCCAGGGCCAAGGTTGGAGCTTTTGAGACAGGTGGGAGGGTCAAGCACTACCCCACAGAACTCCTCTGTCAGTGCTTTCCACCTCATAACTCTATGTGCAAAGCAGTGAGCTGTAGACAGACATAGCCATGGCCTGTGGAAGTGGGAAGGGTAAAGCACTGGTGGTGTAAGTGAAATACCAGAATAAGTGATGTTAAATCATCGGTCCTGGGGGGGGGGGAGGACGACTCTAGAAGTTCAGAGGGAATGCTCATTGGTCCAATTCATTCTGCTCAAACAAACAGAGCATAATAAAAGTGAGATTATCTCTACATTTAAAGCTTCATGTCTCTGAGATTGCAATTTAACCTTATCTTTTAAATTGACTTTCACTTTTAGCAGCAAGTGCAAGCAGGCTAGAGCTGATTCCGGACAGTGCATGTCAAGCCAAAAGCGACTCCACAGCTGAAGAGAAGACAAGAACATCTCTCACCACAGAAAACTGGAGGCCAGTCTAACACGTCACCTGCTCCAGGGCAAGTTAAAACAAAAAATACTATTCATGAGCAGGTGCTAGGATAGCATTTAGGAGCACCTAACACCTACCACCTTCCTGACTATTTGAAAAACCCTTTCAGCTTTCTCTGCGCTGGCCTGCGTAGTCTACAGATCTGTGACCAGAGGAAGACTACCTAATTGGGTACTTTCCCTTTTCTTTTCTCTAAGGGGAAGTATCAACAACTTGCAAAGACATTTTCCCATCAATTACTAGAGGTGGGGAAATTAAGCCACAAAAATTCTCCCACAACTGGTTTTCATATGTGAAATATTTCTGCAGAATTTACAAGCTAGAAAGGACGTATTTCAACAGATTTGACTTTGCCAAACTGTGTGGGTGCAGCATTCCAAGGGGAATTACTCAGGTTTTAAATCTCAGATTGAAAATGATCTAATTTTTCACTACTTTACAATAATATTCTCAAAATTCACGTCCTGTGCCACTTAGAAATAAATAGGAACTAAGACTGATCAAGTCACTTAATCAAAATGCAAATATTTCCCTAATGTGGCCCCATAAGGACATCAACTTGTTTTAACAAGTTGGATCTAAGATTAATGTATTACAGTTCATACAATCAGGGGCTTCAACTGCAAGAACACGACTCAAAAGACAAGAGTAAACATGGAGAACATACACGTGGGCCAAACGCGCACAGCGAAGACACACCGTCCCAAGTTTTCAGTTTCTCATGGCTTTCTTAAAAAATCAGCGCACCTTTATTTCTATTGCTTGAAACCAGGCCCAAAGAGCAAACGGGCAAAACCACTTCGCTGCAATGCAGCTAGCTGTTCAGGAAGGTTCAACTTGCCCCGCTAACTCGTGCCAGGAAAAATCTAGGCTCTGCGGCAAGTAGAATGAAGGACAGGGAGGGAAAATGGTGTTATTTTTAAGGAAGAGACCACTGCAAAGCCTGGGGGGCATAAGGCGGAACATCTGTGGATGTGAGAAATGGGTGAAGACCGGGGTCAGGGGAAGCCATGATTGGCTGGAGAGCGAAGAAAGGGAAGCCCAGAAGGAAACTGCAGAAAACCAGAAGGAGCCGAGCGGCACAGCGAGCGGCCGGGACCCTGGTTCTAAGCTCTATCGGGAAGCGGGCACCAACGGCTCCGCCCCAGGTTTCCGCGGGTCAGAAGAGGATAACGGACACCCTCCCAACGGCAGACCTGGGGGCTCCGCGCGCCACGTCCACCTGCCCGCGCCGCGCGGCCCATCAGCGCCCCGCCCCGGGCCCAGCGGGCAATGCGGGAGCGCGCAGACCGCGGGCATTTTCCTGCTGCCCGCCCACCTTTGTCGCGGCCGTCCTCGCCTGCCCGAAGACAGGCGCCAAGAGCATACGCAGCTCCGCGCGCCCATCAGCGCCCCGCCCCGGGCCCAGCGGGCAATGCGGGAGCGCGCAGACCGCGGGCATTTTCCTGCTGCCCGCCCACCTTTGTCGCGGCCGTCCTCGCCTGCCCGAAGACAGGCGCCAAG
>NW_006293007.1:1927427-1930299 GCF_000327345.1 Myotis davidii
GCGGCACGTCGTGGACGGGGGCCACGAATGTTTGGAGATCATTGTTAGCGCTTGACGATTCCGGAAGTTTTTTAAGTACTGTTTGCCTCTTTGCAAATAAGTTGGTTGGCTGTACCACTAAATAAAATCGAGTACTGTAAGCCTCTGCATGCTTGGTAGAAAGCTACCTTATTTTTCCCGTGAAAAGTACTCCAAAAAAGCGTCCTTTTACTATTTTAATACTGCTTTAAACGAAGGCCAGAAAAACATCTAAGACATGTGTAAATCTCTTATATGGGGTATTTATGATTTTCAAAAGGCAGGTTTTTTTATGTCTGTATCTTATTTGTGAATCTAACAAGTTAAATTGAAGTTAGAGGAATGATTTAAATAGAAGGTGAAAAGATTGCACTGAAACGCTGGTCTGGTGGTATCTATTGAAAGCCCCAAGTTGAGATAACTAATAACTAAAGCTGTTTGGATGGACCTGTGACTCAGAACTCAGCAAAGGGGATCAGAGCTGCTGCCATAATCTCAATAGCAAGTGCTAACAGGCGCTGCTCTGCATTCAGAGGGCCTTTAGTTTAGCAGGAGCTCTAAGTTAAAATGAAATCTCTTTACTTTAGGACCTGATGATTATCAAAAGATGCCTTCTGTATGTTTTGGTAGCTCAGAATAAGTGCCCACTGAGTATATGTTTTTGCACTAATAGACATGGAATAAGGGAGGGAGAAAAGGTGTTGGTTATGTTGAGTTGGCTGAATGGTGGATTTCTTTGAAATTTGATATTTAGGTAGAGATATGTTAACCACGTAACATTAAATTTACTTGTTCTTATGGTATGATCATGTTGGTTTTATGGTAACTTAGAAAACCAGGGAATTTTACAGATTCTGCATTTGATCTTACCAAATTGCTAACCTATTTTGAATTCCTTGAAATTTTGTTAATGAGGCTTTACTTGATGAAGTGGTACATGTCAAATCAGTCAGGGAGGAAAGCCTCAGAGCTTGACTAATGGGAGTTAATTTACACTTAAGTCTAGTTTAAAATTCATTACTATCCATGTGCAAGTGGCTGCTTACCTGGTTGCACAGTATGGGGTAATTGTCTCCCCCACCCCCACCCCTTTTTTTAAAAAAAGAATGTCTGGTGTTACAGAGTCCTCTGTGCATAAAGGTGGTAAATATTTGATGGCAATAACATAATATGGCCTATTTCCTAACATGTTTTTTGGTAAACTAGCCCTCTTTTTGTGGTTTGGAATTATTGCCAAAGAGAAGCTAAATAGTTGGTGATTAACTATACATGTCCCAAGTTAAAAATTCTGCATACACTGTAGTTTCATCTTCAGACCTGAAATAAGGAGCTAATTGATAAGAGGTAAGAAATCAGCCCTGCGGGCATGGCTCATTGGTTGAGTGTGTGGACCGATGAACCAGGAGGTCACGGCTGGATTCCTGGTCAGTGCACATGCCCAGGTTGTGGCTCAATCCCCAGTGGGGCGTGCAGGAGGCAGCTGATCAATGATTCTCTCATCTCTGATGTTTCCCTCTCCCTCTCTGAAATCAATAAAAATCTATTAAAGAAATCAAAGCAGGTTATTTGTTAAGCTGAGAGAGAGAGCACGCAGGCAATGTACTCACTGCTTCACATACTTGCTCTCATTTGATCCTAGTCTCGAAAGTTTCAACTACACTAGAGTTTCACTAAAACATTCTTTTAGGTTGGAATGAGTTCTGTGAGGTGACTGTTTTGTCTAACCCCAAGTTCTTAACACATTAAACGCCATGTCAGTCTCCAGTGACGGACACTACTGTCTTCCAGAAGACAAAACAGGCTGGGCTCTTAACCTGTTAATAAAAGTAACTGTATATATAGGGTCATATTCTCAGGACTCTAGTTACTTATTAGTGCCTCTTGGTTTAAAAAACAACAACAACAAAAAAAACCTGAATGAGGGCCCAGCATGTTTGTGGAAACCAAATATTTGGGTTTTATTGGTTTCTTTTGCTTATATTCCATCTTTGATTTACCATCAGAGTAACAGTAATACCTATGGTTGATGCCTTTGAATTGGACAGCACTTGCTATAGGGTAGTTTTAGATCTGAAAGTTATAAAATCCTTAGATATCTGCTTTTTCCTTTTTTAAATTGATATAATTCACATAAGCACAGTTCAGTAGTTTCTCATATACATTCACCAGGTTGTACAACCATGACCACTATCTAATGTAAGAACATTTTCATCATCCTGAAGAGAAACACCATACCTGTTAGCAGTCACTCCCCATTTCCTTCTCCCCCCAGCCCCTGGCAACCACTAATCTGTTTTCTGTCTCTCTGGATTTGCCTGTTCTGGACATTTCATTTAAGTGGAATTATATAGTATGTGGCCTTTTGTGTCTGGCTTAGTTTGTTTTCAAGGTTCGCCCATGTTGTGGATGTACTTTTTATGGCTGAATGGTGCTCCATTGTATGGTTAACAGGACCTCCTTATTTTTCACATGAGAAGGTTAAGGCCCAGGTAAGGCTAAACACATACAGTATATAATCACAGTTCAACTATGTTTTCATGATTTATTTATTTTTTATTTCAGAGAGGAAGGGAGGGAGAGGGAAACATCAATGATGAGAGAGAATCATTGATCGGCCGCCTCCTGCACGCCCCCTACTGGGGATAGAGCCCACAACCCTGGTATGTGCCCTTCACCGGAATTGCACCTGGGACCCTTCAGTCCACAGGCTGATGCTCTGTCCACTGAGCAAAACCAGCTAGGGCAGTGGTTCTCAACCTTTTGACCGTTTAAATACAGTTCCTTGTGTTGTGACCCAACCATAAAATTATTTTTGTTGCTACTTCATAACTGTAATGTTGCTATTGTTATGATT
>NW_006293007.1:1930316-1930544 GCF_000327345.1 Myotis davidii
GGGCTTTTTTTTTATATTTTTTTATTTCAGAGAGGGAGAGAGAGATAGAAATATCAGTGATGACAGAGAATCATTGATCGGCTGCCTCCTACACTGGGGATCGAGCCTGCAACCCAAAAATGCGCCATTGATCAGATCAAACCTGAGATCTTTCAGTCTGCAGGCTGACACTCTATCCACTGACCCAAACCGGCCGGGGCTGTTTTCATTATTCTTAATTCATCGCTT
>NW_006293007.1:1930610-1964149 GCF_000327345.1 Myotis davidii
TTGTTTCAATATTTGCCTGATTAGGGGCACAATATTATTCATCACGACTGTATAGGAGTGACATACTATTTACGGAGCTTATTGTAAACTAAACCACTTAACTAGAGCATTAGGTGGAGTAGGGAGGCTAATGATAAAAGCTGAGTATTTAAAACATTTAGTTTTGAGAAAGACCTAAGAAGGCTTTAAAATCTTGGTGTTTCAGGGAGTTAAAAATTGTGCCTTCACTCAAGGCTGTTGATGTTTTAATTATCTTGTTAGAACAAATGCAGAAGTGCTTTGTGCTGGATTGAGCAAAACATCTAAGACCAGAAAACTTTCGATACTTGAATCAGTAAATTGAAAGAAAATGGAAATGTCTTAAAATGTTTTCAGTGTTTCCTGGCCGGCATGGCTCAGTGGTTGAGTATCAACCCATGAACCAGGAGGTCACTGATTGATCCCCAGTGGGGCATGCAGGGGGTAGCCGATCAGTGGTTCTTTCTCATCATTGATGTTTCGCTCTCTCTCTCTCCCTGTCCCTTCCTCTCTGAAATAAAAATATATTAAAAAAATTTTTTTTATAATGTTATGTATTCAAAAAATTCAGGTATGTCAACAATCACTAGTTGTGCACATTTGCCATTCTTCTGTGGATTTTCAAGTTCTTTTTGGCCGTGCTATTTATCACTAAGTAGGAATGCTATAAACATAAATTTCCATGGAGCAAAGCCAAAGAAGTCCTCTCCAAAGTAATGACGTCAACAGCTCCGTGGGGCAGCCTAAGTCAGATCCTGATTCCTGACCTGGTAGCTCTGGAGGCCTAGTTTACTGATAAAGCCTCCACTGTCAGACTCTCCAGGCCACATTATTAACCCTTTCTTCTCCCTCCCACCTTCAATAGCCGACTTTCCTTAGTGGGGAAAGAAGAATCCATATCAGGAAAAGGTCAGAGCTCCTGACCTACCTCTCAGCATTTTGGGCTTTTGGAAGAGAATAAATAAAATAATATTTTGAAAGTATGCCAGACTCCTGTGTGGGTATGTACTAAGTCTGCTTAGAAAGGTCGGTTTGGTTTTTTAGGTTTTTTTTTAGGTTGGTTTGTTTTAAGGCAGCGAAATTTAGGACCCATAACAAGTTATTAGCCAAGGGGGGTGGGGGGTGGGTAGTAGAACAAACAGTTCTTAAGATCTGCTTTTTGTTATCTCCAGATCTGTTCTTTCCAGGTGACCATGTTATAAGCCCTGCTCTAACTGCTTCCCATAGGAAGAGTATGCAAAAGTGAAAACTTTTTATAATTTTAGGATCTGGACATTTACCCGTGAGTTGTGTTTAATAATAATGGATAAACACTCAAACCTTGTATATTTAAAATTTGCTGTCTTGCCGAACCGGTTTGGCTCAGTGGATAGAGCATTGGCCTACGGACTGAAGGGTCCCAGGTTCGATTCCGGTCAAGGGCATGTACCTTGGTTGCGGGCACATCCCCAGTGGGGGGCGTGCAGGAGGCAGCTGAGCGATCTCTCTCATCGATGTTTCTAGCTTTCTGTCCCTCTCCCTTCTTCTCTGTGAAAAATCAATAAAATATTTAAAATAAATAAATAAATAAAATAAAATTTGCTGTCTTACACGTAACTTGGGTGTTGAAAATCACACAATTCTCCTTTCCGAATTCCTCTGTGACAGTAGAAAACAATATACTGTATTCCATTTCTTAAAGCATAGCTCTTTAATTGTGAATATTAGGAACTCTCTTGAGTAAAATTCTTAATCTTACTTAGTCTTATACAGTGGTTTCAGATATGACTAAACGTTAAAACAATCTTAACTGGTTGTGATGGACTTTTTTTTTCTTGTATAAATATGGTTTCTATATTAAATAAGTTTTTATAGATATTTAATAAGGACTAAATACAGACCTCTGGATTTCACACACACACACACAATCTATTCTTTTCTGAATTTCCTAAGACTTTGAAATCAGTTGACTTCATTCCCTGGCTTAAAAACCCCTCACAACAATGAATATGCTTAATGCCACTGAGCTATAGACTTAGAAATGGTTAAAATGGTAAACTTTATATTTTGTATGTTTTAACACACCCGCACCCCACAGACATCCCCTTATTGTCAGGAAAATCCAAACACCTTATAACCTGCAGGGCCACACATGATTTGGCCCCGTTTCCTTCTCTGTTCCTCCCGCTACCCCCATTATTCTCCAGCCTTCCTGCCTTTCATTTTCCTTAAATTTGTTTCTTAGCACTTGCTCTTCGCCTCTGCTTCCAGTGCTCTGAGCCAGGTACTCCCTTTCTTAGTGTAACCTTGTTTTTCAAGTCTCAGCTCTAAGAGGCCTTCTCTGCTCTTTCAAATTAGTGTGCACACACTCTGTCACTCTATCTCATAACTGTTGTTTTATTTGTAGCACTGTCTACAAACGTCTTGCCCTTTTTCTTTTAATTTTCTTGTCTATTTCCTCTAGAGCAGTGGTTCCCAACCTTTTTTGGGTCATGCCCCACGTATGCATCTCTGAAATCCTGATGTGTCCACACACATACACCCTCCACCCCCGGTGACATATAATTATTATTATTCAAAAGTGAACTTCTATTCACGTGGAGGAACCCTAAAAGACCATTAACTTGGTCTAAACAAGCTTCCAAGGAACATCCATGAAAGAAAAAAATAAAAGAACGAAAGGACAGTTGAAGTACTGAGGAAGAAATCGCTAAGAAATTGTTAAAAAATAATAATATGAAGTGATATGAAAAAATAGCAAATAAAGTTTCAAAACATAATAGAGAACTCAAATGCATAAATATGTCACTATATATTTATATACTGTATATGAGGCCCCTAGAACCATAAAAAATGCAAAAAAAAATCACTGTTAACTCATTCTTGAATTGCCCCCCTGTGAGGGCAATTGCCCCACAATGGGAACCACTGCTCTAGAGTGTAAGCCCTGGGCTATAACCCTGCAGCTTTAGAACAGCACTAGACGCAGAATATTCTGAGCAATTAGCTGAGTGCACAGAAGTGCACAAGGCAGAATCCTAGCCTGTAGACCCAAATGCCACACTTCTCTATTAAGACTGCGGTGGGAAAGAAATGACGATGAGGAGGGGTCGAAAAGCCTTCCCTTTTTAGAAAAAGCATGGACTTCAGAATCAATCCTAGATCTGTGACTTACTGTGCTTAGGTACATTACTTGTTATTTCTGAGGCTTGATTTCTTCAACCAAAAAACATGGGGTCAATATCTTAAAGGTTTTTGCTTGAATTAAGGAATGTGATAGTTGCTGGCATAAAACAGGTACCAGGTACTCGGTAAATGATATTATCCCTACTTAGGGTCTTCATTAGTGGGGGAAAGTGGAAACAGCCTATGGCTCACTTTTGCCTATTGCTTAGCAGTGAATCTCAAATATGTAGCTCTGTCCCATTTAAGTGAAGGAGGTGGTAGTGGTGAATAAGGAATGTCATTTTTGCTAAAAGTCACCTCAAATGGTCATACCAAAGTTAATGGACTAAAATGGAAGGTGTGGAGAAATAAAATCTAGTCAACCCATAAATAAGTAAATAAATAGGTAAATAATTGTGAGAATTGGTAAAAATAGAAAATCAGGTTCAGAAGAAAGGAAACATTAGGGTCCATCCTAGTCAGTGTTCAGTGGTTAGAGCATCACCCTACGCACCAAAGGGTCTTGGGTTCAATTCCAGGTCAAAGGTGGTGCGCATGCAGGAGGCAACCGATCTCATTGATGTTCTTCTCTCTCCTTCCCTTCCACTCTCTCTAAAAAAGCAATGGAAAAAATATTCTTGGGTAAGGATTAACAAAACAACAAAATAAGGAATATAAATAAGGAAGCATTAGGGTCAACCTTAATGAGCTTCCTGGCAATCAAGGTACAAAAGGAAACCTTACTACCGTTATCTGATTCCAAGATGGGAAAATATTATACGGAAAATAAAGCTTTACTTAAGACTGAATTCTAAAATAAACTGCTTTATATTTGAAGGGGACCACTGACTGGTAGTAATGCACAGATTCCCACCAATCTAATGTCACATTTTACACACTTAGAATGGCCAAAAGATTTAAAGTGTAACCTAACTGAAGATTGTCTATAATTTTCTGTTTTTTACTTGCTTACTACATTCTTTAAAAACCATTAAGCATAGTACCTACTGTCTCCTTAAACTCAGGAGGGAGGGAAAAGTGGACTGAAGGAGTTTTTACACGCTCCTCTATTCCAGACAGAATGGTTGGCATTAGTGTGTTATCTTGTCTTAAAAGATCTTTTTTAAAAAATATTTTTTTATTTTTTTAGAGATAGAAGAAGGGAGATGGAGAGAAACATTAATGTGAGAGCGTAACATCGATCGACTGCCTCCTGCACATCCCCTACCGGGGATCAAGCCCACAATTCTGGCATGTGCCCTGACTGGAATCAAACCAGTGACCTTTCATTGTACAGGATGCAGCTCTAAACTGTCTGAACCACACCTGCCAGGGCTATCATGTGCCTTATATCAGACATTGAATCACACAAAACCAGTTTAGTTGGAGCATGGAGGGCAGGTGAGACTGCACTTTTTAAATAGCTCAGAAAGAGTCCTTATTTATCTTTTATATTTTTGTGCACGGAGGTGGGGGGGGGGGGTGTCCTTCAGCCCGGCCTGCACCCTCTCTAATCTGGGACATCCCTCTCGCAATCCAGGACTGCTGGCTCCTAAACACTCGCCTGCCTGCCCAATAGCCCCTAACTGTCCCTGCTTGCTGGCCTGGTCACCCCCTAACTGCTCCCCTGCCGGCCTGGCTGCACCTTAACTGCCCCTCTGCCGGCCTGCTTGATCACCCCAAACCACCCTACCTGCCTGCCTGATTATCCCTAACTGCCTCTGCTTGCCAGCCTGGTCACCACCTAACTGGTCCCCTGCCATCTTGGTGGTCCCCTAACTGCCCCCCTCCCGGCCTGGATGCCCACTAACTCTGCTGGCCTGGCCAAGCCCTAATCAGGGGTGGGCAAACTTTTTGACTTCAGGGCCACAATGGGTTCTTAAACTGGACCGGAGGGCCGGAACAAAAGCATGGATGGAGTGTTTGTGTGAACTAATACATGTTAACACTGCTGCTGGTGAAGGAGCGGAGGGGAGAGCAAGAGAACCCTCCGCTCTTTCGGCTCCGCGGGCCGTAGTTTGCCCACGGCTGCCCTAACTGCTCCCCTGCCGGCCTGATCACCCCTAACTGCCTCTGCCTTGGCTCCTGCCACCTCAGTTCCAGCTTTGTCCAGAAGGAAGTTGGATGTTTGGAAGACGTCTGGTCGACCTGGTCTAATTAGCATATTGCCCTTTTATTAGTGTAGATTTTCAATATATGTATTTTTTAATTTTTTTTATTTTCTTGTTTAAAGTATTACAAATAGCAGTATAGATGTCTCAGATTTTCAAAGATTTTTATTGCTTTCAGAGAGGAAGGGAGGGGGAGCGAGAGAGAGAAAAAAAATCAATGAGAGAGAATCATTGATGGGCTGCCTCCTGCACACGCCCTACTGGGGATCGTGACCGCAACCTGGGCATATGCCCTTGACTGGACTTGAACTCGGGACCCTTCAGTCTGCCAGCCGACGCTCTATCCTCTGAGCAAAACCAGCTAGGGTGAGACTCCACTTTTTAACCTCTTCTCTGGAGACCTGTAGAATGCTCCCAGCCTTTTCATTTAGTTCCTTAATCATACCTTTTGGACTGTAAATTATTTTGAGTGTCTTTGCTTTGCCTCTCAAACTAGACTTTCAGTGATTATAGCTTTGTTAACAGAAGGAAAGGTATATATGAGAAATGGACTTATACAACTTTTCTACCCTTTGAATAGTTTCATATGCAAGAAATAGAGAATATCTTTAAAATGTGAATGAATTGATTATTCAATTTCTGAAAAAATTAAAAATGTGTGTCCCATTTATGGGTGGCATTGGCTAGCTTTTCCACGTTCCGTTTTAGGCCATTAAACTAAACTTTGGTGTGATTGTAGCAGGTCATTTGTGTTTGACCAGAGGTTAGTGATATGACCAGTCCACAATTTTGATGAGAAGTTATCAGTATAATTTTCCCCACCCTACTATCCGTATGAAGCAGTGCCTTGCATTCTCAGCTTTTTTCTTTTTTTTTTTTTAAATATATTTTATTGATTTTTTACAGAGAGGAAAGGAGAGAGATAGAGATAGAGAGTTAGAAACATCGATGAGAGAGAAACATCGATCAGCTGCCTCCTGCTCATCCCCCACTGGGGAAGTGCGCGCAACCCAGGTACATGCCCTTGACCGGAATCGAACCTGGGACCTTTCAGTCCGCAGGCTGACGCTCTATCCACTGAGCCAAACCGGTTTCGGCCTCAGCTTTTTTCATATAGGAATTGTGACATTGGTTTCTTTAAAAAAATATTTTTTATTGATTTCAGAGAGGAAGAGAGAGGTAGAAACATCAATGATGAGAGAGAATCATTGATCAGCTGCCTCCTGCATGGGATTGAGCCCTCAATCCAGGCATATGCCCCAACCGGGAATCGAACTGTAACCTCCTGGTTCATAGGTCAACGCTCAACCATTGAACCATGCCAGCCGGGCATTGTGACGTAGGTTTTAATTTGCTTTGCCCAGTTGTGTTCTGATAATCACAATTTTAAGTTTAACACTGGTTATAGAAACTCATTGCAATGAAACTTCTAATGTGGATTGACCCTGTCTCCTTGAAACAATGAAGGGATAGTTAACTAAGTCCACCCTCTAGGAAAACTCCAGAGAGGATGTATACCTAGTATACACACAGTTGACCCCTGAACAAGAAAAGGTTATGGGTGCCACATCCGCACAGTTGAAATTCCACGTACTCCCCACCTCTGATAGAAAACAATAACAGGTATTACTGAAAAAATCTGCATACAAGTGAACCTGTGCAGTTCAAGCCTATGTTGTTTAATGATCAACTATACAACAATTTTTTAAAGCAGATTTAGATACTTTGCTTCATTAACATGCTTTACCTAGATGGGTATTGCTATCACCCCATTGCCAATAAGTACAGCTCAATAATGTACATAACATTTGACATTGAGAGTGGATCAGTTAACACCTTCTTTTCCCTCTATATGGCAAATCTATTTCCATAGAAATGGATATGTGGCCAGTGCAGACAGTGAAAGTCTTCTTCATTTGAATGCATATTATTACTGTAAAACATTTTACAGTAAAATTGTTTTTAAAAAAAGAAAAATGAGTAACTTTTCACTACTATATTTTTTGAACATATGGTCTGTAAATTTAATAAAGTATTAATTTATGTTTTAGAGCATCATAAATTCTATTTGGCAAAGATTTCTGAAGATTTTCTTTTGCAAAAATCAAATAAAATGGCCAATAACAAACACTGCCATTATTTGATCTGTTATTTTAATATGTGCCCATCTCTTGCTGAAAATGAGACAAACATTGTCTTTGATTTCTCCTGGCCAAAGAACCCAGCATCTTTTGTCATTTCTCTGGCAATCTCTCTTCTTCAGAATGTGAATTTTTTTTTCTATGTAAATAGTTTATTTCCTTGCATTTTGTTATAGAAGAGTTAACAACCCTCTTTACAATTTCTGTGCATCAGTCTTCAAGTTTTCCAAATTTACTTCCAGGTAATTAATACACTGCTTATTAAGTAATAAGTAAAAAACATGAAAGTGTACAGTAACCACAGCAATTATTTAGAACTTAGACCAGGGGTGGGCAAACTTTTTGACTCGAGGGCCACAATGGGTTCTTAAACTGGACCGGAGGGCCGGAACAAAAGCATGGATGGAGTGTTTG
Source organism: Myotis davidii (assembly GCF_000327345.1). Taxonomy (NCBI): domain Eukaryota; kingdom Metazoa; phylum Chordata; class Mammalia; order Chiroptera; family Vespertilionidae; genus Myotis; species Myotis davidii. Next base: position 1,938,439 of record NW_006293007.1, read on the forward strand.
TGTGAACTAATATAAATTCAAAGTAAACATCATTACATAAAAGGGTATGGGCCTTTCTTTTCAATAGTTTTATTCATTTCAAGCGGGCCGTAGTTTGCCCACGGCTGACTTAGACCAACAAGATTTTTTTAAGGCAAGAATATTATATCACTGACATTTAGAAATGCATGTGTATGGTGATAATCAAAAGCAGACTGACTTCTAATCAGTTTTTAAATTATGCACAGACCATGCTCTTACTGTCTGTACTTGGGAGAGACTGCCTTCACTGTGAACCACTTGCACTTGGTGTGTTACTGAGTAAAAGTCTCAGTAGACAAAGCTAGTTTTCTCCCTACATCTGGACATATCTCTTCAGTCTCCTTTGCAGAGTCTTCCTCATTCTCAACATTGGAATTATCTGGATTTTGGTTCTGAGTTCTCTCTTCGTCAATATATTTTTCAATAGATAATATTCTATATTTTGGTGGCTTTAAATACTGTCTGTATACCATTGATTCCCATATATTTCTCCAACTTAGATTTCTTCTCCCCCACAGTTGCATCTCCAAGTATCTCCTTGAGGTCTGTCCACTGGATGTCACACAGATCTCAGTGGAACTCCAGACCTGCTCCTGCACAGTCTCTCTTCCCCCATTGTCCTCCATATCAGCTGATGATACACCATCCTCTAAAAAATGGAAACAAGAAACTCAACATTCTTATCCTACCCCCGGGCATCGAGTCATTGCCCAGTCATATTTATTACTCCTCCAAAATAAAACTTCAATCTGTTTTAAAGACTTGCCAGACGTTGTCCTTTTTGGTAGTAAGCCCCATTGTTTAGTAATCTTCCTATCAAAAATTGTTTCCTTTTTTAAAATAGAAGGCTTGCCGCTGTGGTTTAATTCCATTTCCTCCTAAGTGAAATCTCATTAAATAGACCAAAGGTCGCCCTAACTGGTTTGGCTCAGTGGATGGAGCATCAGCCTGGGGACTGAAGGTTCCCAGGTTCAATTCCCATCATGGGCATGTACCTTGGTTGTGGGCACATCCCCAGTAGGGGGTGTGCAGGAGGCAGCTGATCGATGTTTCTCTCTCATTGATGTTTCTAACTCTCTGTCCCTCTCCCTTCCTCTCTGTAAAAAAATCAATAAAAATATATTAAAAAAAAAATAGACCAAAGGCCAGCAAACCTTTTCTGTAAAATTGTTAGTGATATTTTAGGATTTGAAAATCCTGCAATCTTTGTTGCAGCTTATCAACTCCATGTGTCATTATAGCAGGAAAGCAGCCATAGGAGGTATGTAAACATTAGTATGGTTGTTCCAATCAAATTTTATTTATAAAAATAGAAAGTATATTTGTACACCATCATTCTGTTATTCACAGTAGCTAAAAGATGGAAATAACGTAAGTGTCCATCAATAGATGAATGATAAGCGAAATGTGGTATGCCCACACAGGTATATTATGCAAACATGAAAAAGAATGAAATTTTGATACATGTTACAACGTGGATAAATCTTGAAAATATTCGCAGTGACATGAGCCAGGCACAGAAGGATAAGTACTGTCTGGATCCACTTATAAAAGATACTTAGAATAGGTAAATTCATAGAAACAAAATAGAATAGAGCTTACCTGAGGCTGGAGAAGGAGGGGTCATTTTTAATGGGTACCAAGTTTCTGTTGGGGCAATTAAGTGATGGGTATAGATAGTGGTGATAGTTACACAACATTGTAAATGTACTTAATGCCACTGAATTGCACATTTACAGAGAGTTAAATATTATGTTCATATCTTTTACCAATTTTTAAAAAAAAGAGGATAAAAAGGAAACAATGAAAATGAGGGGTGTGGGACAGGCCGAGCTTGACCCACAGGCTATTCCTGAAGGTTGTAAAATCTTGCCAGGCTCTCCTCTGGGTTTATTTTGTTCATTAAAAAAAATTATTGATTTTAGAGAGAGAAACATCAATTTGTTGTTTCACCCACTTAAGCATTCATTGGTTGACTTTTGTATGTGCCCAATGGGGATTGAATCCACAACCTTGGTATATCCTGACAACGCTGTAACCAGCCCAGTCACCAGGCCAGGGCTGTATTCTAATTCACCCCCACCCCCATGCTTCATCTTGAATATTAAAACTAAGAACTGAGCCTTAAGTATTTCCTCATTTGACTTCTGTTTGTGTCACTCCAAAAGTCAGATACTGAAGCCCTAATCCCTAGGGGTAGGGCCTTTGGGAACTAATTAAATTATGAGGATAAAGCCCTGGTAAATGGGATTAGTGCCCTTATAGGAAGAGACAGGAATTCTGGGTATGTGAGGACACAGCAAGAAGGCATTTGTCTGAAAACCAGGAAGAAGCCCTAACCGGTTTGGCTCAGTGGATAGAGCGTCGGCCTGCGGACTCAAGGGTCCCAGGTTCAATTCCTGTTAAGGGCATGTACCTTGGTTGCGGGCACATCCCCAGTGGGGAGTGTGCAGGAGGCAGCTGATCAATGTTTCTCTCTCATTGATGTTTCTAACTCTCTATCCCTCTCCCTTTCTTTCTGTAAAAAAAATCAATAAAATATATTTTAAAAAATAAATAAAAACCAGGAGGAAGAGCTTTGCTGAGCACTGAACTGGCTGGCACCTTGATCTTGAGAACAGAGGGCAGAAAGTGTTTTGTTTCTGGCTTTTGTTCCTGAACAGCCAGAAATGGAACAGTGCCAGGCACATAGGAAGCCCTTAGTCATGGTTTGAACTAATACAGTGAGTGATTCAGCTGTGACTTCTGTATGCCAGGAGGTCAGTCTTTTTCTGCCCCAGCATACTTGAGATGTGCTCTCATCAGTAGCTTGCTCAGAGCAGCAGTGTTTCTGAGTCTTGGTATCATTCTAATATCAGAAATATAGAACATCACTGGAGAAAAATAGCTTCCCTGCCCACCAATATGTTTCTGTGCCACTTGAAAGTTGATGCATAGTAGCAGTCATGTAAGTTAGAGAAATTGGAGGTGAATTGCCTCGGCCCTGAGAAGAGGAATGAAAGAATCTGGTCACAGTGCAGAACCCCAGCCTTGTGACTTACAATCAATAACTACATTTCTTGAACTTGGTTATTAATACACCCAGCCATTGTTTTCTTAGGCCCCTTCATTCCTGGATGGATATTCTTCATCTCTCAATGGGTAACCCGGGAGATATTATCTAGTTCATTTTTTTGGTTGTTTTTGCTAGGCATTGTGCCAATTGGTTTATTTTATTTTTCCTTTTTACTAATTTTATTGGGGTGACACTAACAAAATTATCAGGTTTCGGGTGCACAGTTCTATAGTCCTTTCTAGCTCCAAATAAGACACAGCTGCGTGTAATGACTAAGAACACAGGTCTTAGGCTTCATGAGTTCACATTGCTACTGACTTAACTTCTCTGTGCCTCATCTTCTCTTCTGTAAAATGCAGTTGCTAATTTTGCCACTTCGTAGGGTGATGTATGTGTGATTAACCTAGTGCCTGCACACACACATTCAGTGAAATGTCTGCTGCTGTTCTGTTCTGCATTTCCTTGTAATGACCAACAAGAGTTCCTGAAATGGAGAGTGATGGACAGAAAGGTGCTTAAAGTTTAAAGCAGTTGTATTCTGTGCTTTTCATTACTGAGGGGAACTGAACTTGAATCAAATGAACCTACATTCTTCCTGTTCTACTTGTATCTTTCCCTCACGTCTGGCGTCAGAGAGCAGGATGCTAAACAACTATGTGCTGTTTTTGATAGTGACATTAATTGCAGAATTTGATTTGGTTTTTAGTCATGGGTTTTAACACTGGTGGAAGGTAATGCAAGAGTTGGACAACCAAGCTTTCACTTCTGAAAGTTCTAGTGTTCCTGCTTTTTGTGAATCACTTTGGTGGAGAAAAAGAACATTTCAGTTAACATTGTATTTTTGGAGCACTTGTTTTCTGCTTTTAGGCACCAGTTGTACAGGCTGGTTTGGTCTCTGGGCTTTCCCTCCAGTGTAGGAGAGCAGGCTGATAAAAACTCACAACAGCATGATTTTAGTGTTTTGGCAGTGTTATTAGCAATAAATAAATATAGAAATTGAAAGTAAGAATGGGAGGCTCGGAGGTAGGCTGGAATTAGAGCGAGGGAGAACTCGTGCTTATGGAGTATCTTGCCAGGCACTTGTGAATTAACCTGTGGGAAAATGGCTGGTTCGAGTATGGAGAGCACGTGTACAGGAGATATAGAGAAATAGAGGGTGAGCCTAGAAGTGTTAAAATGAAAGCAGACAGCATAGGACCCAGAGTGCCAGGCTGAAGTAGTTTGTACCTCTGTTGAGGCACCACCAGTGAAAGTGTATCCGCTTACATTTTCTGTATCAGTTTATCCTTTGGAGCATCACTAGAGCAGAACATGATTGTGAAGCTCAGTTAAGAACTTCAGTAGTCATTTTAGGCTTGAGGTAATAACTAAGTTGATGGTGGTAGGACAAAGGGAGAGAAGACCTTTTCAAAATGATCAATAGGACTTGATGTCTGTGATACAGGCGATTTAATTATGGGGATCAATATTCCTTTACCCTATTGGATTTGAAATGATGGTAACACATGAGTTACAGATGTCCTACATTCTTCAAGCCAGGTGCTCATTGAAGGCCAATCGTGCAGACTTTGAACAAGGCTCTGCAGATGCATGGGGTCAGGACTGACCAGCACCCCTGTCCTGGAGGGGCTGGCAGTCTGGTGGAAGAGCCGACAACTATTACACAGGTGTGGTTATAAGTCGAAGTCAAGAGTGAGTTGCAGAGGAAAGGCGCTGAGCCATGGTGCATTTGAGGAACTAAAAGGCCAATGGAGCTGAGCAGAGTGAGGAGAGAAGAGTGAAAAGAATAAGGAGGCTGGAGAGGTAGGCAGGAGTCTACCTAAGGTGAAGGCTATAAAGTGAGACTTGTTGCAGTGTTGGTGGTTAACAGGAAATGTGTGGGTAGACCAAAAGCAGAACTCTGAGAGAGGTGGTAGGAGAAGCAAGAAGCTGAACATAAGCCAGAGAGGGAAGTGGATGAATCCAGGGAAGCAGGTGCTGGGGAACCGCCCTGTGGGCTGGGAAGGAGCGTTGAAGATTTTGGTGACCTTCAAGCAAAAATGGGATTTTAAGAGATTAAGGAAAAAAGACTGGGTGCTTAAGAAATTGAGTTGTGGCTATAAATCTCCCATTTAAGAAGCTGCTAATGAAAACACTTTATATAGTTTTTAAAATGTATTTGCCCACATAGACATTTTTACTTAGCTAAGATCATCTTTTGGTGTGCTTCAGATGAAAAAAAAGATATTGACCATGAGACGGTGGTTGAAGAACAGATCATTGGCGAGAACTCACCTCCTGACTATTCAGAGTACATGACAGGAAAGAAACTTCCTCCTGGAGGGATACCTGGCATTGACCTCTCAGATCCCAAACAACTGGCAGAATTTGCTAGGTAAGTTACAAGAACTTTCTTTTCATCTTACTTAAGTGTTGGCAGCTGTATTTTGTGTGCCTGAGTTACAATGGTGGTTTGTATTTTTGCTCTAGGGAAACATTTGAAAACAAAAGCAGTTGGTTTCATTTTTAATAGTAACTATACTGTTAATGTGAGTGGCACCCTTTTAGATCCTTGAAGACAATAAGATGAAGTAAATACTCTTTAATTCCATAAATGACATTGCTTGTGATTAAATAAATTGGACATAATTTGTTTGGAAATGGATATCTTTATACCATCCACTGGCCTGCTCGTGTAAGTTTCATATGCAGTGTGTTGTCTTGGGCTAAGCCGCAGGAGACCTGGGTCTGTACTACTTTGTACAGCTGACCACAAGAGAGGATTTCATGCGTTCATGATTCACTGGGGCACTAGGGAAACTCCCATCATTTTGTTAATGTAAGCTGGTGGGACAGGAAGAGTTCAGGTATTCATGCCTGGGACCCTATGACTATAAAGAGGTGAGCAGCAAGGAAGGTCTGAATCCATTGGATGTTTGTTTTGCCTGAAACAGGCTGAGCTCCCTATAGAAGCCTCTGCCCTTTTTACATTATTTATTTTCCAGTATTGTTGGGCAGTTTTTACAGAGATATAAACTTTTAAGTAAAATGAAATGACTAATAAACTCTAGAGAAGAGCATCCTCTTTTCCCTGCCTGAATGGAGCCTGGACCCACCCAGGAAATTTAAGGGCTGGGTCAGGAAGAAATCTGTGATGCTACTGTCTTAAGGACAGAGTGGGGCACCTTTTTTTCTTTCTCTCGAGAGCAGAGTGGAGTAGGAAGGAGCTGGAGGCCCTGGAGTCTCCCAGTGTCTCCTCCAGGCCTGCCAAAAACACGGTGGGCGACCTCTTGCCATTTGGAGTCTCAGTTTCCCCACATGTTCATAAATGAGTTTAAGAATTCCATTATGTTTTAACAAGGGTTTCAACACTGTTCTGTCCAGTGAAACTAGTTATAGAGAAAAATATACACATTAATTTATTTCTAGTTTGTTATGGCTTAACAAAAAAGTTAAGACTCGGGACTCAGGTTAATGACATTGTTCCAGCTATTAAACTGCCATTCATATTTTAAATGCAGGCCTGTGTCAAATATTAGCCACCTTCCACCCCAGGACAAATATAGATGGAATCTATAGGATACATAGTCATTAGTGAGATTAGAAATTTGGGGGAGATTAGGGCAAATGTTGTGCCAATGTTTAATATTGCCATGTGTTCTTAAAGTTAGTCACCTCTTCCTTATGGTACTCAGAATCTATGAGATGTGATATAGGCCCTACCCCAGGGCTAGAGATAATGAGACACTGGGGTCAAAGAAAGTTTTGTGGCAAGTGGCATTTGATTTGGGCCTTAAGAGCAGTGAGCTTTGATGGATAGGTGGGGTTTCTGTGGTGGGCAGCATGCTAAATCATGGTGCACACATTCCATATCCAGTATATAATCAGAGAACAGTAAGCAGTCAGGTGTGCCTGGGAGATAGGGTGCTGTGAAAGAGTAAACATGACACGAGATAGTGGGAAGGGAGATAAAAAGCTTTGCTCCTTGCCCTGGCCAGTGTGGCTTAGTTGATTGAACATTGTTCCATGCATTGAGAGGTTGATGGTTCAACAATACCCAGTCAGGGCACTGCCTGGATTACGGGCTCGATTCCAGGTAGGGGGTGTGTGGAAGGGAGCTAATCAGTGTTTCTCATCTATATTTCTCTTTCCCACTCCCCTTTTCTCGCTATAAAAAAGAAAACAAATAAAAAAAATTTTTTTTTAATCTTTTCTCCTTAGATGATGGGAAATGGGGAGAAGTTGCTGGTCTGGGATTCAGGGTAGGCAGCGTTTGGTTTTAGGTACTAATGAAACATCCATTCTGGACTTGAGGTGGTTTTGGGAAATTGGGGCTGATGAGGAGTGGCTGAAAGCCTGGAAGTGTTAGGTAAGTCAGCTCTCTGAGGGAGAGGTTTTGGAGGGAAAAGATTCTGCAGGAAGTCCTGGGAAAGTCCTGGTATTCAGAGAGTAAGAGGAACCAGGGAAGGACCAGAGGATCTTGCAGGTGAGGAGGAGGAGACTCGGGTAGGTGAGCACAGCATGGAGAGAGCCAGGAGTCTGCAGGGGGCCGAAGGAGGAAGGAGTGCAGCACTAAAATGTCCATTGTGATGTGACCTCTTGAAGGAGCAGGGAGTGTTGCAGAAAGAGTACCTGTGGGTAGCGAGCAGTGGACAACCCTTGGCACTGCTCACCTTCCGGGAGAATCAGCAGCTGATCTGGAAGCTGCCCCTGGTTCTCTGAACAGAAAACCCAGGGTCTTTCAGCCCTAAACCCAGGAGGGATGTGTCACTGTTGTGGAATAGAAGCCTCTGTGTTTCCCCAAGTGGTTTACGCCTCTGTATCAGGGCTCCCAAAGACCTTCCTTCTGAGGACCCAGGTACCAGCTATCTTAAAGCTACCATTTATGAAATTTCAGAACATTAAGGATAAAGAATCTAAAAACGTTGAGGGAGAAAAGATAGCTCATCTATAAAAGAATGATTGGGACTTCTTAAACAGCAATAGATAACAAGAAATCATCTGACAGTGGAGCAGTGTTTTGAGGTTTCTGAGGAAACATTATAAACGTAGAATTCTTGATCCAGCAAACCTATCGATCAAATACAAGATTTGGTTTCTGTAGCATGCATGCTTTTCAAGGAGGTTACTTGAGTATCTATTCTAGTAAAATGAGAGTGAACATCAAAAGGAAGACTTCCTAAAGAATACAGTGAAAAGAAAACCAAGAAGAGAGCTTTGCAAGAGGCAGTTTAGTACAGGAAGTCTGTGGGTTGTGAGAATTGCTATAAGAAAAGTCTATCTCATTCAGTAGTGGACAGAATGAGTAAGACGTTAGAAGATTTTGGTAGTATGGGAGTCTTCTAAAAATGAAAAGATAAATCAGAAACTCCCTGAAAGGGGCAGGATGAGGGAAAGCAATGGCATAAAAATGGGGCAAACTACTGACAGTATTTGAGGGGGGCTCATTTGACTGACTGTAGGAGAAGGTTCTTGTGGGCCTGAAGCTACTCCTTTGGACTTCTAGAGCAAGCAGTGTGATCCTGGCACAGAGTTAAATTCTGTAGTAAGTAGTATTTACATGATCACCTGAATATAGCATGGGTTTACTTCTGTTAGGGCCAACCTTCTAAATATTTCATTTATATACAACAGAATGAGATCTTGCTTCACCTTGACCATGTATATGAAGTGTATAGGGTTGGGCTCATTCTCACCCCCATTTCCCATGGTATCTTGAAAAGATCATGTAAAACGGAACAAATCTCTAATTGGACAGTAGTGGTGGTGAGAAATATTGAGCCTGGAATGCCCTATTTTGAGAGTGTGAGTGACAACAGCTGAATGGGATTTCCCAGAGTCCCCAGAATTGGTGACTGAGACTCTGAAAGCTGAAGGCACCAAATTTCAAACTGTTGGGTCCAGACCACATCTTGTTTGCTTCTAAAGATCCACAGAACTTGTTTTGCTGGCCTCCACTCTTCATCCACTTCCTCTTGTAATTTGGCTGTTGGCTTAAGGAGGTGTGTTAGCTGCTCTTTTCTCTCCTTCATATACTGGGTGCAGGGATTCTGCACTGGACTTGCAACAGACCACAGGATGTTTCAGGCTCCTGCTGCACTGACTCTAGACTGCTTAGTAAGTCAGTTAGTGTGTGGGCAAGTGCAAATAATGACTTACACTTGGAAGTCATGGTATTTGAGAGGTGGGGCTATGGGTCACTTATTTCCTGAAATGTCTTTTTAGTAAATACTTCCAAAAGGGTCAGTGGGTGGGACCTGGCAAATACTATTTCCTGATTAAATGGACAACTTTTGTGCATTTTTCATTAACTAAAGTTAGCCCTTTGGAAACGTTTGGTCTAGAAAGATCAGAATAGAGTGCTTAAGTTAGTCCCAGGTTGGTTATTTTGTTGTTCTTTTCCCACCCTGAGACTTTAATCACAGGATTAACATAAGTGTGATCATGGAGCTGAAAGTACCTTAAATCTCTTCAGTATCATCACATGAATATGCACTGTTATTTAGGAGATAATTCATTTAACAAATGTCGTCACACTTGTCTAAGGCAGCATTATTCCTTGTATAGTTCTTTACCATGCTTGCAAACGCTAGCTGTATACACAGAAACCTCTGTCCTTTCAGCACAATTGGTGGTTCCAGTCTAAAGTCAAGAAAGCTTCTTTTGCAGGCAAGAGGCTTATTTTTATTCAAGAATCATTGCTTTAGAAATGTAATCTCAGCTTGGGGACATTGCAGATTTAACTTGACTGGAACTTCTCGTTTACTCAGTGCCCTGCAGGAGAAATTGCACCAGGAAATTCCTACAGTTTCTGGTCCTGGAGTCCAATCTTTACCATGTCTTCCTTCCACAGATGAAGAATCAGACAGCATAAAACCAGTCATGTCATAGGGAGCGGGTTCTCCATGTTAATTGAACAGGAAACATCTCTTGTTGACACTTGGCTCCTCATATAATTTCTAACACGTTGAGGAGGCCTTTTTCTCCAGTCTCACAGTCCTTTAGTTGAAAGGGTGGTTCAGTGGAGCACTAGACCTGGGTTGTTAAGTATTACTGGCATATATATATTTATATTTATATTTACATTTATATTTATATTTAAGGAATTAACTCATTTTTAGCTAGGTCCATTTAGCACACAACCAGACGGTGATAATAATAGCTATCATTTCCCAAGAGTTTAATGTGCAACTTTTAACCTTCACAGCTCTAAAGTAGGCAGCATTATACCTTTTTACAGAGTAAGAAACTGAGGCTGAGAAGTTAAGTAATTTGCTCAAGGTCGTGAAACTAGTAGAAGTCAGCATCAAGTCGCACATCCCATTCCGTCTCATTTGTAGTGCCTTTGGTGTTGTCATTGTTGTCTTTGGATCAAAAGATCTTTGTAAAGTATCACAGTCCATGAAAACTCCAGTCTTGGCTACTTCTGACTACTTTGGGCAAGTCAAGAAGATATTCAAAATGGTGATATGTGATTTTAGCCTTTTTTATAATTTTTGGATTTCAAATATAGACTATATATATTTTTGTTTGCAAGTTATATATAAATTGGTGCTGTGAATATTTTAGTCTTTATTCACAAAACAAAACTCTTTCAGTCTAAGTATACTTCTTTGGGAAATGACCTTTTCCCAGTGTTTGCATTGGAATAGAGTGTAAAAGTTACCAGCATCTACTGCCTCATTCACTGCTCTGAGTGAAGCAGGGTGATTTGCCAAGCAGCTTGAGTGGCTGCAATTAAACACCTTCCACTTCCTTTTTGTCCAAATGCATTTTAAACTTGGCACACATTTTGAAAATGACATTTAAGGAAAAAGAACACTCAATAAATAGCATTTTTAAAAATTCAAAGAATTGAGTAAATGGTACACGGCACCATTCTCTTTACTTTTGTGTATATTTAAAGTTTACCATGTTTTTAAAAATGCAGTTCCTAGGAATAATCTAAGAAAGTGTATGGGGTTGGAAACTCAGCTGAGCCACACCTGCCCTCCTGGTACAGGGATCTCCACTGCTGCCACATTCAGACCCCGAGATGGGTGGGTCAGGGAAAAGGTTGTCTGTAGGACTTCTTTGTTATTCCAATGGGCATTTTTTTAAAAAAATGATTTATCGAGAGAATTTGCAGGCAGTAAAATTGACCCTCTTTAGGTGAGGACCATTTAATGAATTTAGGCACTAACAGTGGTGTAGCTATCTCTAGAGTCCAGACCTAGAACACGTCAGTGGGGTCATCAAAGGTAAAAACATGCATACTTGGGAAGACTGAGCTTGGTTCTTGATATAGTCTTTTTTTTTTTAATATATATTTTTTATTGATTTCAGAGAGGAAAGAAGAGGGAGAGATAGAGATAGAAACATGAAGGATGAGAGAGAATCATTGATTGGCTGCCTCCTGCACACCCCCTACTGAGGATCGAGCCTGCAATCCAGGCATGTGCCTTTGACTGGAATCAAACCCAGGACTCTTCAGTCCACCGACTGACACTCTGTCGACTGAGCCAAACCAGCTAGGGCCTTATTTAGTCTTTTTAATTGATATTTGGAATAGAGCCCTTTCATATAAATTACTGTAGTTTTTCATACTTTGATATAACCTCCAGGTGGCGCAGTGGCATCAAATTTTTGTCCTATTTAGTTTTGTGAACTCAAACCCAACCAAACTCTAGGATTGAGTGGTATTTAAAATAACAAAGGCTAGTTCAGAGCCCTTGTACACAACAGGCACTTAGAAAATATTTGCTAATTGATGTTGTAATTCTCTTAAGTACAAGAAAGGCCCAGTACCTACAAGGTTGGGGTAGTGGGGGGGAGATATTAGACTGAAAATGTCATGTAAAATAGGAAATTTGTACAGTCTTGAACAAATGCCTTAGAGATAAATTATAGCTGCCAGATAAATTGTTCCACCTCTGCTCCTCCACGGCATGGAAAGTTTAGGTGATTCCTGAGTTAGGCTATAAAGTAAGAAGCTAGTCCTTATCCCAGATGAAGGGTGAATGTGGATGTTGTTAGGGCCTTTGCAATTACAAAGATGACAGCAAAACTCTAATAAAAAGGTGGTGGTCAATTGGCTCTTGGTGAGGAATCAGTGACTTAGTTGTTCATTAAATACGTATCCTCCTGTAGGAACGTGAGATGGCAAAACTAGGGACAGAAAGAACACCTGTTCCAGAGGTTTACATCTTTTTTCTAGGAACTCTTAATTTCTCACCCCTCCACCACACACAGATCTGTAGGGAATATTTGGAGAGAAAGTTTTGACAAAAGACCAAGTGTTGGTTCAGTGGAAATAGCAGGTAGGTAAGTTACCCACTCAGTAAGCTCTCTGGATAGTACTTCCATGCAGGGCTCAATCTGGCTGCCCACAGATTAGTACTCTCATTGCACTCCCTCCCTTGCAAGCAGAGCCAGGCATCTCTGTCCTTTTAAAGAAATGCTCTTATTTTTTTAAAAACCAATAGTGTGCTAAAAATTAAGCAGGATGAAGAGATATGGGTGTTCCCACCTGTCCACCAGTCCCTCGGGGGCTCCTGCAGCAGCCAACACTAGTTACAGCAGTCAGGTTCCCTTCCAGAGCTATTACACCCATCTGTGATCTCAAAGGTCATTTCTGTCAATATGAGTGGATCCCCTCCCTTCTTTCAGTATTTGTGTATATTTGTGTTAGGAACACAAATACTATATTTTTTAGTATTTGTATTTTAAAGGGAGAGGGAGAGAGAACATCTTTGATGAGAGAGAATCATTGATTGGCTGCCTCCTGCACACACCACATGCACCAGGGCATGTGTCCTGACCGGGAATCAAACCATGATCTCCTGGTTCATAAATGCTCAACCACTGAGCCACACAGGCTGGGACATGTGCTTGTTCTTTTGTGTTTGGGGGTGTTTTGTTTTGTTTTTTTTAATGTATTTTTACCGAGAGGAAGGGAGAGGGATAGAGAGCCAGAAACATTGATGAGAGAGAAACATCAATCAGCTGCTTCCTGCACACCCCCAACTGGGATTGTGCCCGCAACCAAGGCACATGCCCCTGACCGGAATTGAACCTGGGACCCCTCAGTCCACAGGCCGACGCTCTATCCACTGAGCCAGACTGGGCGGGGGGAGGGAGGGTGTATATGTTTTTAAGAGCCTCCCATATCTGTTTCTCAGGGTATAAGGCGGCCTTACTATGACAGCAACTGCTCTTGGATACATTGTTTCACTCCTGATTTCCTGTTTATCTGGGCTGCTGATCTTTTGTATCTTTTAAAGAGTTCCGTGGAAGGAGCAGATATTTGAGTCACACAGATCACAGCCTGGCCATCCTAAACTGCCCCACCAGCTCATTAGCATTGCGACCCTAGGCAGCAACCCGGTCTTTCTGAACATTCTGAACATCCGCATTCTTTTCTGGCCAGTGGGAAGAGCTTCACACGCATAGGTATTCTGAATGTGAGTTGTCTCATCCCTCCCCTTCACGGAGGCATATTGTAATCTTAGCTTTTGGACCTGTAAGGAAAACATTTTAGGGACTATATGATTTATGCCAGTCGAGTCTACCCACTCCTACAAATCTCTCTCTCTCTCTCTCTTTTTTTCTTTTGGTAAGAATGAAGCCAAGAAAAATTAAAGAAGATGATGCTCCAAGAACAATAGCTTGCCCTCATAAAGTAAGTAACGCTAGGGAAAAGTGTTCATTAGACTGTCAATGAAGTTTTAGAGAGATTATAAGAAATTTGTACTTTTTATTTGTTTTCATATTTTTTGAGATTAAGTGAGGAGCTATATAATCTTTGATGTCTAAATTCAAGAGACCATATTTTGTAATGTAAGTTTTGTTCAGTAAAGGCCACTTAAATTTAAATACTATTAAAATGGGGTTACTATAGGGCACCAGTGTTTTTTATTATTACTATATATTGAATATATGTTAGGATTTTATTTCTTTTTGGATCATTAACAAGTCAGTTTTAGACATTGGGTTGTGTGCTCACCCATGGACTTTATTGGGACTGTAGGTGTGTTATAGGAATTTGGGGGTTATTTTGAATGTTGCTAAAGTAAGCTTAATTTACTCTATTAATTGTGTGTTACTAAAGAGGTACTTAATTGTTTTCAAATGTGATTTAGTCTTTAAAATAAAATGATAGCCCAAAAAGATACTTTGAGGTATTGGCTTGGGTCAGTTTCAAACTTAGTTGGATGCAAAATGAACAGAAAATCACACAGGTGCAGAAAAACAAAGGGCAGAATTTTTGAATGGAATGATTTTTTTTAAAATATATTTTTTATTGATTTTTTACAGAGAGGAAGGTAGAGAGAGAGTCAGAAACATCGATGAGAGAGAAACATCGATCAGCTGCCTCCTGCACATCCCCCACCGGGAATGTGCCCGCAACCCAGGCACATGCCCCTGACCGGAATCGAACCCGGGACCCCTCAGTCCACAGGCCGACGCTCTATCCACTGAGCCAAACCGGTTTTGGCATGATTTTTTAAAATGAAGGATTGGAGGACAAATTTAGCTTTGAGGTGTCACCTCTAATGACTAATGACTATGCAACTCACGAGTTCTTTGTTCTTTTTAATGCTCTTCATGTGGAGAGTTTGAAATGTAAAGTGATATTCACTGGGGCCAAAATATAGATAAGCATTTGAAAACAGTTCTGCCTTTGAGTGCCTGCCATCTCTCTAGCTTCTCTGTCTACTTCTTTAAAATCCCATTTTCTAAATGGAAATTCAACCTAGGGGTCAAGGTGAAAAAACTGTGGCTTTTCCTGCCCGCCCTTCTGCCTGTGAAGCTGTCCACTGGTTGGCTTGTGCTGTCCTCTGTTGTGCTGTCTGTCATTTCCCCCACCCACTCCATCACTGGGCAACAACTGCAGAAGAAATTGGGCAGGACATGCTTCTCTGAGCGCCACCCTCCCATCTGCCGCCCCCGCTCTCGTATCAGTTTGCCTGCTTCTTTTCCTAGTGTCTCACAAAATAAATTTCTTCTGTAGTTGCCATTCCTTGGAGACCCTCTTGCTTCTTTCTCTGTCAAGAAGGGGAAAGAGGCAAAGAGAGAAGAGGGAACAGTAGGCGATGGAGAATGACAGCCCATTCTTGCAGCACAGAATGTGGGGCCCACCAAAGGTAGTGGTGGACTGCCGTCATTTTAACTCCATTTATTTCCCAGGGCTTCTGTTACTTCATGTGGGGGACGGAGTTGGGTGAGGCAGCGGTGGTATAGCTGGAAGCCAGGGTGTTGGGTTCTACTCCCATCTCGGCTACTAGTAGTGTGACCTTGGGCAAGTCTACTTAAAGACATCTCTAAGCCTCAGTTTCCTCATCTGTAAAACAAGGGTTTACATTAAATGATAAGGCCTTTTTCAGCTGTCTGTTTTTTGTCTTAAATATTTTAATATTTCTGCTGTAATACTAAGTAAAATTAAATGGGGCTGGGGTTGTTTTGTTTGAATGTGTCAGTGAAGGCTGTTCAGTGGTTGACCCTTTGCGCACTTTGCAGTGTGAACCGCTAAGCCTCTCTCTCTGTTCGAAGGGCTGCACAAAGATGTTCAGGGATAACTCTGCCATGAGAAAGCACCTGCACACCCACGGCCCCCGAGTCCACGTCTGTGCAGAGTGTGGCAAAGCTTTTGTCGAGAGCTCAAAACTAAAACGGCACCAACTGGTTCATACTGGAGAGAAGCCCTTTCAGGTAGAGCCAGTCCCTCCCCTCCCCTTCCCCCACCCCCCACCCTCCACACACCTCGAGTGTAGGCAGGCAGCTCCAGCTCAGGGAGAGATGGCCTGGTGTCCTGTCACAGGAGGGCTGCTCTGTGACATACTGGAGACCATTGTAGTGTCCGACACATCAGGAGAAAGCATTGCTCAAGAGCAAGCCCAAAACTAAATTTCGGGTGCATCCACTGTGGGGTCAAAGCAGTTTAATTTGGGTAGTTAGTAGTATATTGAATCACTAATTGGCAGGGAACTTCTAAAATTTTACTGTACGTGATTAAGTACAGTTAACACTTTGTCTCATTTTAGAAGCCCATGAACAAGGGAACAAACTCCCAGGACAGACAGTAAACCTGACCTGGTTCTTGATTTGGCACCAGAAGCTTTCCTGTTTTTTTGTACTTAAGTTTTAGGACCATAACATACTATTTAGAGAGATGCAAGTGTTTCTCTTATATTGTATTCAGATGGTTTAGGAGGGCGCTCCTGTGGGTCTTAGGAGTAGTTCCTGCAGAGCTAGAGCTCCATGCCCACTAATACTAGAACAGCTAGATTTCCCCTGGGCAGGGAGAAAAGAGGTCAAAGAAGTAAGCTGCCCTCCAGCGCAGCGGCGGGTCCTTGTGTCACTGAGCAGGTTCTCTGGTCTCTCCCGGCAGTGCACGTTCGAAGGCTGCGGGAAACGCTTTTCACTGGACTTCAATTTGCGCACACATGTGCGAATCCACACCGGAGACAGGCCCTATGTGTGCCCCTTCGATGGTTGTAATAAGAAGTTTGCTCAGTCGACTAATCTGAAATCCCACATCTTAACACATGCAAAGGCCAAAAACAACCAGTGAGAAGACGAGAGAGAAGAGCCTTCTAGACCTCGGGAAGCATCTTCCAGGAGTGTGTTTGGGAATAACTATGCCTCTCCTTTGTATATTGTTTCTAGGAAAGAATTTTAAAAATGAATCCTACACACCTAAGGGACATGTTTTGATAAAGTAGTAAAAATTTAAAAAACTTTAATAAGATGACATTGCTAAGATATGACTCTATCTAGCTCTGTAATCTCGTTTCGAAAACACGGTGTTTTGTAAAGTGTGGTCCCAACAGGAGGACAAGTCATGAACTTTGCATCAAAAGACAATTCTTTATACAACAGTGCTAAAAATGGGACTTCTTTTCACATTCTTATAAATATGAAGCTCACCTGTTGCTTACAATTTTTTTAATTTTGTATTTTCCAAGTGTGCATATTGTACACTTTTTGGGGATATGCTTAGTAATGCTATGTGTGATTTTTCTGGAGGTTGATAACTTTGCTTGCAGTAGATTTTCTTTAAAAGAATGGGCAGTTACATGCATACTTCAAAAGTATTTTCCTGTAAAAAAAAGTTATATAGGTTTTGTTTGCTATCTTAATTTTGGTTGTATTCTTTGATGTTAACACATTTTGTATAATTGTATCGTATAGCTGTATTGAATCATGTAGTATCAAATATTAGATGTGATTTAATAGTGTTAATCAATTTAAACCCATTTTAGTCACATTTTTTTTTTCCGAAAAATACTGCCAGATGCTGATGTTCAGTGTAATCTCTTTGCCTGTTCAGTTACAGAAAGTGGTGCTCAGTTGTAGAATGTATTGTACCTTTTAACACCTGGTGTGTACATCCATGTAACAGAAAGGGCAACAATAAAATAGCAATCCTACAGAAAGAATATGGCAGAAAAGATCTGTAAGCACAGTCTTATTTCCTTTTGTTGTCCAGAATAATTATAATTCTTGAGCCTCCCAGAAATTGGAAGCTAAATAAAGCAACTCAAGTTTCCTTTATTTTGCACTCAATTACAGTGACTTATGATGAAAGCAGTGCATGGGTATTTCAGTACTTCCCCGCGGGGACTGAGTCCTGAGTGCAGGTACAGGCATCCCGAGCTAAGGAACTACCTCAGAGGACTCCCAGCCGGGCCCTTTGGCAATTGGGTTTTGATTTGCGCTCCCCAGCACAGATGTGACTGACAGTTGCACCCTGGCCTGTGTTCTCAAGGTAAGGTGTTACCTGGCAGGGACAAGCAGGTGTCCAGTGCTCAGGCCGCCCTCTGGGTGGCTCCAGCGGGTCCTCGCCCAGCCAGAGGCAGGCCCTGGTTATGCTGTGTGGTGAGAGCCTTGGGGCCTTTGGCGGTGGAGTCCTCAGTGCTAGCACGTGTAGCAGTTGAGCGCCAGCAGCTTAATCTTCTGCTTCTAAATGGACACTGAGTACTGATTGGCAAGGTGATTCGATTAAGGGAATTGTACTCAATGAGTACTTTGCCTCTCACATTGTGACCTCTTAAATGTACCGTTATGATTTTTTGAATTTTACTTCAAGTCAAATATCAGACCCATGCGAATATTTTATAAACTGCCACAATACAGCAAAATCCCATTTACTCAGAATGCAAACATCCGTGTGTCTTTGTGCTGTGTGCTCGACAAACTAGCTGAACCAGATTTATTCAACTGATGTCCAGGGCACCGTCAGGTCAGAAACGTAGCCCTGTCTCCAGCTCCTCCTCCAGTCTTGTGCAGGATTGGTGGCCCAGGAGCAGTGACACTGGCTCTCCGGAATTTTGAAGTGCCTTCTGATTCATAAATGAAAAATTTAACTTGAGACAATTTTTTTATTTGTTCAGAATCTGTTTTCCATTGAGTGAGTAGTTTGCTGGAACTGAGTTAATCCGAAGAGCCCAGCTGTCCCCTCGATAAGCCAGGAGTGGCTGTACCTGGCAGTCGGGAGCGAGGTAAGCCATCGTGGAGCTCCCCTTCAAAGCTGAGCGCCCAGAGTACTTCTCTGGCTAGACCTGGGGCAGAGGCCTCCTCAGGTGCCCGTGGTGTGAGCAACCATTCCTTCCCTCCCTGCCAGCAGGCAAGCGGTCCTGGGGGGCATATGAGGTCTGGAGCTGCATCACCCATGCCCAGCATTGCACCACCCTGGAGCCTGGTCCTGGCACTGTCCTTGGGATTCCTTCCCCAACGGCCCACAGCAGGGCAGTCTTGTGCTGTGGGGACATGCTGGCAGTCCAGAGAGCCACTCTATGTCCTATGACCTACAGACCCAGGACCCTGGAGGAGGTTGGTCCCTCTTCCCGTGCCTTGACCCCTAGGGGGGTGCCTTTGGTCATCTCTTCCATCCCTCTGAGTGAAATAGTCATCACCCCCCTTGACTCTGTTCATATATCTTCTCTCAATCTGCAGAGTTGGTTTCTGAAAGGAATGTAATTGGGGGGTTGAAGAAATGTACTGTCCAAGTTCCTTGTTGAAGGAACATTCAACCCCGGTATAGAGAACAAGCAGGTGAGCAACAGTTAAAGAGCAGAGTCGTTCTCACTGGGGGTAACGGAAGCCCAGTTCGCTGTGGTTAAAACTCTTAAGTTTGCTGAGGATGTACGTGACAAAACTTGGACATGGTGTTTGAACAGTGAGTCAATTGGTGGTCTTGAGGGTTAACCTGATCTATAAGTAATACTGATAGACATATTTTCCTACATCTGAGCTGAGATACTTGCATGTTTGTAGGATATGTAATATAAGAGCCCAGAGGATACGTTTACATTTAATAAGATGTTGTTTTCTATTTTTGGATTTCTTATTATTTCCCCCCTCTTTGGTAGTGAAGTTAGGGGGAAGCATAATATTTGTATAAAGAACTGTTGCCTCAGAGTGACATTTATTTTCCAGGGTGACATTGAACTCACACTGTTGGTTTCATATGGTGTTTGTGTGCTTTGCCTAGATTCAAGACCTGAGGATTTGAGGAATATCAAGATTATTTTTCTATCTGGTTTTCACGTACAGTTCTTTTACATGTCACTTATTTTACTAAATTTGAGTAAAGTGAGACCCTTGGCAGAAGAGGAAGCCCCCTGTCTGCCAGTGTTCCCAGCAGGATTCTGGTTTGTTTCTTCACAAACAGAAGAGACACTTCCAGCCAGCCAGCAGCCCAGAGGGACGCTGGGCAAGTCGGGCGGGTGGTGGGCAGAGGGCTTCGGCTCTGCCCCCAGTCTGCTCAGCAAAACTTACCTGTTGTAATTATCTCAGATTTGTCTGTGGCACAGGAAACTGGGCCCTCGGAAGCTTTTCGGTTGAAAATCAGATTGTTGTACCCCCATGACAGGCAGAGAGAATTGATCACTTCTTGTATCTGACTGATTTGGGATTTCATGGCTTAAGAAGCCATGTTATTCATCTTAAATTCTCCAAGTCCCTCCTGCTTTCTTGACGTCTGGCCATGAGCCAGAGCATGGATCCAGGGGTCAAAAAGGTGGTGAGAACTGAAGCTGCCGACAGGCACCACTAATGCCATACTCACGCCACGAGCTTCCTTGCAGCTGCTCCGAAGGCAGCGCCTTGCCTGTCACTGGACGGCCTCGGACCCACCGGCAGGTGAAGGCACCTCTTGCCAGCTCAGAAGCTTTGCTTGAGTGGGTGGCTAGGTCTCCTACACCCTAACGTATTGACCTTGGTTGACTTTGATTGTTACTGCATGGGCTGTGCTCAGGTCCCTGGTTGCCGAAGACAATGCAGTGCAGGCCTTTCAGAGCAGCAGCATCAGACAGGAATGGTCAGGCTCCTCCACATGTGGGCTTCTCGTCGCCTCCAAGCCTAAGTGGTGAGCAGAGAGCCAGAGAGGTGTAAGCTGGGAGGGCAGGTGGCATGTTGTCCACATACTTAATCAGCTCCTCTTATAAAAAGAAGGTAAATCAAATTCCCATGAGCTGGTCACCTGGCCCCATGGTTCTGGCCAGGATGTGGGAATCTGCACAGGGTGAGAGTGATGGTAGCACGTTCATCCTAAAGCACAACGGTTTTCCACTAAGTGGCAAATTGATGAGAATGCTTCTCTATAAGGACACTCAGACTCCATAAGAAACAGCATTGGGGTGTCACGGGGAGGGGCCCGTTATTGTGCTGTATTCTGTTGGCTGCGCTGTTGGGGGGACTGCACAATGTCTGCATGTACTTTACATGGAGGGGAAAAGGTATCGATACCAAACCACCTTTTCTACAATACCTGTAACTGTTAGGAGGCTCTTATTATCTACAGCTAGTAATTGGTCAAGTCATTTTCATAGAACAATTGTTTTTATTCGCTTTCTGGTAACTTCTGTAGGCCCTGGCTTGAGGACTTAGCATTGCGTCTCATGTGCATCTTTTTCTTAAATGTTTTTTGCCATTTCTGGAATTGTCCTTGGTTTTTCCTTAGCTCATAGGTCTTAGATGCAGAAGTATTATCGCATTTAAGGCATCCGCATCTCAAGCATCAAGCAAGATGGCTTTGCATCCAGAAAAACATTTAACGTAATCCAGTTTGAAGCACCAAGCATGTATAATAACATGGCTCTATAAGATATAATAAACGCATAATGTTAAGCTTTTTAATGCCTGTGGTTCTTGTTTGTTCCTCAAGCCTCTAAGCCACCGCTTTCCCTGCATTTCATCACACAGTACCCCTGGCCGGAGGCTCCTGTCTGGTCTGAGGCAGACCCTCCTGGGTTCCCTTGTGGCCCAGGAATGGAAATTCCAGGACTCATTCAGTCTCACCAGCAGGAAATGCTTCCTTAGCGCAGCCTCTCAGCTCCAGGGTGGACTGATGGACTGGAAGAGTTTAAATGAGAAGCTCACCCACTTTTCAGAAAGCAAATTCTCAACCCCAAGTGATAGTTCCGGGAACTCCAGTAAGAAACTCTTAACTAGCTGTACTTAGGCTCCTGAAGACTTGATAAAATAAACCGGTATCTAGCTAGGATTCAGCCAAAAGCAAACGCAGAGAAGCACTTACTCCCCTGGCTGCTGGCAGGATGCTGCTGAGTGAAGGGCCAAAGAGCTGGTGATCTTCAGATTTTAGATGAAAAGATTGCAGGCACCCTGCCCCCACCCACATCCACTGTCCCTATTCCACAGTTGCCAGCATCTCCACGTAGGTGTAACGACGTGTGTTAGGGACCTAACTGTCCCCAGTACCATGCCGGGCACTGTGAACACCATTTCATATGACTGTCATGGATGAGGGTCATTGGCAAAGATCTAGGCAGCAGGAAGTCAAACCCCAGGCCTGCCTGGCTCCTGCTGCCTCTGGCCCACAGCCAGAATTCATCTCAATCCCCTTGGGAAGAAGCCCTGGCTGCTGATGGAGTGGCACCCTGGCCTCAGTTCCCATGGGTTCCCAGCATGGCGGCCTGGGGCGCTGGCTCTGGGCCCCCACCGCCAGCATTCCTCACCCTCCTGTTCTGGCCCAGCCGCTCCTCTCCAGCTTCCTGACGCACGGCGCTGTGCAATCTCCCAAATGGGGCTCTAGCGTGGGTCTCCCCTGCCCACCTGAACCTACAGGGGCTCCCCACTTCCTACCAGATCAAGTCCAGCCCTGACCTACTTTTCCAATCTCAGCCCCCTCGCAGCTTCTCACTCCCGAAGCTTCTGGACCCTCTGGCTCCCAGGTTCACTCATTCAGCAGCTACTGAGCCCGTTATGTGTCAGGCCTTTTCCGGTGCTAATGGAGCTGCATTCCATCCAGTGGAGGAGACAGTAGAAGATGGATGACCGCAGGGAGGGGCCTCGCCCAAGCTCTGGCTCTTCCATCAATTGCAACAGGTTGCTTACCAGTGAAGCTGGTGGCCAGAGCGCCTCTCCAGCCCCCTGCGCCTCCCCCAGGCAGGGCCGGCCCTCCCATCCCCACCCCTCCGCTGCCTGAGTTGCTTCCCCTTTGCTCTGGCCTTAGACCCCTAACCGGGCCGGCACCAGCGGGTGCGCCTTCCCCTCCGCCACCGGAGGGCGCTGTGCTGCGGCCGCTCCCCAGTGTGAAGTGGGGGCGCGCTGCGCTGGGCGTGGGGCTGCCAGGACCCATCTGCGTAGGCCTGGCTGGGTCCGGAGCCCGGGTCCCGCGGGGGAGGCTTAGAAGCCTGCACCTTGGCGCCCACAGCCTTTCGTGCCATCCGCAAACACGCTCGGGCCCAGCGTGGGGACCCACAAGATGGGGGAGGGGGGTCACATTTGCCCTCCAGCACCTGTGGGGCCACCAGCCGCTAAGGGGACACTCGGGGAGGCCAGCCAGTGGGAAAGGCCTCGGGATTCGGCAAGGCAGAGGGCAGATGACCTTGGGCCAGTCGGAAGCTTCATTTTCCTCAGCAGAAGCTGGGCGGAGGGGAGAAGGGGGGCTGGGGCAGGCTGGCCCCCAAGAGAGGCCGGGAGGGAGGGGCTGCGCTCGCGGTGCCCTTGTAGGACCAAAGGGGAGACATTACATGAGGGGCCACCTGAGCGAGGCCTGGACAAGGGGAGGGGTGGCCGGACCCCCGTCTAGTCCTGGGTGAAGTCAAGGCCTGGTGTGCGTTGGGAAGAGGGACCAGAAGCCCCCCAAGCCGGGCTGCTTTTTCTCTCACCGCCCCCTCCCCCCCATATTGCAGGAGCGGTGGGTGGGCTCTCCCTCCTCAGCCCACTTCCACTCCAAATCCACCCCATCCCAGCCCCACTCCGCCCGTCCCCCCATTCATTCTAAGGCTGGCCACTGGCTCCCCACCCATCTTCACCGGTGACCTCAGCATTGGTCTGCAGGATGGTCCATCCTTGGCCTTGTCCTCCTGATGACCCCACTCCACCTGCCACTGCCATGGCCACCCCCAAACCTCGTGTTTCCAACACCTGCAGCTCCCAGTCTCTGTCCTGGGGTCCTGCTCTCTCGCTGCCACTCCTGCTTCTCTGGGACTGCACCCCAGTGCCCTCAGCCAATCACCTCACCATCCGGCCCCACACAGCTCCATGTCCCAGCTTCCCGCCCTCCTACATTCTGGCCTTCCCTTGTCTCTCTCTGGCAAAACCCAACCTGGCCCTGTGCTCAGCAGCCTCTGCCCTCATCTATCCACTCAGCCATTTATTCACTGTGCTGCCCCACCCCCACCCATCCCCCTTCCCATCCTGTCTCCCACCATCCACAGGGACATTTAAGCCAGATGAGGCTGTCATGGTGGCCTCCCACCTCTCACCCCCTCACATCCACTCAGGCATCAATTCTGCCCACTTTGTTTCCCAAACCCACCTGGATGCCCAGGGGTGGCTTTCAGGGTCTTCCCAGCAGGCTGAGGAGCCCACCACACCTTGAGAGCTACCGAGGGAGCTCCAGGGAGGGACGGTCCGCACTGCAGACCTGCCCTGCCAGCCTGCCAGGGGACGGCTCCCACCCAGCAGCACCTAATGTGGAGCACCACCGCCCCGCTCAGGTGAGCTTCCTGGCCTGGGGCGGGCTGGACACCCAATGCCCATCAGCAGGCCTGCAGAGCCGGGCTGGGTGGGTGGGGGCCACAGGAGGGCTTCCCAGTGTGGGGGGTGAGCAAAAGGCTGTATTGGCCCAGCTCCCCGAGGCCACTGCCTCCACCGTCATCACAGTGGACACACCCTCCCCTGGGAGGGCCGGTGGGTGCCATGTAAAGGAGGCACAGCAGCAAGGAAGCCGAGACCAAGGGGCACATGGGGTGGGTCCCGAACCTGTCCAAGATTCCTGCCCCTCCCTGTGCTGCTGGGGTGCCATCCGGGGTGTCTGTCACTGCAGCCGTGGGAACTCGGTGATCAGCCTGGGCTGTAGGTGCAGGCAGGCCACGTGGCGCATAGCCAGGCCCGGGGCAGGGCTGCGGTGAGGGCTGCAGACCAGGAAGGCCTTCGGGCTCTTGACCCAGCACGAACTGGCCGTGTGCCCTTGGACAGGCCCCTCCCCACTGGCATCCCCGCTGCAAAACGGAGGCTGAGAGGACTGGAGAGGGAGTGTGCACAGGGGTGAGGCGCTGCCTGTTACAAGATCCTGCTATCAGGGGGAGGCTGGGAAGGTCCTCCCTCAATCCCAGCGGCCTGCGGAGCTGCCAGTGAAGGTGACTTCTGACCTTCCAGACCTTCCAGAGGATCAATGCCTGCCGTTTGAGCCACATCTCCAAGATAACTGTCAAGTTCAAAGAACAGTCAGTACCTAGGCCACCGTCTGCAGGAGTGGAGTGTTCCCACGGCTGGGACTCACCCAGGGGACATACCCGACGTCTTCCAGGAACTGAGACAGCCCCGGGCTCCAGGGGGGTTGGGAGGGGTGGGGGGAGGGTGCTGGCTGGGGAGGTGCTGGGGACCAGGTTTCCCCTTCATTACACAGTCTGGGTTTTGTCCGCATTTTTATTTTTTGCCACATTAATAGATTACTTATTCCAAATAGAATAAACATAAATTTAAGTCAGGAAGAAAATAAATTATCAAGGAAATTGATAAAAACCCCACACTTCTCCCAACCCCTCTTCCCACCCAACCTGTCGGTAATGTGTAACCGTCAGGGCTCACAGTGGGAGTGGGGGACCCTGGTTTTTAGCATTTGCCTGGGTTCTCTCAGAGGAAAGAGGCGAGAGAAGCCAGGGGGCTTTAAGGGGGAAGGAGCTGCTGCCTGGGACCCCAGGGAGGGGACACTGTTAACAGGGTCTGTGACACACCCGAGGACACGTCTCCCAGCCCCCTCCTGGCCCCCTCTTCCTGGAAACGCCGGCAAGCCCAACCTCACAGGCTGGTGCTGGATTAAATGGGGTGTGAAGGCACTGGAGAGCTGGCCCGCTCCTGCAGGGAGAGCCGGGGGCCCTCTCTCCTGCCCACCCTGGGGGGGGCGGGGGGGACCAAAGCTTTTTGGCTCAGCAGTTGGGAAGGAAAGAGCCTCCATCCAGGCTGGTAGCTTGGGACACAGGGTGTCCAGGATTGACCCCAAGAGGCTGAGAAGTGGGGATGGGCACCCACAGCCTCCTCGAGGCGCCCTTAGGAACCTCTTCGGCTGGGTTAGGTCTAATCTCGGCTGGGCAATTCCACTCACCCTCCTGCCAGCGGCCATGTCTGACCTGAGCACAGCTGGGTCCTCCCGGAGAGCTCACAGCACACAGCACGTGCTCCCAGCCCTGCCCAGCGGGAGGAGGA
>NW_006293007.1:1964226-1965814 GCF_000327345.1 Myotis davidii
TTGCCTAACATCTGAGCTCTGCTCACTCGATCCTCATGCCTGTTAGCCCCATATTGCAGACCAGGAAACTGAGGGTCTAAGACGTGCCCCAAAGCCGACCCCAGGTCACACAGCTGGGGCTGCCATCAGGGCCGGAGGGTGCAGACCACCTAGCCGGCCCCTCACTCCGGGGAGGGTGTGGAATGAAGCCCCTTCTGTGATACACAAACGAAGCCTTGATCTTAAAAAACAAATAACTTTAATACCAGTGACACCCATGCACAGGGTGGGAGTCCTATCTTCCTCGCCCACAGTGCCTCCTGGGAGAGCTTGGCACACTGCCCAAGAGGCTGAGCCCACTCAGGGCAAAGGGGGCCACAGGCACCTTCCTCTACGCAGAGCCATCCACCTCCCCAGGCGGTCACATGGCCACACGGTACTGGATGTGCCGGGGCTACCCCGAGTTCCCACCGCAGCCCTAGCTTCGCGTGGAAGCCGCAGAGCGTGGGCTCAGCTCCCCCTCAACCCGGAGGGGCCCAAACTGGGCACAGCCACACCCACTAATGGGCCCTCCCACCTCACAGGAACACCAGGCACCAAGGAGCTTGCCCAGGAAAGACACCATTTTCTGGAGAAGGAGGGTGGGGTGGAGGGCCCATACTATCTCCCTCTCCACCCCTCCACTCGCCTTTGGAAACCTTGGCTGGGGGTAGTGTGCCAGAGCTCCAGATATCGGCCGACCCGTGTCCCCATTTTATAGTTGGGCAGCCTGAGCCCCAGAGGGTATAAGACTTCCCCTCCCCATGGCTGTGTTTAAAACTATGGAGGATACGGAGCCTCCAGCAAATCC
This sequence comes from Myotis davidii, assembly GCF_000327345.1. Taxonomy (NCBI): domain Eukaryota; kingdom Metazoa; phylum Chordata; class Mammalia; order Chiroptera; family Vespertilionidae; genus Myotis; species Myotis davidii. The sequence goes on from NW_006293007.1 coordinate 1,965,056, forward strand.
CATGGCCTTTTGGCGGTCCCAGGTCAGCCTCCACTGGGAGTGGCAGCAGCAGGGGTACCCCCTGCAGTGCCATGTGGAGAAGCTGGTGTGCATTAGGAGAGGTTCAGTTCTGATACCAGGAGGCACCGGGGCTGCCTGTCCTCACCATAGAGCCTGGACAGGTGGCCAAGAGGGGCCTGGAGCTCTGCCAGGTGGAGGATGCGCAGTGAGTGTCACTGGGCAGCCCAGCCACAGGAGAGCCAGGGTGGTGGGTGGGATCCCAGGGAAGCACTGGAGTGTTGGCTGGGTTTCTGGAAGCTTCCAGGTAACAGGGCCAGCTTCCTGACTGCACAGCGTGGGTGTGAGCATCCCCACTTCACAGCTGAGAAAAACGAGGAGTCAAGGCTGTGGCCACGGTAACCCGCTGATGAGTGGCACCGGGCCCAGATCGGATGGAGTCCCAGCGCTCCGGTCTGGGCAGGGGGCCGGTATGATGTTGGGTGGATGAAAGGTGGCCCCGGGGAGGTCATGCCCTCTGTCAAGGAGGGGGGGCTTCACAGGCTGGAGGGCTGGGCCAGCGCAGGCCCGGAGGCGGCGGGCACACCCTCGTCCTCGGACTGGTCCTCGGGGCCGCGTGCGTAGGTGAGCACGATGGTCACGGTGGCGAAGGTGGCGGCGTTGACGGGGAAGGCGCGCAGCAGCGTGGACGTCAGCCCGCGCGTGAACACACGCCAGCCCTCGGCGCGGTAGCTCTGGCGCATGCAGTCGAGGATCCCGTTG
>NW_006293007.1:1966075-1966276 GCF_000327345.1 Myotis davidii
CCACGGGGTAGGTGGAGAGCCAGGACAGGATGCCCGACGTGCCGCCCGCCAGCAGCAGCTTGGGCACCAGCAGCGAGTCCCCCGGCTCGCAGCCCAGGGCGCGCGTCACCACGTCGTAGGTGAGGAAGTAGACGCCGAAGCTGGGCGTCTCGCGCAGCAGGGTGGACACCATGCCCCGGTTCACGCCGCGCAGGCCCTCGC